>NW_020925744.1:1413220-1645274 GCF_003984885.1 Neopelma chrysocephalum
CATATAACTAAGAAAGCAGCATATAACTAAGAAAGCAGCATATAACTCAGTTTTGTGGATGATTCAAATGAAAATGCAGAAAGGGGGATAGAAATTAATGAGATCTTTCTAGAAGTAGGAGTAAGGGAAGCAGGGAACGAAAATAAACAGGGCTGCAGCAAGAGATCCCTGTCAGTCAACCATAAAGCTTTCTTGCAAACCAGCAAGCACACAGAATTGAGATGTTTCAGTCTGACTATATGACCCTATACCCCCTTTACAACAGCTTGAGGATCAGAATCCTGAAAGCAGCAGTTCAGTAAGTATAACACATTTAGAGCAGTGAGAATTTAAACCTCACCATAGACTAAGAATTGCAATTTTTTCCATACAGGGAATAGGCAGCTATCTCCAAATTCTTGATCCAATTCCAGTATCTTCAAGATACTACAATTATTTTCAGAAGATGACAGATGGCTAAAAAGACAGTGTTTAATATGAGCTTCTGAATTTTACCTGCTATTTGTGCTCAGTGTTCTACTATAGCAAATTCTTTCAGCTGCTCGATATAACAAATGACGAATTACAACAGAATGATAAACTTCTCAGACAATACAGTTTGTGGACTTACCAGAATAATGTGGGATCAAAGAACTTCAAAAGAGCTAGGGACACCGATAACTAGAAGGAATTTTACCTCATCTTCCTCAAAGGAAATGTAAGGTGAAAGTCATATCACAAGAACATATCACAAATCACAAACCATGTTCAAAGGAAGTAATCGGGCTTGTAGGGAACATGCTTGGGCCGCAGACAGGATAAGGAGTCATTACTGAGACTCTGTCTGAGCCCAGTCATTTTATGACAAGATATTTCAAGTTACCATCCTAGATGATGCATCATTCTCACAAATACAGGTGTAAACAGTTCTATATGTCTACAGCAAACAGCACCAATAGTTCCTCACCTTTACAAAGGCCACACAAACAGACCACCCTTGTCTAGCTCACAGTTGTACTCAGCAGTGCTCATCCCATCTTCAGAAGGATGGAAAAAAGGCATATATAAACTAAAACCATAAAACTAGAACTAAACTCAATCCTCTGAAAAACAAGCACGTAACACAACTTCAAACCTAATATCAATATGACTGAGAAGCTAGGCAAGAGTCAGGCATCTTGTAAGCTGCTCCAGCTGGTAAAAAATAAAGGTAGCACGGTCCAGTATTTCTTGTCTGTGTACAAGTTCTGTTCCCAAAAGAAAGGGAGAATAAAACATCAAAAGGAGTATGTCATTGCTCAGAGTCTGAATCAAGAATTTGTTCAGACGTCAACTGGCTTATGTCCCTCTTCCCCAAAATGAATCTCTTCTTCCCACTGTTCATACTTGCTGTCATCCAAACCAAGATTTTCCAAAATCCCTAGCAGACAGAGCTCATTCCTGAGCAGCTCTGTGTTTACCTTTTTTCTCAGCAATCTCGTAACTGCGGATAGATAAGTTTTGTTTACCACAATTGTCTGCGCATAACCACTGCTGTTTTTGTTCAGCTTACCACAGCTGTATTACAAAAAAAAATCCACTAACATGCATTCACTAGGTACCAATAAACATGTTACTACAGGATTGAAGTTCTATGTCTGAGAATTTTAGCAAGAATATCTCTAATAGCAGAAAGGAATTCACACACAACCTCCTCCCTGGTGTCATCCTGTCCTTATCTCAGTCAACAAACATCCTGATGTTCCAAGAACTTGCACAGTTCTGTCAATACACTGCATTTCCCCTGCTTCTCACTGCAACAAGTCTGTAAATTTCGAACTTCTAAGCTACACTTCCTAGTGCCTAGGCTATCCTGTTATGGGTGTACTTGATTTTTTGAAAAAACAAACAAACAAACAAAATGCTTGAAAAGTTTCAATAACCTCTCTTCACTAGAAACGCAGACATTACTTGATTGTTAGGGGTGGGTTTGGAACAAGATAAGTAAGCTAATCAGACCTCTGAACATACCACCATATTGTACTTCGCTTAAAAAGAAAAAACAGAACAGTATTAGCACTACTAACTGATTATACTAATCAGTTAACCCTTTGTTGCCAGGAATCAGTGTATTACCTCCTGCTCCTTCAAAAAACTCCTTTAAACACACTTCAAAATTTTATACCTAGTGTATTAGAAGTATGGAGTCATTTAGGGTGAATGCAGCATTTCATACCTTTCAAACTTTATCAATACTTAGTGCTTTGGAAAGGCAGGTGTAGGAGCAGGCTCACAAACACTGCTATGCCAGAACTACTGAACAGGGTGTATTCTTCTCACACTGCCTCAGGGGCTACTGATTTGATAGAGACCACACCTTTACTGATTATTCTTCCTCTTCAGTGATCCAGAGAATTAAAGAAACCTATTTAACCACCCTTTAACCAGCCCTATTTAACCACATGTTTCAATGAAGCCTAAAAGAAAGAGTAACAGTGGATTCGGTTCATCCTGGTCCATAAACAATTTTTAACCATAAGCAAAAGCAAGAGATGCTGACTCTGTGAATATGAAGGTACCCTATCCTACAACATTATAACATATTAATTTACTACAAAACAAAGTATAGGACCAAGAGAGGAACAACTTGGATTTGAAAACAAATCAAAAATGCTGCTTTGAATAGGCTGTAAAACACACAGTTTAGTACACAATTCAGACAAATGGGTTTTCCTAGATTTTCAATTCAATTAATCATTCAGTACATACAATAGTAGATTTTCCAGGTAACTTTGAAAACAAAGAAACAGATATGTTAGTTCTGACAACTCTCACTAATTTTTGTGACATTTTAGGGAAGATTTGAAAGCTCATCACTCTTTTGGGACAGGATTCCTTTACATATTTTAGCTAGCTACTTAAAGGCTTATTCGAAATATCAGGCTCAGTGGAGAACACTGACTAAATTTAAAATGATTTAATAAATATATGCTGTCACATGCAATTGTTCAGAAAAAAAATAAATTCAGCAAAAGCAGACAAAACTCCAAGAATGCCAGAGAATTGCTATCAAGTCACTGCATGATGCCATTTTGGTCATATTTAAAGCAATGTAGTAGACACATTAGAGCAGGCTTTTCCACTCAGACTTGTTTAATGCACACTGCAACAGCTGGAAGCATAAGTCTGAGAGGAGGGTTGAATTCTGATACAATTATTTAGTTTTTAAACCCCATTTAAGAAGGGTTTAAAGAAGGTTTTTTGTTTTTCAACAGTTTACAAAATGATTACCCAAGAGACATACACTGATGAAAGCAGTTCCAATGAAAAGCGTACACCTCTACCACAGCTGCCCCAAACGCTCACAGGCCAAAGGATGACTGTAGTTTTCCAGAATGTATAGTTGATACAATGTCATGGCCAAAATACAACTCTGAGAATAGCGAGTAAGGTATTTATCTGTGAGGAAATGAGAAGCTAGTAACTTGAACAGAATAAGTATTTAAGGAATGGCAATGTGAAAATAACAGTAAGTAGACATTACATCAGCTCTAATATTACTATTTGAATTTGAAATTCAGAAACATCATTCGTAACACCTTTAAATGATCACCACTACACGATGTTCATTGATTGGTACAAAATAAGAGATTGATACTAATTCTCATCACACCGAAGAAATGTAAAGCAAATGAATACCACCAAATCTCATGTTCTTCTTTTAATGATTTTGTCTCAAATATGAAAATAAAAGCATTAGTAAGTGTCAGCCTTAATACTGAAGTGAACTTCCTCTGGTTTTCACTGGCAAAGATTCTGCAGTGGACTAGGTATGCAAAAACAACTATTTAAACCAAACTGTGCTGATAGAATGTTTGGATAAGAAGAGTTTTAATATAATTTTGAGTTGTATTACCTTTACAACACTAATAGGTAATAAAAAAAGAAAAAACCACACACATAGACACACATATAAAACCCCCAAAGTTTTGATCATTAAAGCAAAAAGAGATATTATCTACCTTAATGTGCATAGCGAAGAAATTAAGAGTATTTTCCAAGTCATTTCTCAGAGTAATGCCCTGTGTAAAAGGACTAGGTATGAAACAGTCCAAAAAGATTTGGTACTGTGTGGCTGGATCATGCATTGTTGGAGAGAGTAAATTATAAAAGTACAGTAGAATCCCATCTTAATTACTCATCTTGCACAACAGTAAAGAAAGACACTGTAAAACATTTGATTTCAAATTAAGATGATGATACATAAGATCAGACTGGGGAAAGGGAAACAGGGAAATAACTTAAAAACCTGCTGCTATATCAGAGTCCTCAGCAGTTCATAAAACAGTGTTGAAACTGAGATGCTCATTGACAACACCTGAATTTAAACCCTGATCATATATAATACTCTCTCCCCTAATGTTTTCCCCCTATGAAAACGATGCAAAAATGTCTTCTCACTAGCCTCCATTAAGACAAAAAGCAAGATATTCTTCAGTAAATTAAGCAGAGGACAATTAAACAGTGTATTTAAGGAAACAGAGAGAAGATGCACTGAGCTCCTACAGGAAGAGTTTGATGGAAAAGGAAGACCATGATCACTCTGACCTGCAGCAGTTTTTTAAAGGACATCCAGTGAGGCATCACTGATTTTATTATACTGATCACTCTGCCACAATGCTTATTCCCCATAAAAACTTGTGGGCTATAATATATAGCTGTGACCAGTGGTGCAGCCCAACACATAAAATTAGTATGTGCACTTATGCAGAAAGAGAAAAAAGTTCCTCCTCTCTCCTGCATGGACATACACAAAAAGGCAAGTTTCAGCTGGACAGTGTCTCTATAACACAGGCTAGCTTTCCAAATTTCTGGTAATTAATAACTGAAAACTCCATAGCTCAGAAGAGCTTACAGACTATTCTTTCATGGTTTTCCCTGAACAGAACATTAATACATATAAAAATCTGGTAGTTAATATATTCTGTTTTCCATTAATGCTTGTAAAACCTTTTGCTCTAGCTCTTAGCATAACACACTTTCTCAGGCTGTATTTAGCACTCCATAAGCAGGACAAGAATGCTCCATCAATGGGTATCTTAGGGAAGATGCTTTCTCCATGTTTTAAGCAGAATGAATTAACCCTACCTCAAAATAAAATTCAAAAAGACCCAGGGATCACATGTAGGAAAACAGAAGGGGGGAGGGGTGGCTGTGCGTGTCCACACGTATTTGTGCACACACACACACACACACACACACACACACACACACACACAGCCATCTTTGTGGGAAATAGCTACTGTAGCATTACAGTTATTATGTTAAAGGTATATGGATGTATAAGAGATCCTACACGTTATAATACGTAAATTTCAAAGCCATAATAGAAGACCCCACAAAAGATGGCTGGTCCTGGCCATCGTGGAGTGGCCTGGGCCAGAACTCACACCAAGCTCGGCATGGTGCAAGCCCCGCGGAGGCCGGGCGAGGAGGGGCGAGCCCCGCCGCCCGGCACAGCCATCTCCGCCCGTGGCCCGCGGCGGGCACGGCGCGGCCCTGCCCGCGCTGCAATTGCAGCGGGGGGTAGCGGGGGCCGGGCACTGCCCGCAGCGGGAGCGCGGTGCCCCCGGGGGGCGGCGGCGGGGATGCCGCGGGGATGCGGACGCGGCTGCCACGGCCACCCGGCGCCTGCCGCGGGCGAGGGGCCGCGGGGCAGCGGCTGCACGGGCCCACTCACCCACCTCCCGCTGCGCCCCCTCCCTCCCTGCCGCTTGGCCGGGCCCGGCTGGGCTGCGCCGGGATGCGGGACGCCCCGGCAGGTTACGCCTGGCACCCCGCCGCGCTTTACCTCAGCCAGCCCGGCAGTCGGCGGCGGTGGGCAAGGGCGCAGGGATCGATGAAGATGGAGGCAGAGGCGCAGGTAGAACCGGAGGCGGCCAGGCTCCCTGGCAACGTTCACGGCGAACCTCCGCGCACCTCCAGCTTCGCCCGGTCCTGCTGCCCGCCGCCTGATATCATCCCCGCGGCAGCCTCCCCGCCCCTCGCCGCTGACGCACTCCCGCTGATATGCCCGGAGCCGCCGCTTGCTCCGCGCCGTCCGCCATGGCGGCTGCGGGGACCCGCATCACCCTCCCCGCACACACGGCTCGGGGTGTGGTACCTCCACCACCGCCCCCGCCACCACGGCACATTATGCGGTACCTGTGCCATCGCTCACCACGGCGGCAGCCCTGGGACCTGCTTCGTAGCCAGCCTCCGTGCCGGAGGTGGTACCACACCACCGCTCACCGCCGTGGTGGCGCCTGTCCTGTGGTCCTGGCACACAGAGGTAACCCAGAGCTGCCTCAGAGGTCTGGGGTAGTTGCAAGGAGGAAGGAGCAAGGCTGCACGTAGTCTCTTAGTGCTGGGCAGCTCACTATGAGGCCAGGGGTGAAACATGCCAAGAATGGTGGCCTCATGGATCCAGTCAGCAGGGATTGCCTCCCCATCTCTAACAGATGCTCACACCATGGGCCAGCCTAGGTCTCACTGCTGCTCAAGTTTGCCAAAATGGGGTGCTGATTGAACTCAAGTACTGGCAGAAGTGTTTACCAAAGGAAAATGTTCATCCTTGTCCCCCAGCACCAACCACCACTGGCCACAGCACCTGAGTGTCCACCCCCAGAAAGACCCACCCGCGTGCCAGGGAGCTGAAGAACACCAAAATAAAAAAAAAAAGTTTCTGTGAGAGGAAAGCATTTGCCCTTGACTCTGGCTATAAAATGTACCCTTGCTTTATAGAGGTGATCCTTTGCTCTGAACTGGGGAAACAGTAGGTGCACAGCTGTTGTGGCATCTGTTGGACAAAGAAGGCTGGGCAAAAATTGGGATCACAGCCCAATTTGGGGGGCAGAAGCCATTCCATGGGCTTCTCAGTGTTATGTACCAAAGACAGCTTTGTCACTCCAGGGACCAGGGGAACAGGTATTCAGTGCATTAAAAATTATTATGTGCATGTCCAAATGTATTGGGTTTGTGTTTCAAGGTTTTGCTAGTGGGGAGGCAACAGGGATGACTCCTCTGAGAACCCACCAGAAACTTTGCCCATGTCTGACAGCCGATGCCAAATGACTACAAGACGGACCCGCAACTGGCTAAGGCCATCAGCAACTGTGGGGGTACCTCTGGAGTAATATATTTCAGAGGGGGGAAAACAACTTGCACACCTACAGCCCAAGAGTGGAGTGAGTACATGTGAGAGAAAAACTCTGCAGTCATCAAGGTCAGTGAAGAAGGAGGGGGAGGAGGCACTCCAGGCTCTAGAGCAGAAATTCCCCTACAGCCCATGGAGGTCCATGGTGGAGTAGAAATCCACCTGCAGCCTGTTTAGGATCTCACATTGAGAGCAGGTGGATATGCCCACAAAAGGCTGTGACCCTGTGCAATGCCTGTGTTGGTGCAGGCTGCTATCAGGACCTGTGGAGAGAGAAGCCCACACTGAAGCAGGTTTGCTGGCAGGACTTGTGATCCCCTGGGGCACCCATGCTGGAGTAGTTTGTGAAGAACTGCTGTCTGTGGGAAGGACTTACATTGGAGAAGTTCATGGAAGAGTGTTTTCCTTGGAGGGCCCCCATGCTGGAGCAGGGGAGGAGTCCTCCCCCTGAGGGGGAAGCAGCAGCAGAGACAACTTGCGATGAACTAACTACCATGCCTATTCCCTGTCTCCCTGCCCTGCTCAGACAGAGGAAGTAGAGAAAATTGTGAGGGAAGTTGAGCCTGGGATGAAGGAAGGAGTGGAGAGACAAAGTGTTTCTAAGATTTGGGTTATTTCCCATTATCCTACTGTGTCTATTTTGCCCGTGACAGTAATTGTTCAGTGATCTCTCCCTGTCCTTATCTCGATCCATGAGCCTTTTGTTATATTCCCTCTCCCCGGTCCAGCTGAGGAGGGGAGTGACAGAGTGGCTTTGGTGGACAGCTGGCATCCAGCCAGGGTCAACCCACCACACAAAATAATGTAACTTTGCTGAAACAGATTACAAGAGGGAGTTTGGGAGACAGCATCAATAGAACTTTTAAAAATCAGTGATCATCTTAAAACTCTTTTTAAGACAAGCTTTGACAAAGTTCTCTTGGCTAGAGAAAAAGGGCCAAAGTTTACGCTCCCTTAATTTTTTCTGCTAATTAGAGTAATACTGATTGTATTTTGCACTTGTATTTCAAAAAAGACTTTTTTTTTTTTAACATAGTGTTATATAGTGGAAATTGTTCTGCAATACACAGTAGTAGAAAATAGGACATCTTAATGGAGCAAGATTGCAAATTAAACTTGTCGGGAAATTCTTAAAGTAAGTACCTCCCCTTCCTGTATTTTTTGCTTTTGCATAAAGGGAAGAACGTAGAAATTTGTAGTGGTTTTCTACCTTCATTGTTGCTGACAGTTTCATGGAAGAACCAAGCACCTTTGGTGAAAAACTTTTTGGCCATGGTTATTTACTAGGCATTTTAAAGGAGATAAGGAGACTTGGACGTGCACAATGTAATTTCATAAAAGTATTTCCTTTTTAGGTGCTTGGGATATGGATGTGCTATTAAAATCCTCATCATAAAATCTTTTAGAAGAGGAAATAAAAAGACAAATAAGATCTTAAGGCAGAAAAATAAATTCAGACAGAAATCCTCCAATAAGTTACTGCCTTTGCAGGTCATCTTCAGTATTGTTTAAAAATAGAAATATACTTAGTATTAAATGTTACAGCTAACAATTGTGGGACTTGCACTATAAAAATCAAGAATTTAACAGGCAAAAGACTGGGTCAGACATTGGTCTGACAAGTAAAGAACTGGTGGCAGATGCTGCTGAGTAGCTCTGATGGCTACACACCTGTTGAAGAGCATAGGTAGGGCCAGCAAGATTTGTCAGTCAGGGAGTTAGTTCTTTATTGCTAATGATTCAGGAGTGCCTAAGCCATGTAAAAAAAAAAGGGATAACCCTGCTCTCTGCAAGGTTTACATAACAGACCAAAGCATAACAAACCAAGCATACAAAGCACACAAAATCACAGTCACTGACAGTCTCACTGTATTTCTTTCTTTTCATCCGTAGAAAAGGGCAAACTTTGGGGTGTTTTTAAATTATGTGTAAAGAAAGAACGGTTTGAAGAAAGAAACATGCATCTTTAAATTCCTTTTACTGACAGGTTCTTTTACAGCCCATCAAGCAGGTATGTGGGCTCCATCTATCCTCCAGCTTTCTCTTACCTAACCTCGCCCTCCACCCCCCACAACATGGACAAATGCAGAATTGACATCCTTTGCATAGGCATGTTCACTCCATTAGAAGTGATGACATCTTGTGATCTCTATTGATGAGATATTTCCATCCATGTGACTTATTAGCAAAAGTCTGTATGATGTACTGTGGTGGGTTGATCTTGACTGCTGCCGTATGCTCGACAAGGAGCTCTATCACTCCTCCTCATCATATGTACAGGGGAGAGAGAATATGATGAAAGACTCATTGGTTGAGATAAGGACAGGGAGAGATCACTCACCAATCGCTGTCACAGGCAAAACAGGCTCAACTCAGGAATTTAATGTAGTTTATTGCCAAACAAATCAGAGTAGGATAATTAGAAATAAGAACAAATCTTAAAAACAGCTTTCCCCTGCCCCCCCTTCTTTCCAGGCTCAAGTTCACTCCTAATTTCTCTGCCTTTTCCCCCAGGGTGACACAGGGGGACACGGAATGGGAGTCATTGCAGTCAGTCCATCATGCATTGTCTCTGCTGCTTCTTCCTCCTTGCACTCTTCCCCTGCTCCAGCTTGGAGTCCCATACACAGGAGACAGTCCTCCACAAACTTCTCCGATGAGTCCTTCCCATGGGCAGTTCTTCACAAACTGCTCCAGCATGTTCTGTCGTAGGGTCCTCTGCAGGCTGCAAGTCTATGTGTGCTGCATCTTGGACCTCCAGAGACTGCAGAGACACAGCCTGGTTCACCATGGTCTTCACCATGAGCTGCAGGGGAATCTTTGTTCTCTCACTTGGAGCAAAGCACCTCCTCCCTCTCTTTTTTCACTGTCCTCAATGTCTGCAGAGTTTCTGACATTTTCTCACTTCTCTCTCTCTCACCCTTTCTTAAATACATTATCACAGAGGCACTACCACCACTGATGGTTAGCTCAGCTTTGTCCATTGGTGGGTACATCTTGGAGCCAGCTAGAACTGGTGCTGTTAGACATGAGGGGAACTTTAGCAGCTTCTCATAGAAACTTAGAGGTCTCATAGACCCCTGCTACCAAATCCTTGCCACGCAAACCCAATAGAATCACACACAAAAATGTTTGTCTCTCTCTTCTTATATTCCCATAGTAGGGCTAGAAACATCCCCATTCCTGGTCAGCTTATTCCATCTACAAAAGGATTTTTCTCTCTCATCAGAAGCTTATTGCGTATCCAATGCATGCAATAGAAATAACAGTTCCTAAGCTAGCACCTTCTTTTCAATTTCCAATTTGGTAGTCTGAAATCTCCCTTTTCCCTACAAGTACTGTACAAGTTTTGCTTTCCAACTCTGACCTTATTTGGCCTAGTCCCTACTGTCTCAAGGGCTTCATGTTCTGTCTTCTGGTATGAAAACATTTTTGAGTGGTCACAATTAGTTTTATCAGGAGGTGAAATTTCTGGAGCATTTTTATATTATTCCATAAACTTTTGTCTGCATCTTGTATTTCTTGACAAAAGCTTCTTACTCCCCAAGTACAGAATGGGCATTTATACATAAATCAAAAGTATTCTAAATGATCTAAATAGAAAGCTTTCTCATGTAAAAAAAAATGGAAGCTGAGAATAAAATCTGGACAATTCTTCCTTTACCTTATGTTAAGGAGTCGTATCATACATATGGAGATTTTCTGACCTCACACAAGTGGAACTGCATTGTAAACCACTTACACAGATTTCCTCTTGTGCCATGCTGATGTTATAGTCGGATGTGTGGTTGCCTCACAGCAGACACACTAATAATCCCAGATGTGTGGTTGCTACACAGGTCAGCTCTATTATTCATTGCAAGAGGGCATTAGTAATGCGGAGATCTCTAAATGTTTTCAAAGAAGGTGCCATGTAGAATTGCTGATGTAGAAAGTTCTCTAGGGGGGCTTGACCATCACAGAGCAACCCAAGAGAAGACACTTCACAATGCTTTTAAAACGCATTTACCGTTCTAAGACTGGCCAATTTTTTTTCTCAAACATTCAAGTTCATTAGTTTTTCATCCTCCACATCTTCCAGTATTAGAACTGCCTGCAGTCAGCAGCCTGGCCTCTGCAGGATGCGTATGCCCAACTCCCCTATCTCCCTATACAAAGCTCTTATTATGCAGTTAATTTGAAACCTGGCCTTGTGGCCCCATCCTCTTGCTGACTCCATGACTTACTGTTCCTTCTGGCTGCAAGACTTATGGCCCCTCACAACTTTCCTAATGTACAATGAAATACAGCAGCAGTCCCATCTGCTCTGTACAGCACAAAGTCAACCAGGCATTCAGCAGTCAGTCTTTGGGAGTTAGAGAGGCCCTGTGCAGGGCACACATGGGAAGAAGGAGGGAAAAGACACGAAATGAAAAATTTGCCCTTAAAGTACAATGAAAAACTTAAATCAAATTTGCAATACATTATTTAAATGTTGAAGGGCAGAAAGAGTTAATGTAAGCAAGCACAACTTATCTCCATATGTAGAAACAAGAGCAAGTTAGTCTGAAACAATTCTTTGTGTGGATTTAATTAATAATTGGTAACTACCCATGAGAATACCTTTACCTACTTACAAGTATAAGGTAATTGCAAGGGGCTTACCCCTTTCATAAAAACAAGAAAATAAACTTACTGTGCTTTTACCCTAACTTCTGGCAGAAAAACACAGTGTCCTTGGAGTTAAATGATTTTTTCAATAAGAACCAAAGTAGCTCTCTATGGCTCCCTTCAAATCCTTTCTTAATGCATAGTTTTGTCTGTGGTAGCTGCAAACTTTTGACAGCAGATGGGTAGAGGCAGACAACTCATAGGCTTGAACTACTCCTTGTCAGACTGGTCACTATTGCGTCCCTGTTGCCTCATGTTTTTTCTGTCAGCCCATAAACCCTCATAATTCCTTTCCTATCATGAGACTGTCAATTCTTTGAACAGAAACCAGCCTCTGGTCATAGATAAGACCCACATATGACAAGATTAGCATTTTATGGTAGAGAAGAAAACGGAAGGATGGCCTTTGTCCTAAAATACCACATACAAATTACCACAGACACATGGTAACCCTGAAGCCAGGACTTCATCCCATAGCTTCAATAAAACCAGAAGAATCACATGTTGTTGTGCAAGTTGCCGGAATGTTGTGCTTTTGCAGGTAAAAATATCTCATAACCGTATCTTTTCACTTGTGTAATACCGTGATTATTAACATGGATAAGTGTGTGTATGGGTTTGTGACTTGTTGTTTTTAAACAATTGTTTCATCCTCAGATATCTATGTCTGTTTATTACTATGAAACACAAATTTGGTTACTTCTTGGCATTTCCGTGACTTCACCTACTAGACAGTCACTTTTTGAGAAAAAAAAAATCTTTTCTTCCCTTTTACTCCCCAAATTCAGAGGATAAATTGCTTTTAAAATTCCTTGCAGCTCTCCCTCTATACCACATTTTTCTATATGTTCAGTCCCCTGTTGCTGCAGAGGGTATGTCTGTGCATCCTGATGCATGGGACAGTGATGGCATTGGCACTGCCCTGTGCCGGTACCTGCACTCTCACACTGCAGAGGAAATGTCCATGTGAGAAAAGCAGCTTCTGCTGTGTGTTGCTGAAGTGAATGCATACAAATTTCAGTACAATACAAAGTCTTAGTTCTTGCGGTCACTGCCAACTAGCATTCTGTGTGAGGAAGAGGACAGGGGACCTGTCGGAGATATGGTGTGAAGAACTTATAAAGTTGTGTCTGGGAAACGGGGGAATCTTCCTAGGCAGCACTCTGAAGAGGAAGCACTTAGATGATGATAGGTAAGAAAGACTGTTTTGCAGAAGGGAAAGTCCCAGTGAAGGCCAGAAAATCACCCATGGGCCTGAAGAAACCCACTGCAACGCTAATAATGGAGTGGTAAAGTGACAGAGATAAGAATTTAAGATCTCTGTGGGAGTGTAAGAGGGACAGAAAGGGCTCTCTGACAACATGATATTAATTTTTACATCTTTTTTTGTTCCTCTTCATCTTATAGCAGCAAGCCTTCTCTCAGAAACATGGGACTAGAACGATCCTGAGTCCCTCCCTTTGTACTGAGGGAGGACTGACCCTGGGCACAATTCTGACATCTAAACATGCTCTTTTAACCTCTACTGAAGAAGAATCCACAAAATCAACCTTGAAGTGTAAAAAAAATCCCAGCTTTCTAACCAAACTTCGTGTCTATGTAAGTCAATTATTTTTTTGTCTCTCATCATTGTGTCCATGAACATGATTGATCACAGTCCCATTTGGCCTAAGAGAACATTTTTATATGAACTACTGTACCTTCTTGGGTTTTTTCTTTGCTAGCCAACCCATTCATGATCAAGGATTATGTTTCTGATCCTCTTTTCACCCTTTATTGTTCTCTCAACACTGCAACTTGACACAATACTTTCAAGCACAGCACACCAAACTGGCAAAAATACAAAACCAGCAAACTGTAAAACTGAGACTCTACTAGGGCAAGTAGACCAAAATAAGTACCATAGTCATCAGTACTTCCATTAATGCATCCTAGAAAATTGAAGAAAGACAGATCCTCACAGGATACAAAGAAAGACTTCTCTAATGATGAAGACGGTCAAGTTTGTAACAGGTTGAACAGAAGCTCTGCAGTCTCTAATGGATCTGAGTGTGGACTCTCCGCTGGGTTTCCCAGAGAGGAGTTCAGTCGCGCGGTCCCCCTTTGGCAGGAGGAGAGAGTGACCAAGCTTCCACTCGGTGTTCCGTAGCAAAAAGACCTTTATTCCAAAACTCCTGTGGTTTATATGGGCTCGGGGGGAGGGCAAGAAGAAGGGTCGTGATTGGGTCAAGGTACGGGGGGAAGGGAGTGGCTTGAGAGCTCCACTGACCAATGGGAGATACAGGAGGACCGTGTTCCAGTGACAGAAACAAGGACTTGGGTAGAGGCAGGCGAGACAGCCTCTGCTGCTTGTGCAGGGGAGGAGTCCGCGATCAGGGAGGGGAGACAATGTGTCTCCGAGTGGGGGGGTCGCGTGGGTCGGAAAAATACACAGCTCGGGGGGGGAACCCGTACAATAAATAACGCAAGTAGCCGTTATTTTTCTGCTTTGCTCGATCCCGGAAGTTGCCGCTGCAGCGGACCTGCGTCTAAAGCTGCTCTTTCCAAACCTCATAGTCCTGGTGTTCGCCTACAAGTCTCCATGCACAGAAGTTTTCATGGTGAGATTTGATAAGGCCCAGAGCAACTTGGTATTACCTCCTAGGTGACCTCGATTCCAGCAGAAAGTTGGAATAGAGATCTCTGGAAGGTCAACCTGAATTACCTGGTGAAAAGAATTTCTTCCTTGTCAGAAATGTACCATTGCTGACCCATATTCAACTTGCAATGTGCTATAATACTCAGGTCCTTTCTAAGGACTGCTCTGTGCCGTCTTAGTCCCTATGTTACTGGTATGCATTTGATTTCTCCTTCACAAATGCAGTGCCTGTTTCTCTTATCGTCACTCCCAAAGAGCTTCTCTCTGACATTTCCTAAGTTTTCTGATATTTACTTTTTCTGAGGTCCACTGATCACTCTGTCAGTGCTACATCTTCATCTTGCAAGAATCAGTCATGAGTTTTTAAGAGCTTTCTCCCTCAGTGCAGAGCAACTGTTTTTGGCACCATGTTATTGTGACAAGCAAGCCACATTACTTACAAGTCTTTTGTAAGATCATTTAGTGAGTCTGGAAGGCTCTGAAGCACAGTAGAGGGATACTTCAGCCTGAGGTGCCTTGTGGAGTTTCTTGAGAAGCAGTCTTCACAGACAGGTAGGAGCTGTGCGTTCAGTGATCCAGTCTTGAAGGTGATGCTTGAATTCCAGTCTCAAATTTATCTTCATGTCCCATTCTTTTCAAATTACACACATCCTCCAACATTTACAAATACAAGTCTGAGATTTTTAACCTGCAAAACCAAACATTCAAGAGGATTAGCAAATGTAAAAGTAGAATGAAATGAAAAGAAACTGTTGGGTAAGTGACGCTGATCCACACTGCCGCAAGAAAATGTTCTGCTTTGAAACAACTGTGATCAGGAAGCCCTAAACTTCAATTTGTCTACAGACAAAGGAATTAAAGTTTTTTCCTTAAAACAAGGATAATCTTCAGTGATATTTGTTTTTGTTCTGTAGTCAACATTCATAACAAGCCAAACAAAATCAACTTCTTTCTTGATGACTAGAAGCAAGTACAGATTTACTACCTGTGTGTAGCATTCTGCTTCTTCAGAGTGAATACTTTTAAGAAATTAAGTACTTGTGCATGTTCCTGCGGGACCAGGAGCTATATTTTTATGTTATACTCTTTGTAAAAATGATAGCTATATTATCAAGATAGAAAAGTAATGATTCTTCAGCAAGATTCTATTTTTGTTGAAAAATGTTATTTTTTCCATATTTCTCAATTTGATGTTAATTCATACTATCAATTACAAATCAGACAAAATACTTCAGTGAAAGATATTACCCATATAAATTCCAAACAGGAGCCAAAGCAAGAAGGAGTTGATGTTGAATGTTTTCATAGTAGCTGGCATGTGTCTCTGTTTTGGATTTGTGCTGATAACACAGTTTTGATAACAACAGGGATATTTTGGTTATTGCTGGACAATGCTTGCACAGTATCAAGGCCTTTCTGCTTCTCACACCAATCTGCCAGCAAGGAGGCTGGGGGTGCACAAGAAGCTGGGAGGGGACTCAGCCAGGACAGTTGAGCCCAACTAAGCACATGCTATATGGATCATGCTCAGCATATGAAGCTGGGGGAAGGAGAATGAAGGGGGGACCTTCGAAATGATGGCATTTGTCTTCCCAATTCACCATTATGTGTGATGGAGCCTTGCTTTCCTGGGAATGGCTGAAAATCTGCCTCCCTTGGGAAGCAGTGAAGGAATTCCTTGCTTTGATTTGTTTGTACGTGCGGCTTTTGCTTTGTCTGCTAAACTGTCTTCATCTACATCCATGAGTTCTCTCACTTGTACCCTTCTGATTTTCCCACATTCTGCTGGCAGAGTGGGTGGAGGAGGAGAGTGGCGAGTGAGTGAGTGGCTGTGTCAGGCTGAGCTGCCTGCTGGGGATAAATCATGAACTATGACAGAGATACCAGGAAGAGCATTTGGGGACTATTTTAGACTTAATGAGGGATGTTTAAGGGAGAAAGCAAGGGATCAAGTTTTTGGGGAGGAACAAGTATGGAAACAGAAGAATAAGAGAATCACAGAATCACAGAATATGCTGAGTTGGAAAAGACCTACAAGGATCATTGAGTCTGATTCTTAGCCCTGCACAGGATGATCACCAAGAGTCACACCGTGTGTCTGAGGGTATCATCCGAACATTTCTTAAAATCTGTCAGGTTTGCTGCTGTGACCACTTTCCTGGGGAGCCTGTTCCAGCACCCAACCACCGTCTGGGTGAAGAACCTTTTTCTAATATCGAACCTAAACCTCCCCTGACACAACTTCAGGCCATCCCCTTGGGTCCTGTCACTAGTCCCCTGTCTGAAAGTGTTTTGCTGAGGAGGGTGAGTTATGAGGTAGACCAAACTCCTCTCTCTTAGCAATTGTAAATCCAAAATTAAGAGGCTCCAATCGAAGAAGTATGGAAAAAGGAAAATAACAACCCTTTATTAAAGGATATATGTATATTGGCAAAAACAGCAAAAGAACACAAAAACAACTAAACAATAATCCTGTACCCAAAGTCCTTTTCAAAAAGGATACAGTTTGAAACTTCTCTGTCCTCTAGTGCAATTCTAATCACGGTTGGCAGGAGCGCTGTTGGATCACTGGAGATGCAGAGCCTGCAGTGCTCAGTGTTGGTCGGCAGACGGCGCTGTTGGGCTCTGGCAGTCACCGTGTGAGGGTCCCGGATCGCAGTAGAAGCCAACAGTGGAGATTTCCCCCCCCACCAAGGAGGGGAAGGGGAAAAGGGGAAAGAAGGGTGGTTTCTTTCCCACTAAACTCACTCTGTCTGTGGCTGTCTGTGGCCAGGACTCCCCTCTTTCATTGTCCCAGAGAGCACAAACTCTCTGATGAAATCTGAGCAGATTCGGGCTGGAGACAGAGCAGCACATAGGCAAGCCAAGGCCGGAGAGCAGCCAGATGACCAGGTCAAGAGCAAAATGGCCTCAGAGCTTTTCCAACACACACACACACCTTGCCTCCATTAAGGCAAAAAGTGAAGTGCTCCTTTCCAAGGAGAGGAGGGGAGAAAAACTCCCTTATCCCCCCCCTTTCCCTCCAGCCTTAGAGAGGGCCATCGGCCTGGAATGTAGTTCCTCCAACCAGCTCCTTTGTGTAGGTCAATCACCCAAGGCAAAAAACTGTCCTCCCCATTCAACATCCCTCCCCTACATTGCAGCAGGGGAAAGAAAATTCCCGTTTGGTTTTTTAGAACAAGTAAACCCTTGATATCCCCACAGAGAAGACATCAGTGCCTGCCCCTCCTCTTCCCCTCATGAGGAAGTTGTCATCTGCAATGAGGTCTCCCCTCAGTCTCCTCTTCTCCAGGCTGAACAGACCAAGTGATCTCAGCCACTCCTTTCCTCTCAAGGCATGGTGACCTTTAAACATGTTTTTGCTTTTTGGCATGTTTCTCTGGCCATACCATCTGCCTGGTTATGACAGTCAGGTGATGTTCTGTCTTCTCACTAAAATCCATTTCTAAGCAAGTTCCTGGGTGAGGGACTGTCTATTCTGCATGCACATATGGGTATGGCTATCTGAGTTCCAGCAGCTAAAGCAGGGACCACATGTCACAGTGGCCTGGCCATCCATGGTGCCAGAGACTGGCATGAGTACAGGTGTGTAAGCAAGTGTATGAGCACTAACAAAGATTGTGCTGGACTAGGTGGCAAGCAGGAGTGTCATGGGAGCTGAGGGCACATGCATCTCTGAGTGAGATGGCTACTGAAGGCATTGGGGGGCCAGGCCAAAAAGTGGGTGCTGTGGTCAACTGAAAGACTCATTTCCATCTGTATATGTGTGTTTCTGTGTGAGACAACTAGAAACAAGAGGATCCAGGTGACACTTGGGGATCCATTGTGCTCACGTCCATAAGTAAGGCTGCAGGCACTGGGGGCTTGTGTGCAGAGGTGTTAGCAACTGTGTGAACTAGGGATCCAGGGCCAGTTAGTGAGGCTGTCAGTCAGTTATTAGAGTAATCCATATTTTGTTTAAACATATAGATATGTTTCCCACCACCTGACTTTCATCCTAATGAGCCAGAAAAGGGACTGGTACAGGGCCATTAGTGCAGCTTGTGTTTGTGTGAGTGGTGCATTTTTTTGTCTGAGTTCATCAATGTGGCCAGCTATGTATATGTACATGTGTATTGTATATGTGTGTCTGTGTCTATTTGGACTACATATCAGCCTTGCTCCTGGCTGGACCTGGGAGCGTGGAGCTGCAATGGCTTTTCCTCTATTGGACTGGGTGATGTGCCCTCTCCATTACAAGGTTTTGGTATCATATGAGCACAATCTCATTGCAAACAAAGGGTTTTTGCTTTGTTTATAATAAGAAAAACTTACCCCAGCCTCAAACTGCTTTGACGGGGAGAGAAGAGAGTTTGCCATCTGGTTCCAATTTAGAAAAACGAAGATCCAAAATATGGAATTTTTAATGGGGAAAAATAATTCCTCATTTCCTGTATCTCTCAGAGTCTCTGGCAAGTCCAGAAAGGGTAAACAAATTACTAGAAATTTTTGCACAAGTATATACTTTTTAGGCTGTATTTGAAATCAAAAGGAATTCCCACAGATTGAACTGAGCCAACAATCCCACAGTGCAGTTATAAAGTACTGGTATCTGCATATCCGATAATTTCAAAAAGCCCAGGATGACCTGAGGAGAATATCCTCATTTTACCTCAATCAGTTATGCTGCAATTGAAATGTTGTTGTCCTAGTTTCACTGCAATTAAGACTCTGCTCATTAGTCCCAGTGAAAATTTCTTCTCTTACAACACCGCTTGTGTACTATAATAAATGAGGAACAGACTGCTCTGATATTGTATTCCTGTTTAATGGGGAGCAGTACACAGTGGGATGCCCAAAATCCTCCTGGTGCTGCTGGAGTTGGAGGATCAGGCCACTGTCAACACAAGCAGCAGTTTAGGAGTAGAAGTGTCTAATGTCCTGTCCAGCTGAAACTGTGGAGCAGAATTTAAACAGACAGAATCAGCTATCCAGACTGGTATTAGAGTAGACCAGTAAAAAAAACCAGCCTTTTTTTTAATTATTTCTTCCCAAGGAAGGTCTGGAAACATCTAAAAAGCTTTTGTAAAGGTTGTCAAAAAAAGTTTAACTTTGCTTCTGCTGTAGACTTAGGATTTTTATGAGGACATTTTAGCTTTCTGATGTACCACACAGATTTTACAATGAATTCAAACATAATACACTGTAGTTAAATATTTTAGTTTACCATTTAATTCTACATCTGGAGCTCATCTGAAAGTCACAGTGGACTGACTAAAGAGACTTACTCAAGAAGATAATTGGAACTTTCTTAACTAAAGTATGTTACAAAACAGATCTCTGCAAACTGATAATTGATAAGTTCTGTGATAAGCTTAACTTGGAAGGTTCAATGTGGACCAAAACTAATCCTCAAATTCAAAAGTGGAAGGTAAATATTAATACAAAGTACTGCTCTTGCTTAACTCCATGTCCAAATAGAATCTTCTAAAGTAGGTCCATATCATGCGTATTGACACTTTATTTATGATTCACATTTATTTATTATTGAACATAATAGTAAAGTTGTTTTAAACATTACAAATTGAGATCTAAACATAGGCTTTCAAATACTTGTGAATAAATCTGACATAATGCCTTCACATAGTTTTTGTTTATTTCAGTTCTTCACTGATCATTCCTGACTTAGTTGAGCTCCCAAGAAATTCCCAGAACTCCAGAATACAGCAATGCCTGCAGTGTGATAAAATTTCCTGAGGCACAGCTCGCTGGTTCCCTCTCTTCAAAACAAGAGCAGATCCATACAAGTTTATTCACCTTCAGGCTGGAGCTCACACTGTGCCCTCTAGCCAGAGCTCAAGGTCTGTCTTTCCCAGCTGACTCCTGCAGTGACCATCACCAAGGCAGTTTGGCTGGTGGAGAGGAAGGATCCTGAAATGTAAGTCTGACCAGTTTGACAACTGAAATTGTTAATAATGTCTTGAAAAGATGATGGTTCATTATGGCCATCAGTACCAAAACCAAAATAAAACCACAGTGAATTGTGAAAGCCCTCCAGGATTATATAGATCCTGGTACATAGGTAATGATGTAGGGAGGGAGAGAGAAATTAAAAGTGACACAAAAAGGAGAAAATTACTTTTTCATATTTCTCTGCTCATTTCTTCTTCCCATTCCAGCAGGTGCTGTGGGTACAGGCCTGTTCAACTCCTGTTTCTCACTTGTCCACCTTGTGGCTTCAAGGTCTGTGGCAGCCATCATGTCGGAAGCACCGTTCTCCATGCATGCCAGCAGCTTTACCAGTGTATCTGGGCGGGCATGTGTTATGTAGTACCTTCCTCTGGAACTGCCTCAAGAGACAGCAAATCTGGGCTGTTTGCATTTGATGCTGAAGGGATAATGTTTGCACTGGTCTGAAGAGCAATCACCCTCCACTTCACTCCATTGCCTGGAGACAGGAGGGAGCTTAGGGAGCAGTCTTGTCTATGTCTTTGTTCACTTAGACAAACTACTTTTGCTTAGTGCATACAAGAAGGAGGTAGCTGCAACCTTCATTCTGCTCTTCCTCCTGCTTCTCCCATTTCAGAGCAAGCTAGGCATACATACCTTGCAATAGAATTCCTGAAGCCAGAGGCCTTAATGGTCAGAATCACTAATCGCACTCTCTTGCTTGCTTATCTTCTAGGAAATTATACTGTACTTTTCTCCATGCACCATCACTCACACTGAAAAACCCCTAACTGAGAAGAGACAGTATCAGTGGTTGCTAATGAAAAATGATGGAAGAGGTTACCAAAAAAAGGCAACACGTAATAGCATTCAATTATCTCCTTGAAGATCTTGATGGACATTGATGGAACCAGTGGCCCCATTTCAGGTTTCTCTAAGCCTGCCATGGACACACTGTCATCAGGGTGCTTAGACAGGAGAATGATAAATGCATCATGGGAAGACATGCAGAACAGACACTGTCAGAGGGACCATTTTGTCATCTGGGTGCTAGGGCACAGAGGCCACACGGGTCGCTTTCCACTACTTAACTGCAGCCAGGCAGCCACTGCAATTTTTCTTTTGTTTCTAATAAATATATTTATATACTTAGTAACAATACATCTAGCCACCTTAAGAAAGGGCAGTAATTTCTAGAAAGTCTTTGGACATAGCAATTAGATATGTTTCCTTTAAAATATTTCTGTTCACCTACAGTGAAACTGAGCTCCATTATCTTATGCTGTACTGAAAGCTGTCTGAAGTCCATGTTCAACCCACTATGCATCTGCATATTGTAAAGTGTGGCAAATTATTTTCCATCACCAGTGGAACATGAAGGATTGTTTTATTAGGCAATCTATTCTTCATTCTGTAAGACATGGTTTATTAGCAGAAGCAAGTGTAGCATATATGACTGACAGCAGTGAATGCATTAGTTGAAATCAGATTGATCCTGAGTTTAGTTCTAACCAGATTTAAAAAAGGCAGACAGTTTAGGCTGGAATTGTGGAGGAAAAAATAAAAGAGTGACACTAATTGGAGTGTTAAACCAAACTACTTCCCCTGTAGCAAACCATTTTACTGCTAGGAAAATTACTCTTTAGTAGTGAGCAAAGTGTGCATTTAGCACACTCAGTTAAGGTGATATAAATCCAAAAGTCAGAATTCAACACTTGGCAAGACCAATATAGCTAAATCTAGATTTTAATAGTAAAAATCTCCATAATGCCAGATTTAGCATTTCTAATTGCATTATTCAAATTATCCCTGCAGAATTAATAATTAACTGGTCATTAGCTAATTTTCAGGAGGTTTGTATGTGTTTGATTGATCATTTATGTGTGATAACTTATGGGTGTGGCAAAGTTTGCTGAAGGTTTAGTCTAAAATCATGTGACTATCTGGTCATTATCTATTTGCATGTCTGTTCAAGTGAGATAATACTGTGATTATTTAAGAAAAATGTCTTATTGTGGTACAAGATGGGCATGTTCATTTAGCAGTTTGAGTAGACAGAGAAAACACATACTATAGCTATATTTATGTCAAGAAATATTTCATTAACATCCTAAATCTGTTCCTAATGGGAAACAGTTTCCAGGTTACTTTCAGCTAAGACTACAAAATACATGAAGTCATACTCTCATGTTCTTTATTAGATATTTTTTAAAAATTTTTATAATTAATACTCTTAAGCTTTATCTTATATTAAATGTAAGCTGCTAAGAGAGGAAATGTGTTTCTGGACATTGGGTGTTTCAGCAGTGCAGTGCATAGACTATGGGACTGTGCTAGGCTGGGACATAGCACACATAAGGAAGCAGTAAGGGAGTAAATATTCTGCTATACTGAAACAGGGATCTCTGTGGGATTTCAACTGTTATTATGGTTGCTTGACACTGGCTGGCCACTAGGTACCCACGGAAGACACTCTATTACTCCCTGTCCTCAAATGGACAGGGCAAGAAAATACAACAAAATGTTCCTGGGTCGAGATGAGGACAAGAAGAGATTACCATCATGGGCAAAACAGCTATGACTTGGGAAAAATTAATTTAATTTATTACCAATCAAATCAGAATAGGATAATGAGAAAGGAGAACAAAAGTTAAAACACCTTCACCCACACCTCCTTCTTCCCAGGCTCAACTTCACACCCAATTTCTCCACCTTCTCCCCCCAAGCAGTGCAAGGAGACAAGGAAGGGAGGCTGTGGTCAATCCATCACACACTGTCTCTGCCACTCATTTTTCCTCATGCTCTTCCGCTGCACCTGTGTGGGGTCCCACCTACAGAAGACCTACAGGAACCTGTTCAATGCAAGTCCCATGGACTGCAATTCTTAAAGAACTGCTCCAGCATGGGTCCCTTCCACAGGATGCAGTACTTCAGGAACAGACTGCTCCGGCACAGATCCCCCATGGGATCACAAATCCTGCCAGCAAATGTGCTCCAGTGTGGGCTCCTCTCTCCAGGGACAACAGGTACTCCCAAGAGCCTGCTCAAACTTAGGCTCTCTACAGGATCCCTGCCTTCTTCAGAAACATCCACTTGCTCCAGTGTCCTTCATGGGCTGCAGGTGGATATATGCTACCTGCTGGACCATCATGGGCTGCAGAGGAACAGCCTGCCTCACCATGGTCTTGTCCATGGGCTACAGGGGAATCTGTGCTCTGGCACCAGGATCACCTCCTCCCTTCTCCTTCTAACCTTGGTGTCTGCAGAGCTGTTTCTCTCACATTTTCTCACACCTCTCTCTGTCTGCACTCGATGTTGCCCAGTAAAGTTTTTCCCCCTTCTTGGATATGTCATCTCAGAGGTGATGTTGCTGATGGGCTCTGCCCTGGCTGGTGGTGGGTCCATCTTGGAGCTGGTTGGCACAGACTCTGTTGGACATGGGGGAAGCTTCTGGCAGCTTCTCCCAGAAGTCATCCCTTCAGCCCCCTGTTACCAAGTCTTGCCTTGCAAAACCAATACACTTAGATTTTTCTTTTATTTTCTTTATCACATTGAGAAAAATCATGTTTCAGATGAAGGCTTTAGAGAAAATGTAACATTAGTTTAGCTTGGATTACTACCCCAAGGGGTTTCAGTTGGCCTTCTGAGGCGCACTGACTTGTCCCTGCGGTGAACATGGTGTCCCCACAACTAACAAAACTTCCTTATGCGTGGGTCGTATTTGGTTCAAAATTAAAATGGGATACACCAGAAAAAATGTACCTGGGTGTTCAGTTATTTGCTGCAGCAATAATTTGGTAACAGTGGGGCATATGTTAGTAGTATCAGTTTAATGACAGTAGTTTTAAGAAAAAAAGGGCATTCAGACAACTTAGAAAAGGCAAGCCAGATGAGGTATTTCCAGAAGATGGTGCTATTCTCAAGCCTTTTGCTGCCTCTCAAGGAACAGTCAGAGGATTGCCTGTCTTTCTCTACTAAGTTCCAGCTTTGTGTGATTTGTAATTAAAATAATCATCAATTTGATTGGGTTCCTGAATTGCAAGACTGCATGTTGAAAGGTCCATGCTGCTGAACTCCCCTAGAGAGATGTCCTGTGCCATCAGCCTGCAGAAGTCCTCTGCTTCCGGCACCCACATGGAGGGAATCAGTCTCCACAACTAAGGGAGTCCTAAGGGAATGAGCTTCCGGGTTTGGGGTTTTTTTTCTCTTTGTTTTTGTTTTTTGGTCTTTTGGTTGTTTGGTTGGTGGGAGTTTTTTTGTTTGTTTAGGTTTTTGTGGGGTTTTGTTTGTTTGAGGATTTGTTTGAGGGTTTTGTTGGTTTTTTTGGTCTATTTTGTTTTTTGGTTTTGATTTTGTTTGCTTTTCTTCTCCAGAATCAAATCCTTGTGTCTTACTCTAAACAAGAAATTTAAGCCCAAGTCTGTAACACAAGTGGAACACTCAGTCTCGGAGCTTAAAAACTACAACCACTCACCTATGCAGAGAACTCCCTACTCAGGTCTCAGTTCAGTTCCCGAAAAAATGCCCATGGGAATTAATGCCTTTCAAATGGAATATGTAACAGGCAGCATGCTGGGAAGGGAATTGATGAAAATAGCCTTAAAAGGTGAAGCCATGCAAACAAGTGCCTCTCAAAACCTTGTCCACATTAAGCCTTCAACATTTACACTGTGCTATAGGTCTCTCCTGTGCCTCCAATACAGCTCCTGGGACCAGGATGCTCTCCCTTTCAATGACAAATGGCTACTGCTCAGACGAGTTACAGAAGACTCAGCTCCTCTTCTCACTTTTGCTTGAAAATACTAAACCACACTCATAAAAGTGTCCTAGCACCTACTACTGTCTATTTTTCGGAAGAAAAGCTGGTTTTGTATTTAGTTATAAGTCAAGCAACAGTTGTGACAGAGGCTAAAACTAAAGGTTATGGAAATCAACTAGAAATTAGAGACTCAGTTACCAAAACTGCACAGGTAGGCTTTGGAGCATGGGCACCCATTCCCAGAGAAGATCCCAAACCACTTAGCAGTAGTCTCACTCCTGTTCTCAACCTACATCACTCTACATCTTGTTTATTTTTTGCTAGCACCGTGGCTTCACATGGACACCTACATAATTTTCCATGGCTTGTCCTTCAAATCAATGAATCTGTGTCTTGGTGGTTAAAGCAAATCTGGCAGGCACATATGGGAAGTCAGACCAAGCCTCCCACCTTAAGCCATGAAGAAGACTAAAGTCTTGCCTTCCCTCATTGCTCCTGCAAGAAGAACCTGCAGAGGCCAATGTAACAGGTTTCTGGGCACATATGAGAAATGGGCCTTAAAAAGGCTGGGTGAGGAAAGAGCAGGTTTGTGAATCCTGACAGGCTTAGGCTTCAGCTACAAGGTGATCCACACAGCAGTAGGAACCAAGAGCCTCTAAATGTGCTTTGGAGAAATCCTTCAGGCATCAAAGGAATTTCACTGTCAAAATCCAAGACTCTGGCAGTAGACAAGGGGACAGTTAGACTTTGGATGGCACTGTCTAAACCTTCTGATCTGTCTGAGACTTGGTCTTTCAGCTGTAAAAAGGAAAGTATCGTTTACCTTCGGGTTGCAAAACATGCTTGAATAATGTACCAATCCTAATGAAGTCACTGAACTGCCCAAGTAAATGGAGTGGCAGAACTGGATCCAAATTCTGGGTTTGGTGGGGAACAGAGCCCCAGGAGGTTCATTTGCCAGCAGCATTCAAGTTCTGAAGGATGAACTGTACGTAGTCTCACCTGAAGATGAAAAGTCATAATCATTAGTTTTGCTTAAAGAGAACGATAAATTTTAACTCCACAGCTATCAAACACCAACAGCTTTTTTTTTTTTTTTTTTAACAAAAAGTCTGAGAGGTTTAATTCATGATTATATTTAAAAGAGGTTAAATCACCATTTTTGGCTCAGGAGATTTCACCAGACCCAAGCTTTAGAACAAACTTTTGAAATGTGCACAGGTAGCTCATAGACGTTTAGTGCCTCATGGCTGAGCATTTTTGGAGTAAAGAAACAAACACACAGTCTGGTGTTCTCATGGTCACTTTTTTGTTACATACATTACATTTTTTTGCTGCTGCTTCTTTTGAATGTGTAAGAGACATTCTTGGCTTCTGTCCCCCTAATTATAAAAACACACAGAAGAGTTAAATAGGTTTTAGTTAAGGTGTCTTGGTTTCTTGGTAGACAAAACCCTTCTCAACTGCTTTTAGCACTAGTTTAGAAAAACCTCTTTGTTCTGGTAGAATATTTAAGCATACACTTCAGTTTTAAATTATATTTGAAGCCTGTTGGAGTTGTGGTCAAATACTTCCCTGATGATTTCAGTTAAAGAATTGGGGTGTTTAGCAGGATTCTATTTTACTTACCAAGGAAGTCTTGTCTGCAAAAAAACTGCCTTATCTGCAACAAGAAGCTATAAACAGTGAATTAGTGACTCAGTGGTATCTCAGGCCAGGAAGCTGCTCTGAATTACATTTTTCAGCTTTTGGAGTATTACATTAAGCTCTGAAAATGAGTCACTGGGGATACAAGAGTGGATCGTAAAAATCCGTCATGAATATATTAGCTGCATTGGGTTTTAGTGTTATTAAAGAATAGTTTCCCTAGTCCGTTGAAGACTTATTGAAGAAAAAGAATACAGAAGCATATGTTATTCTGTTCCATTGCTCCTTACACCATTTATGGATGTGCAAATAAAGAAAGAGATTGTTTGGTGTAATGTGTTCAATATGCTTAAATTCATCCACATAGTTGCTGCATTGACTTAAAAATAAGGACTGCATTTGGCTGTGTATCAACAACAGAGGAGCGGAAAAGTGAGCAAACCTTTTGGGGTTTTTTTCTGTGCTGGTATGGGGAAATCAAAGTACAAGTAAGTTTGATGTTTATTATTGATGTGGCTAGCAGATGGAAAACATTATAACCACCCTGCATGAAGCTCATTTAGGGTACTAAGAAGTAATAAAAAATATTAACTAGTGTCTCTACCAAAGAACCTCTGCAAAAATGGAAATTGTATGAAAAAAAAATTGCAGCAAACTCTGTTAAATATTATATGTAACATTTATATGCAAGCATTACAGCTCCAGTATTGCAATGCACAACACTACAGGCAAAAACTGCACCTCTACAAACTTCTCAGTTTGCTCTGCACCTGGACAGTGTGGAGGCACTGGAAAGACACAGTGACTGCCCAAATTATGGCCCCCATCTCTTCCCTCCCAACTGGGAATTTTCTACCAGTTTGCACTGATTTATATATCAGTCTAGTATTTGAATAGGGCTTTTATGGAAATAAGGATATCCATTGACATGGGAGATCTTGAGACACCTCCTCTTTATGCCAGGTACTATCCTTTTGGCTAGAATATCTTTGTGAAATTGGCCCTGTTTTCACTGAAGATTCATGGAGTTTCAGGTGCAACTTGTATTGAACTTCAGTATAATTAAGTTCCTTTGAAAATTCCAGCTAATACTTTTCCACTGATAGTGGAAATAGTTTGATGAGCTACAGATTTGCATACAAGAAAATAGATACAAAAAAGCTCCATTCAAGAAATCCACTACTCTTATAACACAACTGAAAGCTGAATAATTGGGCGCCTGAATTAAACCAGAGCATCCACACTGCTCAAAAATCCCTGTATTTTTAATTGTTAATCTTTATTATCCTGACAGCATCCTGTTTATTAGCTTCCTAGGTCTGGGTTTGCACATAGAGACTCAAAACCAAACCCAGAAATTCTGACTAGCTAAATAACAACAAAATATAATGTAAATGGAAAATTTTCATTTAGAAGGGACCAATAAGAGTCGTCTAGTCCAATGTCTGCTCAAAGCATCTCTAAACAGATCATGCTGTGCAAGGCATTTTTAAGTTCTTAATATCTCCAAGGATGGAGACTAAAACCTCTTTTGGCAACCTGTTACTACACTTGACCATCCTTGTGGTGAAAAGAATTTCCTGTACCTAACTTGTGACCGTTGCTTCTTGTTTCATCATTGTGTACCTCCGAGAAAAATCTTTCTCCCCTGTAGTATCCCACTGGGTAGCTGAAGAGAGAAAAAGATGTCCTCTTTGCCTGTTCTTTTTCAGACTAAACAAGCCTTAGTGTCTCACGCTTTCCTCATATGCCATGCTTCTCATGCCCCAAGCAAATAGGTAAAAACCGCAAAACTGTTTTCATTTTCTGTCTTTTCTCTGTTTGCTCCCTCTGCTGTGCTGCCAGCCAGATTCTTCACATGCCTTCACATACCAAACACCTTTCTGCCTTTCTACCGATAGCCTCTCATTCCCCAAAGCATATCCTACTCTAACCAAAGCTGTTAAGGAGAAAAACAGCACTCTCCTGGGATGATCAGCATTTGAATGCATTGTGATGCAAGGAGGCAAAGGCTTGGTGAAAAGCAACAAATATCATCAGGCTTGCATTGAAATGCTGAGGTTTGACAACATTGACTGTACTTGAAGCTTCTTAGAGCAGAGTTCACAAGGGGCACATACTGCTGGCTCCAAGCTCCATAAGCTTAATACAGAATGTTGCCATAACAGGCTATTTCTCCCATCAGCTGAAGCTCCAACACACCACATATCAAGTCATGCAAACAGTCATTCCATGACTGGAGGAATTGTAGCAGAGGATTGTGGGTGCTCTCTGAAGCAGAACCCCTGATACATGCATGAGGACCCTCAAAAGATGCTTATACAGGGTAGAAGTATCAAAAAAGTCTTTAAGCAGGGGAGTATTCTTTATCCTTGTAATTAACTGATGGAGATAAAGCTTGCTGAGCCCTATGCTCTTCTTGGATCTGTTTATTCTATAGAGTCTTAAAGAAAGACTTGGTCAGTCTACATGAGCAGTTTGAAATGAGTTTTAATGCATGAACTACATTTCAACAACCATTTCTATTCTGCAGTTACGTTACAAAATTCACCCATTATCCCCATCTCCAGTCTGCAGAATCCAGGCAGAGTCTTGCTTTCACTGGAACCACTAATATAACACAAGGGTCACTCATAAAGCTCCTTTTAATCTCATCTCATGAAGTTATTGCACTCTTCATGCTGCACATCAGGCAATGCTGCCATCTGTTCAGCTTCACTGGTGCAAAAATGGCTTGAAACCAGAAAGCGATTTGGTCTGAGTGCACAAGATCAGCTTGACACCAGGATGCAGAGGAGAGGGACTGCCCTCTCAAAACATTGTCTGTTGTATCTTACTCACTTAATAAGCTAAGCGGGGTCAGTACAGTGTCAAAATATCACTACATATTTTCTTCAAAAAAAATGAAATCTGCTTCTCTAAGCTGTTCCCATGTTTCATTGCTTTCATATTTTACTGCAAGTTTGAGTGAAAGGACACCACACACTCTCTGACACGTTCCTGCAAAGTTAAAGCTACACAGCTACAAATACTCATAGGACTTTTATTAGGTGGTCAGCTCTTATGGTGGAAAAAATTTTTAACTGAGTTTTTTAAGTTTGTGTGCTTTCTCTGGTGTAAATCAAACCACAAGCAAGTTTATAATTTTTGATAGGATGGCAGAAATGATAATGAACGCACTGAGCTCAGGAAATGAACTAGCCACTAGGGGGCAGCAGAAATCCTACTATTATGATATACAATAAATACATGCGGCTGTAAGGCAACTAAGATGTCAAAAACAAATATATTGTGGTATCTGTCTGGGCTAAGATAGATTTGAGTTTTCACCAGGGAGCACCGCCAAATTTAGTTGGTTGTGTGGTATAACTAAGAATTGTTTAAGATACTGCAATAAATATGCAATAATGAATGTTACAAATCTTTGAAAAATAACTTGCAGGTATAACTGTTCTTAATTTTATCAGAGACAAAGTTTTCACAAAACACTCAACATAATGAGAGAAATTATTGTAAAAAATTAGTGTAAATTAAATTAGCATGTAAATCCCTGGACATGGGAGCTAGGGTTCAATTTGCTGAAAAGCAATGAACAGTATCCAGACAGAGTGAAATAATTTAGTAGCTTTAAACAGAATAATCTGAAGATGTTTTTGGACAAAAGGGTTTTTAGAAGAATCATTCTTCTAAACAATTCAGTTATCTTATACTGGTTTTAGTAGAATACAGAGGAGGTCGTAATATCCTGATAAAAATTTCCAGCAAGTTAGCTGATTCTGTGTTCAGAATTGAGATGTGTTTTTCTCTACCAGAGCAGAAAACCTAAAAAGGTCACGCATGCTAATAAAGGCAACTTAAAGAGACACGACACAAGTGTTCTCAGTGGATGGTGTTATGCTCTGAGCTCTCATTCTCCAGCTAATGCAAACCTCTCCATCCACTGTTGCCCAGGTCCCTTCCTCCAAAAAAGGCATTGGTCCAGGGCTGTCCAAGGCTCTTTCCAAAGAAATGCTTTGACCACTGTTCACATTAATTGATGAAATGTTTCATTTCTCTGTAATGAATGTTCAAACAATGGGGCCTTTGCTAATGCATTTTGCAACTGCATACTAAGATCAATGCCAAGACAGCACCACAAGCATAGCCTGAAACCAACGGATGATAAATAATCTATTGCTGCCCCGGTTATCAGATATTGGCTTGCAATCTAATAGCTTTTACAGTTTCCCATTAGACTTGCTGGCCATCTATTTAGTCCCTGTGAACAGATACTGTGCAGAACAAAAGAAGAGGAACGGTCTGGTCTGGACAGCTTCTCTTGCATCAAGGAAATTTAGCTGCTCAGTCTGATCAGGGGGCCCTTGATGAATGGTACAATGGAGGACACCCACAGGCAGCATTCAAACATGTCAGCAAAAAAAGTAAATAAAAACAAATCTCTGTTGCCCACCAACAGGTTCAAGACTAAAAACCTATCTGGTCTCTCCTAGTCACAAGAAGAATGGCTTAAACAAAAGTGTGATATAAAACAATATGAAAAAGAATATTTAAGCGTGCATTGTGGTCTGGGGGGCCCTTGGCCTTTGGTATTGCAAATTCTCCCACACAAGTGAGGAGGTTCCACGCAGTTGTCCCACCTGGGGCTTTAATTAGGACACCAGTGAATGGCCACTTTTGCCATCAGTTTAACTCTAAACTAATGACACTGCAAAAATTTTTAGAAAATTCTAAGGTGCCTTTCTGTGCAGAGTGCATGCTAATATGTAATCTAAATGAAATCTTAATTTTTACATGAAATATGTTACTTTTTCTTATAATTGTAGTTGTACGGTATGAACTTCATCTTACAAGACAGACAGTAATGAGTAGGGAATCTCTGCTGAAATCCTGATATGACATTGTGATTCTAAAGACATTTTTGAAGGCAGGGAATTGGCAGATGCAAGAAATGCAGCTCAGATATTATGACATCAACTTGTTGGAACAAGTCCAGAGGAGGCCACCAAGCTGATTAGAGGGATGGAGCATCTCTCCAGTGAAGACTGAGAGAACTGGTATTGTTCAGCCTAGAGAAGAGAAGGCCTGTGGGTGACTTAATTGTGGCCTTCCAGTATCTGAAGGGAGCCTACAAGAAAGATGGAGAGAGAGGACTTTTTAAAAGAGCACAAAGTGACAGGACAAGGGGGAGTGGCTTCAAACTGAAAAAGAGTGGGTTTAGATTAGATATTAGGAAAGAAATTCATTACTATGAGGGTGGTGAGGCACTGGCACAGGTTGCCCAAAGCAGTAGTGGGTGACCCATCCCTAGGGGTGTTCAAAGCCATGTTGGATGGAGCTCTGAACAGCCTGGTCTAGTGAAAGGTGTTCCTGTCCATGGCAGAGGGGCTGGAACTAGATGATCTTTAAGGTCTCCTCCAACCCAAACCATCCTACAATTCTATGGTTTTCCTGGCCATCTCTCTTGCTCCAACTTCAGCAGCTCCCCAGCAATTTGTTATCTATAAATCCCCCACACCTGTGTGAGAGCTGCTATTGCTGAAAATCATCATTACATATAATACAAGCCTTGTCTCAGTGAAATGTTTGATCTTGAAAGTGAAACTTAGGTGCTACAGCAATTGATCTTTAATGTTTTCATAGAGGCACAAGGTGATACCAAAAAACAGAGGCAGAGAATGATCTAGAAATGCTGAACGCATACACCAGTGGTTTTGGGGGCTTTTTTTGCTAGTGTAGAGGTACTGGTAGGCTCTCCAAGTGTATAAAAAGCATATGGAACAATATTGCCAAAAGATTACTTGGGTTTATACTGTTTCTGAATAAAAGAAATTGTACGGGGAAGAGTTTTATTGTCCCAACATCATCCATGCAACTTGCTTTCACTGGAATAATCATGCCTAAATATAAAGTAAAATAATCCCCCTAGCCAATATTTCAATCTAGTCAAAATCTGGACTTTTTGTGTATAGTTCCACACAAAGGGAGGATGTTCCTAGATTCCCTTGTGCTTTTGAAAACCTCCACATCATATAGACTGTTTGCCCCAGCAGACCCTTAACGTTCTCTTCTAAGTCTATTCTGAACTTATATGCCAATTTCATCTGACATTTAAAAGACACAGAGTTCTATGAAGTTTTTACACATTTATGCAAAAATAACAGAAATGGAAAAAACACTGGTTAATTGGTCATATATGTAGGTACTGCCTGCTTGTGCAGCAGTTTTGAAATTAGCCATAGACAAATCAGAAAGGGACATGAGAAAAAAATGAAGGAGTGTCAGCAGAGTGCAGTGGGAAGTGGGGAAGAAGCTGAAGACGGTCTTTGAGGAATTGAAGATGCTGGGGATAGTGAGATCTATGAGCATGGGAAGGACCTACACTGCCCTGGAAGTAGGATAGTGGGGTGGGAGACAAGCTGAAGAGGAAAACGGACAAAAATCTGGAGGAGACTCATCCTCTCTAATTCTTCTGCTCATGAAATCCCTTTATAGGTATAAAGTACAACTATTAGAAAAGTTGTTAGGCTGCCCTTGGAGAGACTGACTTTCCAAGATTCTTAGAGATATTTGGACAGCTGCAGATACAAACATATTAGTTTCAACTATATAAAAAACCCCAACTGCACTATTTTTAAGTTATTTTGTTTGATCACTACAAAGGCCACAGAAATTACCATGGTTTATGCCCCAGATGCAGATTGATGGAAGAGAATGTTATTTCTTTGTTTTGTACTTTCTGCATGTCCTCCCAGCTACTACAATGTGCAGTAACATCAGATGCCATGAGAAGAGATCTGAAATAAACTTCCTGACACTCCAGAAAATAGGCATGGGAAGAAGATTTCTTGGCTCTGAGGATAATAGGCAGCTTTGGTTCACTATATTTGGAAGAGACAATGGGAATTTAGATGTGGAGGCTGCGAGAGAAGCACCAACACAAGTTCTTCTCTTGATCCACAAAATCTAACCGTACAGACATAGTCAGCAACTAGTTATACACAATATACACATGGGAGGGGGATACAAGAAGAGTGCAAGAGATATCTAAAGGAAGTAAGGGGACTGTATATATGCACTGAGGTATTAGGAGGCAAGGGGTGGGATGAAAAGGGAATCAGAGGCATTAGGAAATCCTGGCTGTGCTTCTTTTACAGAACATGAGACCTAAGACTCTCCTGGACTGCACTATGAAATTAAGACAATGATGAACATGTTGGGACATTGGCAGGATTCTTTGTGTTTTTTCAGATATTTATGCTGGGAGCTTTTCCTCTAAGACAAGAAAATACCTGGAAGACAAACCCTAGAGGAAATCACCAATGCTTGACTAACTTTCCGCATCTGAACACTACTAAATTTTTAACTGCTCAAGATTAATTTACCTTTTGATGTGAACATCATGATCTATAGTTAAGATGCTCTAAAAAATTCCTAGCAACCAGTCTTGTTTGATCAATGAAGCATCATTCTTTTGTTATGGTGCTTAAGACCTTATTGTTCATGCTGTGAGTTAACCATTAAGCCTTGGTCTTAAAGAGTCAATAAAGAGAATGACCTTTTTTGTGGTAAAAGCCTCAATCTTAAATATAATGATTCTACAAATAAATTTCATCCTATCTCAACTTTCTTTCAAGGTAACATTGCAGTTACCTATTTCATTTATGAACTATTTCTTTATGATAAATATAGTATGAATGATACTAGAAAAGCACTTAAAGTGTTGGAAAAATGCTTATATTTTTAAGTGGAATATCTCAGGAGATTTTATCATATGAAGAGAGTGTAAAGCCCAGATATGCTTTCCTTTAGGCTTTGATTTCTCTTTGATTTCAGAAGGAAATAGACAGAAAATCTCTCCCATGAACATAGGCACAACCTACTAGATACAGTCAACCATATCACAGTAGTTCATGCACTCCTAACTTTTCCATACTTTCTTCTGCATCTGCTTCCAAAATCTAATTTGAGATTTCCTGTCTTCTCATCTAATGTGTGAAAGGCATCGAAAGTCTCAGCAGATCAATTCTTTAAACGAATTCATCTTTGTCTTTTACCTTCACAGCAAAACTTACGTCAGGAGACCACATCAGGGAAACTTTTGTGCAAGACCCAAGAAAAAGGAGACTTATTTTAATTTATCATTTTAAAACTCTTATTAGAAACTTTGTTCAAATTCACAGATTCAAAAACTATTATGATATGATCTCGTCTACAATACAAAATTCCACAAATAGCTAGAAACCCAAAAATTCCTCACTAAATTATAGCATAATTTTTCAAAACCTTTTCCATCTCAGTTTGGAGCTCACAAATGGGCATAAAAAATTCCATGGGGAGAGAAAATATTATATTGTGTTGTTCAAATAGTTAATTGTTCTCACTAGTAAGAGCAAGCCATCAGTTCTCTCATCTTCTTCCTCTTCTCCTTCCTAGAATTCCTTTGACCCTTACTTTCAGCCCTTGTTATGAGTTGGCTGTTAAACCCTTATCCTGATCTAAACATTTGACAAGTTTGATTATGCCAATCTATCTTCTGTCATTACAGGTCTTTACTGCAATTTTTTTTACTAAACAACATAGGAAACCTCCCCCTTATGAAGACAGTTCATTTTCCTGACATAGGATTTTTAAAGACCCATGATTCAATTTCTGCCTCTCTGCAGTTTCAAAATTAAATTTTTTATGTACTCAGAGTATGAGTCACTAGTCAACAGAGGTCAGCCTGTCTCAGGGTCTAAATAACAGTTCTTGTGAGATAGCGAAAACTGCTCATTTTCAAGGACTGTGAAAGAAAGGATTCTGTTAAGTATTTTCTGGTAATTGAGTATTATCTCTATTTCAAATGGACCTAAAGTTTAGTTATGACTTTGTCCTGGTTAGAACGGCTGGGACCAATTCATCACTGGATGGGTGTAACCCAAAACTGTGTATTCTATAGCCTCCATGCCATTTCCCAAAAACTGCTGTCAGTAGAGGCCTGCAAGGTGGGAAGATGTTCCTGTACCCTTCTATGGAATTCCCCGCTCTGATACCCTTATATGGAAGAGGGACTGAGCATCCGCATGCCCTTTTATGGAATTCCCTACTCTGAGGGAGGGACTGAGCACTCCCGCCTGAACTGGAGAGTATATAACTGGGAGTTTCAGAGCCTTGCCACCGCTCGTGGGATCCAGAGGAATACTGCAGACCACCGCGTTCAACCAGACTGAGACCACCACCCTCGACTGGACTGCAATCACCACTTCTGACCAGACTGCAGCAGCTCTCCCACCAGCAGGTTTATCCCCTCTCCCTTTGCTTTGGACTCGGGGGTGGGCCAAGGTACACCACTCTTGTTCATACCCTAGGGTGCTGGGTTGTACATTTGGGTTTTGTGGGTTAAAACCAATTGTCTGTCTGTATAATTGTACTTATTGCATTATTTTAATAAATTGTTATTCTGACTTATAAATCTCTCTTTTGAATTGAGTTCATTTTCCCTTGCTGGTTAACTTTTAAACCAGCACAGACTTACTTCATTATGAAGTTTATTCAATTGAATTGTAGTTTAAAAGGTCATTGTGATCACACTGGATTTATCCAGGCTCAGGAAACACAGCTAATTGCTATCTGTGCTAAAGAACCACTTCTAGATGTACTTTTGATGAAGAGAAATAGAATGAATGAAAATTAACTACAAAACAAACAGAGGGGAAATCGTAGCTCCAAATAAAATGAAAGCTCCATGGAGCTTCCAACAGATGGCAGGTGGTTTTGGCCAGGCAACTTTTGTCTTTGCTACATCAGACACAATAATTTTGGATCAGCTTTTCTGACATGAGCTCCTCAACATTGCCAGCGGTCATGTGTCATTATCTTAGCTTCAGTCAGCCAGTCATCTGAGATTGTACTTCTCCATCTAACACGGTATACAATAGCCAGTCTGAGCCCTACTCACAATGTGTGTTTACCTGAGCATAACATACATATGGAAGAGATGGGTAACTTTTTCTTTTCTATCTCAAGGGAGGGTGACTTTGAGGAATTCAAATGTAACAGCAATCAAAGAGCTATGGTCTTCACTGGCCATGTAACCTCTTGAATAATTAGTGGTGTCAGTGAATCAGCACTGGATGAAGTCTTGAGATGAGATGCAATATGCAGTAATGCAGCTGCAAGGGCCTCAGAATATTCAGAGGTTTCTGCATGCAGTCAATCAATGTAGCTTCTCCCTCTCAGTGGCACAGTTGCTTACCTTCTAATACAACTGCCAAGAAGCTAATTCTTTTTACCCTGGCCATTTACAGCTCTCAGGACTGAATTTTAAAGCCAGTTGAAAGATTTAGAGACAAACCCTTATGACTTCCAGCAGTCTGTATTTTCTAATCACAAATCCCCTAAACGCTTCTGAAAGTCTCCCAGCATGCACTTTCTCCATGTCTGAAATAGTGAACCAGTGAATCAGAACAGTGTTGACATCAGCAAATGCCAGGTTAACAGTGAGTCCCCAGACTTGCTGTTTACAAACTTACGTATGTTTCCAAGTTCCTGATAGCCAATTCCTTGTCTGGTTTTTAAATGCTGACTACCTACCACTTCCTCATATCCTATGGAAGAATGCTGAAATACTGGATTCTAAAAGATATCTGTCCCCTAGTTCCTTGTGCCTGGCCATCCATGGATATGCCTCTCAGAAGGTGCATGTCACCTCTGTCAACACAGGACATTGAATGCATTGGGAGGGAGGAGTTCAAGGGCCTTCTGCTCTCCTCAGAGAGACCACCGAACAACATAAGATGGGAGGATACTGTCAGAGCCATCAAGATAGTCTCCCCCAAGCACAGGTAGATTTGTAAGGCAATTAATTCGGAAGGACTACACCTGTCAGACGTCCACTATGCCCATTCCCAGAAAGCCTCAGACACTGCTTAACACTTGTCAAAGATGACCCAAAGGAACAGAAGCATAGTAGCGTAAAAGTCAACAGGTGTTAATCTCAGATTAAGATCTTCATTTAATGCTAATAAAGCTCACAAAATTGATTATCCTAGTCTCACAACATGTCACTAGTGCAACGATATAGTACTTCTGGAACGTGGGTAACATTTATTTTAAAAATAAATAAGTTGAGACACTGACATGCTGTCATTTGCCTATGATGACTTGCACCATGATTTACAGAATCACAGCATGGTTGGGATTAGGAGGGATCTTTTGAGGTCATTTTGTGTAGGCCCCCTGCTCAGGCTGAGCTTTTGAGTATCTCCAAGGATAAAGACTCCACAACCTTTGCAGGCAACATCTGGCAGTGCTCAGTAACTCTCAAGAGTGACTGAGGTCACAGGAAAAATATGTTTCCTAACATTCAGACAGAAGCTGCTGTGTTTCAATTTGTGAATACTCCTTTGCTGAATCAACGTTGACTACTTTTGATGACTTTCTTGTCCTTCGTGTGCTTGAAAATGGTTTCCAGGACTATCTGTTCCATAACCTTTCCAGGAATCAGGAGGCTGACTAACATGTAGTTTTTATTGTACTGATGTCATAGGACTTCAGTGACTTCAATAGGCTTTAGTTCAAGTCATAAGGAAATTGAGAATAGACCCAGGAACCTTACCTTTTAGTGTTAGCCACGAAATGCACTTCTTAACTGTAGGGATGATCTACACTGAGCCAGTAGTTGCCTTCTGGACACAGGACAAGCAGAGGATTTGTCTGAACAGCTGAATAGTGAAGTGCCTTCCAGTATCACCTCTGAGGAAATGAGAAACAAAAAGGATGTACTAAAATAGTCTTAGTAAAAAAAGACATGTGTGTCTCTTACTCCAAATGGCAAGCCTGCCCCAATAGACAGTACAGAGGGATTTCCACAACTCTCTGGCTAGTACTTAAACTGAGATATTTCTCCCCAAAGTACAAAACATCCTCTCAGCTGTTGGCTGGCTTTCTGGTTTTTTTTTGGGGGGGGGGTTCTGTCTGATTACACATCATCTCTCACTTGCATTCCCTCCTTCTTTTTTCCTAACCCTTATGTGAACAGACACACTCTCCCAATCATATCCTTTTCCAAGCTTCCTGCTATTCTACTGCTTCTATTAAAATCTAATCTAACATCATTATTTTTAAAATATAAAAGAGCAAAACCTACTCCCTTTCCATTGCATTAATTTATTTCTTGGCTGCATGCATCATTCCAAAATGTAGTCTAGTTGTAGCAAGATGGAAATTCAACTTGCACATCACATCTACAACCCCTTCTGGGTTATGTGACAGAGAAGAGATATGAAATATAGAAATTAAATAGCTTCCATAGGTTGTGGTGGTTTGAAACTCCCAAGGATCCAATTTTTAAGTTCAAGCCCCCCTCCCTCAGTCTGCCCCTGTGAGAGGGTTTAGTGATGGTATGGACTTGATATCTTTTTCACTTCATATGGAGAGTTTTCAGACAAAACACAACTATTTGTTATTGGGGGAAGGGAAAAATATTTACGAAGGTTTATTTACTCACACCTATATATATATATATTTACATTGAATTAAATTCCTCTTTTCCTTCAATAAAAGTCCAAGAAGGAAAGAGAAAAGTCTTTCTGTCACTGCACAGGCCACAGTTCCTTCGTTTCAGTTTTTTGTGGCACTGGTTAGTGTCCTTCATTTTCCTAAGGCAGCAGATTTAAGTATGGCAAGTCAGGATTTTGGTTCTTACTTTGTGGAAATTCCAACCCCGAGCCCGAGCCTTCGGGGGATTTCCTTGTAGATCTTCACTCCTCTTGGGGTAGAACATTGAAGGCAGCTTTCAGTTCAGTCTTACAAAAGCTCTTTTGCTCTGTCTCAGCTTCCCAGCATGATAGAAGCAGCAGCAGCAGCAGCAGAGGGCACAGCCACCTCCCCCGTGTTCCATCCTGGCTCAACTCTCAGGACGACTCCAGGTTTCTCGGCTCCTCTGTCTCACTCTAGCTGCTGCTGCATTTTGGGACTCCCTAAAGGTTTGGAAGTCCACCCCTCCTCTTCAACAGGTCTCTGAGTTTTGGGAAATTAATACAGTCTTACCCCAAACCAGCTCTGTTGAGTTTTCCTCTGTTTCGTTGCCAGCTCTCCCTCCTGCAGGAACATCTCTGCGTCTTTCAGCCGGCTTCATGTTATCTTGTTGCTACTGGCTATCTTTTTGGCTTTCAGCCATCGCTGTCTCTGTTCAGGACTGCTCCACTGCCGCTTTCAATGTTTTCTGCTGCTGCTGACAGTAAGGAAATTCTCCCACCTCTTGATTACGGGACCCGGTCCAGCTTTGACACTACACCGGGTCTCTCGTAGCCTCAGCTGGGGCTGGGGGCTCTTGGCCCCCAGAGGGGGCTCACTGGCCCCCTGCCTCCTCATGGTTCAGATCATGGCTACCTACCTTCTAAAACTACTTCACCACCTTCTCTTCCGTTGCTGTGGGTATGTAATTTCCGCAGCGCGCATATGAACCTTTGATTGGTCTAGTATTATCAGTGGGGCAAACCATTACTGCCCCAGAGAAAAGGTTTTTCAAACCACCACAATAGTTAATCTAGATAAAATTAAAATTTTAACATTGAAATTCAATATATAATATAGTACTTAATCAGTATACTAAGGGGATCATGTTTCAAAATATGAAACAGAAAATAGAACGTTTAGTATTTTTTACTTCAGAGTCTGACTTGGGGTTTGCATCAGATTTTGCTTAGTTGCCTATAATTCCCTTCATACAAGTTATCAGAAAAAACAGTTTTAAATTACAGGAAGGCTTGGTCACAGCCCAGATGAAGATGTACTGCTGGGTCTCTTTTGGCATTTACAACACCTGGAACAGCATCCCAGTGGCTGAAAATTGGCTTGGGAGACACTGCAATAGCAAAACATAATTTCCATACCCCATTCTTGTATATCCTTGAGGACTTATGCTCACTGCAGTTCAGATAATGGATGCATTTGGGTTCCCCAAGCAAGCTGCATTCCTCTAGGTACCAAAGCTCCCAGATTATGTTGTCATAGTACTGCTAATGCCAAAGGCTTGCAAAGCTTTCACTGAAATATATTCCTGCACCCAGATGCCTTAATAATTTATAAAGTCAGCAAATCACAGTGTTGGCACAAAGATGCTTTAATATTAAGCTGCTGTAAGTCTGGACCAGATACAGTCTGCTGAGTTCAATGAAAGGCAAATAGCAATAATGTGACAAGACAGTTGAGATATTGAGCACATTTGGAAGACACTTGGAAACACAAATATTTACCAATTTATGCATTGCTTTTGCAGATGCTTAAGAAGGATATGATTTGTCAGAACACAAAGCTAAGCTACTAATAAGGTCAAAAACAATCTACGTATTTACAATACATAGCACAGTGTTATATAAGGGAGCAAACCCCTCAAAAGAACCATATGCATTTCTTTCACAACATGCTACATAATTGTAAAATTGTTCCTCTCATCTACTTCTAATCATGTCTGGCACATGACACAGGAGATAGAAATTAATAAGAGGAAGAAATCCTGCTGAATAACCTCATATAATTTTGCCTCATATAATAGAGGGAAAATGGCAGTCACAAGCAGTCAGCTCTGGGACAGAACACAGCAGGTTTCAACAGCACAGGCAAATGTTGCCTGTGTGCTATGGGATGGGGAATAGGCTGTGTGATATAAAAGACACAGAGCAGAAAGCAGTGCCAAAACTCTGTACTTAGTCTGCATGGGCTTGCTTCACTACCTGCAGCAGGAGTAGTTTTAAAGCATGTTAAGCTTTTCTTCATTTCAGAGGACCTAGGAGTTGTGGGTAAAGAAAACATAAGAAAAATGACATTGCAACACATGGAAAAGCAGTGGGTCCCAAACTGAAAAAGTCATAGCTGGAGTAATAAAAAAAAGGTCTGGTAATATGAAGCACAACACACTTGTGCTGGGTTTGGCTGCAGTAGAGTTAATTTTCTTCATGGAAAAGGAATTTTGGCTGGAGATAAACCACAAAAACAGTGCAGGTTTAGTGTTTTAAAAAAAAATAAACCACAACCATAAGATAAGGCAATTCACAGTTCGAGACTCACTATTGCTGTCAACTTTTTTTACACTAAAAAGCAGGCATGATGACATCTCCCATCTATGTTTCTAAGAGCAAAAGGCATTATATGTAGACCATAAAGCTTTATCCATATCTCCCATTATGACTTCATACCAAGCCTTCTCTAGTTTCCTTTACTAGCCACCTCCTAAAATTAATACTATCTTCCAGACACTGATTTCACCTTTCTCTTTACCCAATGCCTCACAGAGGGTTATCCAGCAACTAGTGTTTCACCAGCAAAACTAAATAGTAAATTATCCCCTCTTGTTTCTGATGTCTTGGTTCAAAAAAAAACCCCAAAACCAAAACTGAAAAACAAAAGCCAGTTGACTTTGACCTCCTAAAATGTGCGTTTGAGGTTTCATATTTGGAGTCTGAAACAAAAAATTCCCAGCCTAGAGCTCTGAAAAATGACAGATGAATATCAGATGAATGGAAAAAAGTAGAAAGGTGTTTCATCTAGACTAGAGAGTTTTTCAACCAGTGGTGATGAGCTGCAGCACCTCAATATAAACATGCATTTCAAAGAGAAGTACATTTCAGCTCTTACACTACAATAATTTGTGCGTATTGATGGCAACTTAGCAAAGCGGAAGTTTCCACTGGAGCTTAAAGCATGCTTTGGCAAAGTCCCAGCTGAACATAAATATTGCTTGTAAAGGCAACATTGACAATATCCTGCTGAAATCAAAGGATCATTTCTTCACTACAATTCAGACATGACTCCTTATACACAAACAGTAAACATCTATGGCTTTGTGCACCTGTACTGTGTGCTGCACTCTACGAGAAGCACAGCCTTAGCCTATCTTTCTGCCGCAAGCCCGGGTTTGCCTGTCCCCTCCCCAGAGTCATGCAGTGAAGAGCTGAAGAGTCTCTATCAATATTCTGAGGCAATTTCTCCATGGATGCAGTTCTGCCTCTGGCTGCTCTTTGTAAGTGTTGGTACCTGAGATGAGGTAGGGGATGGAGGAGCTTTGCAGCCAGGTATCTTGAGTGCCTTGCAAGCTTGGGCTGTGGTGCATCTTGCAGTGCCAGTCCCATGGCTGCCCATGCTGACAGCACGTCAGGACAAGGCACCCATGGGTGCTGCCTGCACAGGAGTGGGCCAAACAGCTGCTGCAGTGAAGTACACAGCTGCTTTTCTCTGCCATGGTGAGGACACTGAACATCACAGTCCTGTCATCAAGGAGCAAATATTTCAGGGGAAATCTTGATTTTGTCCATTTCACGAATATTTTAAGACTGATTTTAACCACTTCTGTACTATTGCTTGCTTCTTGCCCCTGTTGTCTAGACCTTGTTTCCATCAAGTTCAATGAAAGCCTCATCACTAAACTCCATAGGTCTACTTCACAATCCTCAGAACCACTAACAAATTTCCAATTGCAAAGTGCTGTATTCTGACTTTGCGTTTGATCTCATGTCTCTGTCTTGCCTGATCTCAGTAGCTATAGCACCCTGCTATTCACAGCTAATGGGTTCATCCCCTTTTTAGTTCAAGTGATAAATGTCTAGCTTTTCAAGCCCATTTTTTCACACAGCTGCTGTGCTTTATTGCAGGCAAGGAGTTAGTTAGAAAAGCAGGTGGGGAGCTGTATTTTATGAGAAATATATTTTTTTTGTTTGATTTAGTCATAGAGGTAGTTAGACTAGAAACACACAGAGATCAAGTACCATATATATAAAGTAACACTAATTTAAGTTCAAGATCTGTTTCGCAGCTCCCTACCCAGAGACAGGAGAAAAAAGCAGGATTTGCACAAATACTCAGTGGGAAAATGCTGTACCAGTCTCTGAGGATGAGGGACACAGACACCAGAGACAAAAAGAGAACTGATAAAACATGATTTTGTCTTGTCTTGCTGTCTTTTTAGAAGAAGTGAAGATCAATTAAGTGTGAATGTCTTCAAGTATATCCCCCCTTAGGAAAATTACTGCAGGAAAAGCTTTCATCTTCCAAATGAGCTGCTTTTTAACAAACTATATTGGCTGCTCGCCATATTAAGCTTGACTCCTGTTTTGGTTTTTTTTAGCAATAGCTAATGAAAATGTTTGTCTGATCAGATTGTTGGACCCAACAAACCAAGATGGTAAGAGACCTAAAACCCAAACTGGCTTGGTGTCAGCTGTCTGCTTGCCTGCCAAATACATCAGCCTAGGAGAGTCACAAGCTTTGTTCTGTTCTGCTGAGCTGCATAGGATTTATAGATTACAGCAGGGTTAATGGGCTTTGTTAGTCAATCCCAAAGCACACCACATAAAACCCACAAGATCATAGGGCAACCTCTCCTCCAGGGCTGGGAAAGACCTGGAGGAAGCAGAGACTTGAGAAACCATCTCTGAGAAGAGGAAATCCGACAAATGATGAAAATTCCTTCCTTTTCACATTGCTGCCCCCAGGGACTTTTCTCGGTAGGCAAAAACTGAGTGTGAAAATGGGTGGTGGCTTGCTTTGGTATGATTTTGTCTGCGTTGCTGCAGAAACATGAAGCTGGCTTCCCTAATCAAGTTACTTGTTATCTAATATGCATGCTATCTGTTTGCCCGCAGACTCAGCAATAAAGTAGTAAAGCTGTAGAGCATTTTTATGCCCTCCCCAAACATGTGTCCAGATGGTTGAACTGATGCCTAGAAGAAATCAGAGATGCCTGCAGGAGATTGTGCTGGGAGGAGGAGTGTGGAGCAGCTCTCCTCACCCTCTCCATGTGAAGGGTACACAATAAAGCAGGTGGCATAAAATCATATGTTTGGGTTTGATTTGGAAGTGACCTTAAAGATCTCGTAGTTCCAACACCCCCACCACAGGGGCAGGGGCACCTTCCATGAGACCAGGTTGCTCAAGGTCCCATCTAACCTGACCTTGCATGGGCAAGCAAAGCTGCCATTCTGCTCCTGAGAGTCCTTTCACACAACTGCAACTAGCAATTGGTCCTTAAGACCAGTTTGATTTACAGTTGCAGGATCGGTCACCACGTACTTTTTAAGTCCATAGTTTCTTTTTAGCCTCAGTAGCATCTTACACTGGGGTCTTGAGTGCTCAAATCTTCACTCACAAGCGTGGTCATGAAAGCTCAGGTGAATGATTCCCTACACTTAGATTTATTAGATCTCTGCTCTTTACTACAGTTAATCTGGGTCCACTGGAGACTGGTTTATCTGACACAGATATCTGTGCGCTGAGGAGCCTGAACTTCTGGGTCAGGTCAGGACATTTTGTGTCTTCTGGTTTTGTCAATGCACTTGTGAAGAAATTATAATCTCCTTTTGCAGGAGAACCGCCAAAAGTATGGCAAGAAGTGGGGAAAGCAGCAGGAGAATCACCTTGTAAGGAGGTGGCACAGCTATGCTTGCTCATCTGCTCCGCAGCACCATCCCTCACAGAGCGTGTATGACTGGTTCCTACCTGGATGATGTAAAAGGTAGCAGAAGAGCCAAACCATTTCTTTTTTGGCAACAAACACTGTTGCCTAAATAAGGAGCATTAGGCTCTCTGGCTAGTCCAAGGAGGTCTCTCCAGAAACAATGCAGCATTTCACGTAGTGTGAAACCTTTTAATGTAATCTAACTTCATGGTTTTTGCAGCTAGAGTCATAGAAATATAATGCCCTAATTACTAAAAACACCAAAAACAAGAACAGCCACTTCTGCCCAGCACATGTTCTGTCTGCTTTCTGTTCCCACCTCTTCTGAACCGGTTTGCCTACACCTTGGTTACATGGTATGTTACCACATCCTGCTCAGCAGTGAGCAGGAAATTAAAACAACAAAAAGTAATGAAATATCACCATAACATAATTCTTCTCACCAGAATCTATGTGATAAGATTTATAAGAGGAAATGCTGCCCCGCTCACTGGAGACCATCATATAATGGTATCACTTCACTGGAATCGGTGCAGAAAATACTGATAATCAGACCAAGACAGAAATTTCTGTGTCCTGAATTAGTGTAAGAAAAACAGGAATGAAAGAGAAGGGCAAAGCATTAGAGGTGGAGAAACTCTCCTGAGACCTACTGAGTATTAGGCTTGGACATAATCTGATGAAAAGGGATACACGTATTTGCAGATGACAAAGCAAGCTGAGACAGTATCAGTCTACAGTGTGTCACAGAGCTTGCAATTCTCACCTAAGGGCAGGTAAAATAAGGTTACTTATAAAGGATTGAGAAGGAAAATAAGCTGTATCCAGCACATTTCTGTCAATAAAAACAAACATTCCATACTGCTGTATTTTCCTCATTCCCTGTTCTTCCTCGTTGTTAGTGAGCACTGTCTTATCCACAAGTCAGTACAGAAGCTCCATCAAACACATTTTAAACTGGCCACTGGCCAGAAGAAACCAACTTTCTGTTGGATCCCAGGGTAAGTATTACTCTGCTTAAATGAAACATTGAAGTCATACCTTAATTGAAGGTAAGCAGGAAAGCCATCTTCCTAAAATTAATGCCTTTGTTTCCTATAGAGATAAGATATAGGGACAGACCAGCCTATCCAGGACTAGCTGCCTAAATAGGATCCAGTAGTCCGAAGTGCTTTGATTTGACTTATTTGGCCACTGAGCCAGATGTGTCCTGATTTAGTGGGTGGGTTATATTTGTTGGCAGTGATAGACCTCATGGCCCTGTTTCACACCACAGTGGAATATAGGGTATCACCAAACAGTTTGAAAGCAAACATGGCTCTGTTTTCCTGGATGCAGCCATCACCTTGGCTACAGACTTCTATTGAGCCTGCTATTCTAGTGCCAGCGGGGTTGAATTGCAGAAGGCAGTGCCAAGTGCTTTGGATGCTTCAGCAACAGAAAATACTCATAATAATAGGCAGATTTAGCCTTTCTGATTAACTTAATGGCCTAGGAACTGTGAAGATATCTCCACCTGCTTCTGACCGGCAGTTACATTAATAGAAAGAAGAGTCTCAAAATTGCTCCCTGTTCTGTCCAAGCACAACAGAGTTGTATTGCACTATTTTTTTTCTTTTAGAGAACACAAACTTACCCCATCCCATGCCTGTGAGAACCAGTGCTGCAGATTCAGCTGTGCATTTTCACTGCAGAGCTACCTCGAAGCTTGTCTGGTCACATCAGCAACGAGGGCCACAGCTGGACCAAGGTCATGTTACTGTGCTCCCTGGAAGGGAAGCAGTAGTGAAAAGAGATTGTGAAGAGTTAGTCCTTGTGTTCTTTTACCATCAGCTTTGAGAGATTTTAGGAAGAGGTGTGCTGCCCCTTGCATAGTGCAAGCTCTGCACAGCTCAATTCCTTTTCTGGGCAGAAGCAGCACTCCCACCTGGGTTCCCAGCTATCTGGAACAGGTTAAAAAGAGGCCACTGCCATTTTTCTGCCCTGAACCATTTCATTATTTGCCTTGACTACAGCTAGCCTTGTTTTCTCATATGCTCAGGTTGCCAATGCAGGTGCTGCTATACAGTATGAGGTTCCAGTGTTGCAGCACAGCTTTGTCTGACTGATTTTGCCATTGCTGAGCCACCAGCTGAAGTGTAGAAAATCCTTTATCTCCTTTCTCTCTGATTTTCACCTGCTGTGCGCTTCCTACAAAACCATGATAAATATGAATCAAGGTGACAGTAGCAGGAGAGGTCAGCTAGCAGAGGGTCACGTCCAGCAGATGCAGTCTGCTCACTTTAGTGGCCTCCCACTGAATATAGTCATTGAGTGTGAAAGATTTTGTTGTAGTTGTCCCTTCACTAATTAATGTGAGTGTGACAGCTTTCAGGAGAAGTCAGGCGGCATTTCGCAGAGACAGCTAAATGCAGAACTCCTTTGAGCATTGGAGGTTGCTGCAACTGCAGACCTTAATAAAAACCTCAGTACATTCAAGCATTGCAAGTAATTAATATTTTTCCCATTGACAGTTGCCTGAGAGTGATATGACAGTGAACTTTATTCCTGATAAAGGGTTGATATATATATATTAGTAGTTTATGATTCTGTGATCAGACAGATATGCAAGTTACAGAGGTTGAAAATTTATTTATCCTTATTTTCTACTTCCATGCTCTGTTCCAGTACTCTCTTGGGCCTTGCAAAGAGCCGGCATAAACTCTAAGAGCAAAAAGTGCTCCAAAATCAGGGCTCCAAACCCTTGATACAGCTGGTAATTCTATTCTGTAGAAATCCAGAAGGACTATGGAAAAATTGTTTCCTATGCAGCATTCACAGACAGGTCTGTGAAACATTTGCCTGGAAAATCATTTATCTGCCCTATTCACAGTGGATCGATTGCAATCTGTAGCTACATCTCCATGGACAGAACTACTCACATTCATACTGAGGCTTAAGTTTCATGTTCTGTCAAATAGCCTGGGCTTTTAATATGACACAATCTACAAATGCCTCAGTGATAATTTAATATATTGATTTTCCCCTTCGACATTTTCTCATGTGTAATATCATTATAATCAGATAGTTTCTTCTTGATTCTTCTTAGTTCCTGGTATTACTACTACCTATGCACATGCTCACAGATTCCAAACAACAAATCTGTTCAAAGCACTGAAAAGAATGCTTTGTGATCTTTCCCTTTCTAGTACTCGTATAGAAATGATGAATTTTCCAAGGTATTTTGTAGGTATTTATGCATCAATGAACTTAAAATCCAATGGCTGTATTTTGTGCTCCTCCAAGCATTTTTGGAATAATTAACTTCTTTTGGCCAGGTCCTTATCTCCAGCACTATGAAAGCAGCAGATCCAATAGAATGGAAAGAGCTACCGTACCCTTTTTTTTTTTACTTTCTGTAATTTACAAGCTGGATCACCAATTTCTCTTCAGCTAAATCACACGTAGAGCCTGCTTACATCAACAAGACCCACACAACTTTACACTGAACTATCATTGTGTGAGTGGCAGGAACAAACACTGTCAGGAAAGCACTGGCTAGGAATAGAGGATATAGCCAGCAACAACAGCTTACAGATATTGTGCCAGGTAATGACAACCTTTTGAAGGCAGTGGCGGATTTACTTTTATCATCTGAAGAGATCAGGACTTCATGAAAGAAAAGTTTTATTTTAAAAACACAAGGAAGGAGGTCTCTGCTATGTGGGACATAGTGAAAGCAGATGCAAAGAAAGAAGTGAAAGAAATAACTGAACTTTTTTTGACATCCTAGAAACAGGGGCAAAGCACTGTGGATATAGACCGTGCAGGACCAGCAAAAGCGCAAAGGAGCAGATCTTGAATGCTGATGTCCCATCTGCCAGAAAACCTCCCCACATTTTATGCAGCCTGTGCTATGTCCATGTCCTAGCCCTGGCAGTGCATTATTTCTGAATCCTGAAAAGATAGATGGGAGAGCAGCAAAAGTCCTGAGCTCTCCCTGCTGGAGCAGGCTGTGCTGGTCAGGAACAACCCAGAAGGACATGCTCTGCTTAGTGACTGGACCAAATGCTGCTGTTAGAGACAGGGTAATGTGACTGAATTAACACTCTTCATTCTTCTCTTTTTAACATATGCTTTCAAAAATTCCCACAGAGAGCTCTGGGAACCATCAAAGGCTGATCCCAAAGATCAAATCAAAGCAATGTCATAATAAAGCCAGTAGAGGTAAGGAGAAAGTGGAAAGGGCAAGTTCCTTCATATCTGAGCAAAATACTATAATTTTTTTTAATAATCATGCCAATAAAATGGGAAGAAATCGGCCAGATTATTAACGTGCATTAATATGCATGTTGTATCCATGAAAGCACCTACCTATGTACAGAGAGCAACAAGATAGTCCTTAAGAAGAGGTCAAAGAGAAATACACGAATTGTACATCCTTTCCTTTTGAAAGGTACAACAGCATAATTATCTATGATTCAGGAAAGCAAATACAAAGCCTTTTTTTTTTAGAATATGTATTTTATGCTTGTATTTGCATAAAAGTGTGCACTTATACATCTCCATGCATACACAGAGGAATATGTACTTATGCACATACAAATGCTCGCACAAGGATTGCTGTCTGTGGCACAGGGAGCAACCAGAGGCAGCCCCAATAAATTCCACCTCCAGTGAGTGAACAATGCAAAAAGTCTTGCAGTAGAAACATAACTTGCATCAGCTGGTGCAGAAACCTGAATATCTCCTCGCAGTAGCTGGCACAGAAGAGCCTCTTGTGTCCTGCTCACCACACACTGGTTTTAGCTTGCCAAGTGACAGAGCCTGCCACGCCAAGGGAAGTAGGAGAACTTTCTGCCATGTGAAAGAGCTTACTCACTGAAAGAGAGTTTCCTGTTTCCCCCCAAAAGAGCTCCCTTCCTAGTAGGCTTCCTTAGAAAGCAATTTCAGTGGTACAGAAGCAATCCTACTTCAAAAAAATACCTAGAGGGAAACAGGAGAGGCAGCTAGTCACTGTCCTTGAAGCCTCCTTCCTTTTTTCCATCCAGAGTGTATCAGATGTGCTCTGCCATTTGAGGGACACTGAAAAAAAAATAGCTTTTGTAAATTTTATTTTTCCCTGGAGAATATTAATTTTGAAAATGCAAGGGGCTTTTCCATTTGGGAATTTCATCAAAAACACACCTGACTTTTATATTAATTCTTCCTCCTCAGGCTGCATCACAAAGCCCTGTCCTTATCTCTTTTAGATTTTAGCCTTTGAGCTTGCAGCCTCCCTGGGGTTTGTCCATGGGCTCAAGCAGCCTTCCACTTCTCAGTGTGCAGCCTGTGACCCTGTCACTCACAGCTCAGGAGCAACCCCACTGCCTTCACAGCCCAAAGGATACAGCTTTCAGTCAGGTGCATCCACCTGAACATGCTTTCAAAGTAAAAGCATTTTTTCCTGTCAACAGAGCATCTCTTCACCATCCTTAAATCTCTTTGGTGCTATGCACACAACTGAGAGGAAAGACCACTCCTAGCAACACAAACTAAGGATTTTTGGTGATTTTGCTGCCCAAGTTCTAAGGGTTTTTTATCACCACCTCATGTGCATAACACCTAAGCGCCTGCAATTAACACCTCAAGTTCAAATCAAAGCCCTTTTACGGCCTCTTTTATATTTTTTCTAGTGTCTTAAAGGGCACTCTTCACACTGCAAAATACAGCTTAGCTGTGAGCTTCAAGCAAAACCCATACTCATCTACAAGGTCACACATTAGCCAAGCACAGAAGATCACATCCTGCTGTGCTTTTGAGCACTTTCCTCTATTTAGAGAATCAAAAGTGCAGTATTTAAAGCTCTGAGACATCAGCAACACATTAAAGAAGCTCAGCAACCTGAAGTCTTATAGGGTGTATGCAGAGGCATCCCCTTCACTCCGTAGGGGGTCTAAGTGTCTAAGCCACCCTCCCATCCTCCTCAGAGGAACAGCACTACAGTGGCACTTTCTCAAGGAAAAGTTTCCCACTAGAAGCAGACACATCCCGCTGGAGGACAACATCCTTACCATTAACTCCACCCTCCCTGTTTTTCATGCTGTGGCTCCCCCAGATCATTGTCTCTATCTAGAGCCAAATTTGTCAGGTGAAGGAGTTACAAATCATATCCCAAAAAAGGAATTGCTTTGATCGCTGACAAAACAAACACAATGAACTTTTTTTCCCCCAGAGTCAATCCGCTGTCCCAGACAATAGTACACTGCTGTGAATATTAGAAAAAAAACTGTCTGTAAGTTTTACAGTAGGATAATCTGCTACTTATTCTGTAGGATTTTTTCAACCACCCATCAGAAAGACTGCTTCCTACCAAACTCTCAAGGATTTGCCCATGAAAGTTCTGGTCTCATGATGTTCTAAGGTACTTGCAGAGACTGAGCCACTTCTGCCAGGGAGCAATGAATGATTGCCCACTAAAACATGATCTTCTTTTCCACTTCCCAGAAACAAACACTATGGTCTTCAGTACAAGGGAGGAAACCTTGCCAGTAAATCAGATTTCTGAGTAGCAGCAAACATGACTTATTGCTCAGGCTTACAAGAGACAAAATCACAGGCTGCTGGACACCGATTTATTTAGGAAAAATCCAGATTAAGTCAACTGTATAGTGGAAAATTGGGCTTCCTTAATTTCTACAGAGGCATCAGTCATTCTCTGATAAGTTCCTCATTGCATGCAACCCAGATAGCATTGCCCTTTTCTTCGGCTTCATCCTACTCCTACACATTTCAATTACCAGTTTCCCTATTTTCTTGCTACTTTTGACTATCCTGGTCCTTCCCAGCACAAGCCCTTTGTGTTCTGAACTTCCATTCTTTTTCTTTCAGACAGTGGCTTGCTTGAAGCTCACTCCTGTCTCCCAGCTACAAATTCTTCTTCATATTCCCCTGGTTACTAGTTAAACACAGTCTTATTTTCCATCATTTGGGTTGCTTTTTGTGGGCCAATGTTAATGGGTTACAGTTAGTTTATCCAGGCAGCACCATCCTGGCCTTTTGACTGTCACTACTCATCACACTTTCCATTTGGTGCATCAACAGAGCATGTCAGTTACCATCACGACCAGACAGTCACTGGAAACAGAACATGAGATTGCTTTTAGAGCTGTCTTTGTAAAAAACATGGAAGTCATTCATCTTCAACCAGCAAACAGGTTTCTGTTTTGGGAAAGAGGAGGGGCGTTGTTGCAAATGTAGGAATTAAATTCTCATGTCATCTGACATAAATCTTCTTAGTGATTATAAATGTGTATGACTAGCTGACCCACATTACAGCAGCCTGTTCTAATTTTAACATAATTTTTTAAGAAATTAATCATATTTTCTGAGCAATTTGTTAGAAGTCCTAATTACCAGGGGTTGTGTTATGCAGAATGGGAAGATTTTCCTAGGTCACTAGTAATCTCTGCAAATCAGTGTCCTGAAAACACTATGCAATATCTTAATATCTTTTGCATAAAACAAATTGGTACAAAAAGTGGAGATGAATGTTTGTGCAATGGCTAATGCAAATGGTATCACATCTTGCTCCCAGCTTCCTGGGCTTGCCTACACAAAATATCTGCTATCACAGTGATTTTTCCCACTGACTAAGACAGACTGCACAAATCTAGCTTCTTGAACCACTGCACCTTGGACTGTGAGTCTCATACTCTATCACTATTTGATCCAAATTTATCCTAGGAGTAACCAAACACCACAACTGTAGCTGAGATGTCCTTAGGTTGCACCTCTTTCCTGTGAGACATTGCACTTCTCTCCTACTAAAGACGCAGCAGAGCTGTTCAGGTGAGAAAATTCAAGACATTATCCCTTTTGTTCATTGAGGATTCCATTTCTTTTCCACGTGGGAGCACATGGTGAGCTGTAATGTAAACCCCAGAGAAGCTGAGCTCAGTGCTCTAACTGGGGTGGAAAAGGAGCAAACTAACTTCATATGAAATATAGTTTTGTCCCCATGGTAATTTTTATGCTGTGCTTAGAGGACAGCAAATTCTTATTGTGACCGAGGAATCTGCTGTGGGCCAAGTGGGTTACTCTGGGCTTCTGTAGGAAACAAAAGTACAAAGGCTCAAGTCTGAGTAGGAAAGAGGCTTTCTACTGGAGCTAAAAAGACCTGCCACGGCAGCAGACTAAGCTCTCCCAGAGCCTGGCCAAGCCAGGGCAAACCCACAGCAAGTCAGACACACGGCAGTGTGGCACAACAACCTCTCCAAATTTAAGCAGCCTTGCCAAGAAGGGACACTCTTTTTCTCCATTTGACAGCACTCTTTAAACATAGGTCTGAGTAGTTAGAGAAGTGGTGGATTACATTATTATACATTGATACATACATTGATATTTCAGGACAGCCATGACATTTTCCTCAAAGCAGCCCTGATGGTTTGGTTTTCCACAGAAACCACAGCCCAAATGGCGGAATATTAATTTTGCTTAAAAAAATCCTAAAAGAACAACTCAGTATAAAGCCCCAAGGTGACTGGCATGCACATGGCCACCTTTAAACACACCCCCCCACACACACACACCTACACCATCTTGTGGGGAAGCTGTCACAAACTTCCCAGTTGAAAGCCACACGGATGCTTTCTGCAAATCACATTCTCACTGCTCAGAAGTGGCGCCTTGGGTGTCCACCATTGTTTCTCATCCTTATGAAGCACTGCCACTCACAAAGGCAAAGGCAGCAGTTTTGTTAAAAGGTTTTTGCATTGCTTCTGTCACTGTCTGACTCACTGTTTTGAAGGTCGCTGTCTTTAAGAGATGAATAGATGAGATTTAGGTATCAAAGCTCTGTCCAAATGGTTCTTGAGGGCTCTTATGAATGACCTTCATTATTTGTCTTCTTTGAGATAAGGCCAAGCCTAAAACAATCTTTCAGGTCATTACCATGCACTTCAGGAAGGCACATGAGTACCTTTTCCTCAAGTGGTTCTGTACAAAATATGACACACGGTTTTTTAGTGAGTTTTCCTAATGGCTTTTCCTATCAGGGCTGTCTAAGATGAAAAGTGAAGTGGAGCATCAGGCTTGGTAAGTTAGTAACCTGCTCCATAATGCATTTGTCCTGCAGAAGACAGCGAACTAACTGAATTATATTTTTTTCCTTACTGCAAATTCTTTTGTTTGCAGCCTGTGCTTAGGTAAAGTGCCCTGAATGCTGTGTGCCACAGCTAACCCTCCATGTGAAATTCACAGGAGCATCATACACAAAACTCAAATCAGTAGTTTCCAGGAATGAAAACTTCCTAATATTCTTCCACTTCTTACCTTTTATATGTATCACTTTGCCTGTATTTGGCACAGTAATTTTTCTAAGATTCATTTTCAGCTCCCTGGCTGCTGCTCCTCATTACACTGCTCCCTGGCCCAGCAACCAGTGTCACTGCCTGAACTACACAGCTGTTTAAAGACATATGAGGCACACCTGGCTTATAGGCAGAAGGGTGACAGTCTCCTCTCATTACAACACATGTCTGCAGGAGTACAGAATGAGTTCCTCAAACAATAAGCATGTCCTTTGGGAAAGGAGAAACAGTTGTACTTTCTAGCCTATAAGACCATGGATAACTTTCATAAGCAGTGCACGTGAGTAAGCTGAATGTAAGCTAATATAGACAGATAATAAGCAAATTGCTATTAGGAAATTTCTTCAGCCATAACTTCATTAGTTCTCTAGAGGCAGCCTCTAAGATCTGCCTGGGCAGTGCAGTTGTAGCAGGATTTATTGCATTTACTCTCTTACTTTGCATTTCCTGACAGATCTCATGCTCCTGAGTTCTGTTGTCCCCAGATTATGAAGCATAAAATCACATTTATTCTAGTCAAGTTCAGCCTTATTGAAGTCTGTTGCTCAGCTGCTCTGTCCTCAGAAGTAACACAAGAACTGCTCTGTGGGTTTCTTGATCGCTGCAAGACAATTACATAGGCTACAAAGGAAAGAAACATAAAATAAGTTCAAATAAGGATGGGAAGCCCCTAATCTGTGTCTATGAGATCATAGTGGAAATATATACACATACATCTATTTCTACCCATTTATATAAACTGGCAGAATACACTGAGCAGAGGTGCTTTTTCTTTAATACTGTGGGAGAAAGTTGATATGAAGCAATCAGAACAGATTCCTCAGAGTGATCTTCTGGGCTGATGTATGCTGCAGACATTCCCAAAGCTGATGGAGACAGCATGATTAATTTTCATAAATTATTGAACCAAAATCAACTTTCAGCATCTAGAAACAAATATCACATTGGTAACTGTTGCATTATTCACCATACATGGGGTGATAGAAAATCTATTTATCAAGTAGTGAGTCAAATGTTTATTCATGGCAGCAGGGTAACAAGGACATACATACACATACACAGAGCCACAGGCTGTTTGCAGAGGCTCACATCCTAACAGGGGTACAATGGCTTTGGAAGAGCTATTTCCACTTTTAATGGTGACATCAAGCCTCAGAATTCTAGTATGTGTTCTAAACACTCCAGTTCTGTGCATGCTGGTTGAGTGGCCAAGTCCAAAGTCTTAGCTGCTGTTCATACTGCTTTGTAGCTTATTTTAGGCCACAGGTTTGAAGAATATGAAGAGGAGGTTTTTCTTTCCCCTGGTCAAAGGTAGTACACACTTTGGTAAGTCATTCTTCTTGAGTTTATCAGGACAAGTGGTATAGCAGACAGGTTGCAGAGTAGAATTTACCCAGCCACAAATGCATAAAAGAGTGCCTCCACTCAGGAGGAAAAGATGTGAAAAAGGAGCCAGCAGAAGGATAAATATATTTTGGAGAGCATTTTCAGAGTATACACATGCCATCAAGTTATTAATATTTGGTCAGATATTTCTTGAGATTTGTTTGCATAACTTTTGTTAGTGCTTCTGTTCTTCAACACATTTGGCAAACGGGTTCACTTCCAGTAGCATGCTACCTATTACAACCCCACAGCATCGAGGTGCATTTTCACTGAGAAACCAAGAAAATATTTCACCTGGAAACCTGAGTTTTTCACATTCAAGCAATAATAAAACCCAGAGTAATCTTTAAAATTTAACTTTTTTTCTGAAAGAAAGTCAATATGGTTGCAGAAAAATTAATTTTATCAAAAGTCTGTAATCCTGTAGAACAGCAGTTTCAGCAGAGATTTTCTAGCAAGTTTACTGGCAACTTCCTCAAAACCTGATAGAATTTCATATCAAGCTCAGAGCTTTGCTTCAAATCAAACTATAACTAGCATCCAATTGACATTATTTAAATGGCTTTGTAATAGCAGAACCCAAGCAAAACTAATTTCTTTGTACTTTTAAACACTTTCTTTTTACAAATATTCTGCTCCTATGATACTTTGTTTCTTCTTCATAGTAGTAGTATCATTCACGTTTTGCTCTCACATCTGGTTACTTGCAATATCAAAACTACCAAATTCAGGGACTTTACTTATGCCTTTGTACAGACATGGGGGAGGACAGAGACAAAAGAAATGCCACTTAAATGGTGGCTTACTTGAGCACAATAAAGACAGCATATACACTCTGGCACTAATTTGGCCATATTGAGGCCCTCAGATATTGCTATTTATTTACATATGAATCCAGGAAGAAGGTAAGACCCCAGATATGGGATTAAGGTATTGGCCTCCATCTTAAAATGGAGGTTATTTTAGATAACTTACATTTTTAAAAGCAATAAAAGTAAAAATGGAAAAATACTACCAAAAGCTAAAATAACAAAATGCATATTGGGAGGAGGGCAAGAGAAAGACTTTTCACACCATCCAGATCTTACATATGCTATTTGAGGATACAAATATGCTGCCTTTACACAGACACACCCTTCTCTGCCTCTCCCCAGCCATCACTTTTCCCCACGGCACCCCCCTCAGTCCCCAGCCTTCTTTTCTGGCCTTACAGAGCTCCCTCCCCACCCAGCAGGGACGGTGGGCTACGGAGCTCCCTCTGCCTGGACCTGGCACAGCTGTACCTGGGGGAATATCCCTCCCTGCCTCCCACCTGCAACCCCCTGCAGCAGCAGATCCTCCAGCTCTGCCACCAACCCTAGGAAAAAAACATGTCTTCATAGAGCAGCTCTGCTCCCAGAGCAGTATTTACAAACAGAATTTTTTTTAGCCAATTTGATTATGAAATAAACATTTCATAAATGTAGGGCAATGTGGATTGTCCATAGGAACAAACCAATTGACTAGTTCAATGCAGCTGCAGGACCATTGTCCACTTGTGAACACTCAGATCGCCCTAACACATCAAAACCCATTCAGAGTCATTAAATTCCAGATATTTTTCAGCAGAAATGTAAAACTGTTTTACCATGGAAGCCACTCCTGACACTGGAAAACAAGTAAAAAAATGGGTTGATTTGTTGCAGCCACAGCAATAAGGAATCAGTCCCTTGGTGCCTCTTGAGAGGACAAGAGCATGCTCCTGAAATGACAGCCAGAATTACAGACAGAAATTTTATTTTACTTCCATGATTCACTCATGCTTAAGCCATTTCTCTTTCCTCCTAATATTTAGTTAAACTGTAATCTTTCTCAGAGGAGGCCCCCACAGAGCCTGGAAAACTGGAGTTTAAAACTCAGGAAATGAAAAAAAAAATTCTGGAACAGGAAAAGTTGCTTGGTGACTGTCAACAATTATGCTTCTCAGAAAGCCTGAGAGTAAACCCCATTTATAATTTTTAGAGCAAGCTGGTGGTGGGAAGGGAATACCTATGGAGACAATGAACAGCAAAGAGCAACACTTCAAAGTTTGAAGTGGAATTGTTCTGGGAGAGAAAGTGATTTCCTTACACCAAGGAAGAATCAAGGTGTGATTGTGCAGCAACAATCAGTAACTTCATTAACTTCAGTTAGCTGTTTCTCTGCAGTAGCCTATGACCTGCCAAAAATTTCAGCTTGGCTTTCAAAGTGAGTTTGCATCACTAGCTCTGGACTTTCCTTTAGCTTGTAAACTGACACTCTGAGTGGCTGTATTGGTACAGAATGCTGTAGCATAAAAGCTCAAAAGCAGCAGGAACAGCAATCACAAGTGGCAGCTGCAGACTTTTCCTACATATCCAACCCAGGAGCACCACTAGCTGTGACTTACAGTACTAAAAGTCCCAGAGCCACAGTTACCAGTTTGGATCACTGGATATCAGGACTTCAGACCTTTGCACTGAAGTGTCTGTACCAGTCCAACATCTTTGACTAAGCTTATGACTTGTTATTGATGTAGCTGCATGTGCATGTGCTGTACAGATAATGTTCCCTTTCACTATTTTCCTTCCTAAGATTAAACCACATAATGATAAACTACACTGCTAAGGAAGTGTAAATTTTCCTACTAGTATGGTTTCTGCTGATTCAACAAGAGCAGAAAAATTAAAGCTAGCCACTTCTAAGAGCAGACCACCATCACTGGTGCTAATTAACAGAAGGGCCCTTTGTGTTTGTGATGATCAATATTAACAACTCCAACTCCCGCTCCCACTTGAATTTGGCTGTATTCTTTTCTAAGCTGATTCTGTGATTTTATCTGCAGCCTTAATCAAATGCAGCCTGCTTTCTGCATAGTACAGACCATGAAAAATCAGAGTAATTCCCACATCAAGCCCTAAAGTTACCACTAAACTACGACTATCTTCAAATGACAAAAGATCAAACATACTCCTTGGCAATTTGCTCCAAAGGCAAATTCCTTTGCTGAAAAAGAGTTATAATTTGAATTTTATTGCTAATAACTGGCATTGTGCTCCAGCCACTACTGTTCTATTATATTTCTGTCTGCTAGATTAAGCAATACTGTGGAAGCTGATTTGTTAATTTTCTTCATTTATGGTCCAAATCAAGTTGCTTTTCTGCTTGGGGTTAAAAAAAGGCAGGTATCTCCATCTATCAGGAGCACTGACACAATTTCTTTTTGGCTGCTTTCCCTTCCCTCTGGGTGTTATTTTACTTCTATCTGGTCAAGTCACTTGTCCATAAATCAGTTTCCATTAAACATTCAACACACTGTTCGTTCACATCAGCAGGGTCAACTGCAGCAATGAGCAATGGCCCTGTTGTGCCTTCCAAGATTCCTCAGTGAGGAGATACTTATGGATTTGCTTCTCTGTTCATGCCACAAGAATGGATAAATGGTTGATCACAACAATTGACTAAAGAGAAAACAGAAACAGAAGGATATTGCAGGAGCATTTACCCCACACCCAGAGGAAAGGAGAATCAATCACTACTGGAAAGACTTCCGGACCTGTTCATTGTGAAGAAAAGTAATCATGCAGGGATGAACCCAGCAGCTACACAACTCATTCTGGTTTGGCATTCCAGTTTTCAAACACATCCCCATCCCAACCTTGAAGACAGGAGAAGCTCCTGGGTGCACTACCCTTTAACTGATAGCACTCCAGGATGGCACCACTTTTTGACTCCATGAGAAAAACAGCCTAATCTTAACAGAACTGTCTGAGCAGGCACTTCCCACATCCCAATGATTTGACTGGGTGGACAAACATGGTCTTATCACCAGTCTTGCCAGCTAACCCAGTCTTGGACAGTGAGCTCAATTAACAGCATCCAAAAGAGAATGCAGGTCTTTTCCTCTTATAGTCCAGCAGTGACTGTGCTCACCTGTGTGGTGAGCACAAAGGTTCACCACTTCATCATGCCTCTGTTGAAAAAAAGCACCAGCCACCAGGAAAGTGGATATTCAGAGCTATCTCTCTCAGACAATATGTGAAGTGCCACTTGGTTGACAGGAAACATTTCAATTTAATTTTAAACTCTCTGTGAACAATACCCACACTTCATGCAACCATCAGCTAACCTGGCAAATGTGGAAAGTCTCAGCTCTAAGGCAGCTGAAAACCTTGCCAAATTATGTCTCCCCTCAGCTGGACTTGCACAATATGCATAATTCAGAAGTTCAGTTGTTAGGAAATTTTAAACATATTTGAAAAAAAAAATCTGTCAGAAAACCCAAGGAAAGAAAAATAGTAGAAATATGACAGCAGAGAAAACTGTGGCTACATATTCTTGGGCTAAGCGAGTGAGTTCCTGCTGCAGGTTAAACTAGCTTGCAGAGTGCAACACGTCTCCTCACAACCTCCTCACAACCCAAACCTCTACTTCTTGTATCTGGTCATGTGAAGGGAACATCTTTACATGCCTGAGTGTTTTTCTAGTCGGAATCCACCGTAGCCCAGCCCATATCTTCACTCTTTTCCAGAGCTGCAATATTGAAGCTTAATCATCTGGCATAATTATCTACTCCAATGGCCTTGAAACACTGTTAGGCAGGATCACTGCCCAAAGGGTTATTTCTAGAGTGGTGAGACAGAGGCCTGTTCTTCTGCCCCCTCACCTAGTGACTACAGTGAGCAGTGCCTCAGCTAGGGAGAGCACAGCTTCTGTGGCACTGGGGAAGCTGTGCCACAGCGCCACAATGTCAGCAGCAGCTCTGTGGTATGCAGGTCTGTCCAACTGAAATGGAGACATCTCACTTCGCATAGACTGCAACAAAAACTTTCAAGTAAATGCTCCAGGTAATTTTTTCTTTAATATCTACACTTCTTGCTATTCTGATTCATGAAATGCCTCAGATTTCTGAAACTGTATATAAAGCTATCCCCTCAATAACTGCAGAGAAATAAAGTGCTACAGCTATTCAGTTTTAGGATTACTCAGTTTTTCATGTCTTCAGCTCTTTATGGTTTTATTACTGCAGAAGCTGATTTGGCTGCCTTGGTTTCAAATGAAGACAACAGCTCAAAGCAGTCCAGCAGTTTAATTACCTAGGCAGCCTCATCTCCTTGGGTGGTAAGATTGACAGTGAGATAGACAACAGGTTAGCAAAGGCATATAGTGCCTTTGGAAAGCTCCATAAAAGAGTTTGGTGTAATAAACACTTGAAGAAAAGTACTAAGATCAGTGTTTACAGAGCCATTGTGCTGTCTACTCTCTTATATGGTTCCGAATCATGGGTCATCTACTGCCACCACCTGTGACTCCTAGAACGCTTCAATCAACGCTGTCTCCGTAAACCCTAAACATCCACTGGTCAGATTATGTGACTAATATATCTATTCTAGAACAGGCAGCAGTCACAAGTATTGAGGCCATGTTGCTGAGAACACAGCTGCGTTGGGCAGGACACATCTCAAGGATGAAGGACCACTGCCTCCCTAAGATCCTGCTTTATAGTGAACTTGCCACCGGATGCCGCAAGAGAGAAGCCCAGAAGAGAAGATACAAGGACTCCCTGAAGCAACATCTCAGCCTCGGCCATATTGACCAACATAACTGGTCTACTCTGGCCTCCAATTGGGAGGTCTGGAGACACATCATCTGTAACACTGCTGCTTCCTTTGAGAACGCACACAGGATCACTCTCAAGGAGAAAAGACAACGCAGAAAGAATCGTGTCTTGCAGAATATACCACCTAAGGAGTCTTTCTGCTGTGCCTTTTGCAATTGGATATGTCCATCTTGTATTGGCCTCATTAGCCACCAGCGTGCTTGCAACAAATGTGGATAGAGCCTTCCTAAATCTTTGCTCGCGAAGCCTAGCCATGAAGACTGCAGAAGCTGATTTGGCTGCCTTGGTTTCAAATGAGGACAAGATATGCAGTACCAGAAGACATATTGTGTCTGTTCCAAAAATATACGTAGAGACTTTAAATAAATCTTAATTTAAGAAAGGCATAAGAGAGAATGCCATGATTCTTCATCCAGTAAAACAACACAGATAATACAATTAGCTGGCTGGTCTGGAAAATTGTAATGCTGATGTGCTCTAATGAAATGAAACAGAGATGGTGCTTGCTCTGCTGGCTGAGTGGGCTGATTCCTGCTCCAGCGTGGTTTCTGGAGGCAGCTACATCTTTAGGAGGCTGTCTTGTCCAATCACTTGCATGCCAACAGCCAGGTGCTTTTCTGGTTCTGCTCTGTCTTACAGGAATCCTGGAATCTGAGGTTTAGAAAAGAAAGAAATTACCTAAACCTGCTCATGGCTTCACAGGTTACTACTCTGTTCTGCAAAGAAGAGGGATGAAGCTTTACCAATTGTATGCATCCACATCCCAATTGAGAAAAAGCTTGGAATTAAGAGTGTATTTTTAAGAATATTGTTAGCAATACAAAAGTCACAGAAGTTACTCCAACTGTCTGCAATAACAGCTGCACTTATCACTATTCAAGCCACAGCATCATTTGTTTTTTCAATTACTTGAAATTACTTCTCCACACCAACTTTTTTTCTACTTTTTTGAAATACCAGTGGAGTAAAATATCGTTAATCTCCCAGTGATGCAAGCTCATAGGTATTGTACCAGTTGAGGCCCAGGGTAGCTGAGCATGTGCACATGCACCACTGAAGTCAATTAAACAGAAATTCAGCCATGCCACATGCTGATTTCACTCTGAGCCTTTAGAACTGCTTCAGAACAGAAAGCAAGTTTTGGACTCCAAAGCAAATAAGAGTAAATGAGAAGTGACAAAATATAGTCGGTATGGGTATCTCATAGCCATAAAGGAGCTGGGACTGCTGCATGAAAAGGTAAGAAAGAACTGTAGGGAAAAAAACAACCACAACATTTCTTGGAGAAAATAAGTGGATGCCTTCAATTCTGATATTTCAAACCTCTGTAGCAGGAGGGCATCTACTTTCTTCTGATTGAAAGGTCTTGCAATGCATCTATGGCTAATTTTTTACATGCATCAGATTAAAATGGACATTCCACCTGTGTTTTCATCCTAATTCCTCTGGCCCCTAGCAATTTAGCACTGAAATATTTGTGTGTAGTTATTTCCAACTGTGATTTCCAATTCCTATTACATTTATGAAGAAATGGTGATTTGAAGCTCTACAGTATAAGATGCAGTTATTCTTATTTCCCAGCTGTTATGCTATAATAACATATAAATAGCATAACAGCTATATATGTATAGTAGCATAACAGCCAGTATGGTGGTAATGATGCTACCCACAGCATCTCTTTATAGTCTCTAATCTTCTCATTGCCCTAGGTAAAGCTTAGACTTGCCATCCTTTCCATTTCAGAGCACAAACTCTGAGATGGCAGAGAAAAGAGGCTCAGCAATAGGAAAGTTGTTGCCTTTAATTTAAATCACAATGAAGGCTCTAATTGTAGCTCAGGGAAGAGTCTTTTAAATAAACTCATATGTGTTGGAAGCAAACACTTCAAATGTAAGGTGGAATTCAGTCCCTAGTCTTCAAATTAGCACATATTTAAATTGGTTTCTACAAGAACACAGAAAGCATCATTAAAAACCACTGACCTCCCATGAGAAAAAAAATCAGACATTCCTTCTTCTGCTCTCTCAGATGCAACCAGCACATCCTCCTGAGTCTTTTTGTGATGCCCTAGACAAATTTCAGTAAATTTTTAAGCGCTTATTTTTTTACAAGACAGGACACTGATACAGGCTTCAGGCACTTATCTCCTAAATCATCTTTGTTTTCAAAATGTACTAACTCAAGTCTAGCTTACCTTGATCAGACATGGCAGCAGCAACCATGCTATATGCAAGCATTTCCACTTAAGCAAATCTGTGCTAAGACACATAAGTGGAGGCTCAGCAGCAAGAAAACATATTTTCCTTGTTCCTCTTAACAATATATGATCTGGTCCTTCCTGTTTGTGGTGTTTTGACCCTGGCTGGACACCAGGTGCCCACCAAAGCTGCTCTGTCACTCTCCTCCTCAGCTGAACAGGGGAGAGAAAATAAAAGGCTTCTGAGTCAAGGTAAGGACAGGAAGAGATCATTCATGGAAAAAATTAGTTTTTACTGATCTAGAGTGGGGGAAAAAAATCTTTAAGAAAGAAACACCTTCCCCCACTCCTCCCTTCTACCTGGGCTCAACCTCACTCCTAATTTTCTCTACCTCCTCCCCCTCAGCAGTGCAGGGGGATGGGGAAAAGGGTTTGGGGTCAGTACCTCACACATTGTCTCTGCCACTCCTTCCTTCTCATGGGGAGGATTCCTCACACTTCTCCCATGCTCCAGCGTGGAGTCCCTCCAATGGGAGACAGTTCTCTGTGAACTTCTTCAGTGTGGGTCCTTCCCATGTGCTGCAGTTCTTCATTAACTGCTGTAGTGTGGGTCCCTCCCACAGGGCACAGTCCTTCAGGAACAGACTTATCCAGAATGCCAGAAGCCTGCTCCAGCATGGGCTTCCCATGAGGTCACAGTCTTCTTTGGGTATTCACCTGCTCCGGTTTGGGGTTCTCCACAGGCTGCAGGTGGATCTCTGCTCCACCATGAACCTCCATGGGCTGCAGTGGCACAGCTGCCTTCGCCACGGCCTGCACCATGGGCTGCAGGAGAATCTCTGCTCTGGTACCAGGAGCACCTCCTCTCCTACTTGGCCATGCAAGACCAATGTACTGTCTCACTGGAAAAAATGCCTCCTCCAAAGTTTCATGTCTATTGCTTTCTCCATCCTCTAAGAAAGATCAGTGCTACAAAGATTAGTATATACTTTAGCCATAAAAAACTAACGAGTTTTGTAGCCCTGAAGAAACAAGCCCAGGACAGTGTGTTTAACTATCAGCTTGAAATACCAAACAGCACTGGTGTCTTCCAGTACAGATTTACTGCACTGGAGTAACAGATCATATTGTTCTGAAGTATCATATCTATGTGAGTGGAAATTATCACCAAGACCAATCCAATTTCTGTAAAAACATCAAGTAGAAATAGATATTATACCTGAAATAAAACTCAAGGTCACATTGTAAACACACACTAGTGTGCCACATATACTGCATATCTGCTGCCCAAGTCCTGGTATTTTCATGTTTATGCATTCTGATTTAAGTGCCACAGTAATGACTTTGCAGTCATAAAAATACTCAACAGTCCAAGTCTGTTTTAATTACAGTTGCAGATTAGATGTCTAATTTCTAGTCTTTCCTTTCACATTCTTTTATTCCAACATTGAAGAAAATACATTGTGAGGCATTTATGTTTGTATATACTATTGTCCTGACTCCATGTCTAGACTAATAAATTCATTAGCAAGACAAGTAGTACTAATGTTGGCTCTGCATCTCTTTCATTAAAGCTAATTATTTCCTTTTCTTCCTTACTTAACTTGTTCATGTTAGAACATATTTAGCATTTTTGCTTTTTCATTCACTAACAAAATGGTGGGCTGGACCAGTCTTGACAGCCAGGACCAGCATTACTGCTCTGCTTGTGCATCCTTCTTGAACAGGAAAACAAGGTCAACTGATAGTCCAGATTCTCCATGTGACCAGCACAAGGCAGGGTGGGTGGAAGAAAGCCAGCATGGGCCTTTTTCAGCAGAAAAAGTACACAGGAAACTATCCAATATGTGTAAATGTATGTGCGCTTCAAATCTGGTAAATAACTTACAAGAGGACTCTCTCAGAAGTGAGGAAGGGGAAGAGAAAAAGGATTTCTAAGCTTTACTAAGGCAAAAAACCAAACCAACAAACAAAAAAACCCAAACCCAAAAACCAAAACAAACCAAAATAAAATTTAACAACTCCTATGAGAGCACCCCTGTGAGAACTGCCTCTAATCTAAGTTTTGGCCCAAATAAAACTTCGTATTTGCTTTGCCATAAACTAGGTTCAGGTTCTTTCCTCACAGAAAGATTGTGGATCATGTCTTAGGTACATTTGCAGCAAAGACAGACTTACCTGTGTAAAGAGCAATTATGATGAAGCCAAAAGTAAATAATGGCAACACTTCTGAATGTAAAGTTAAAAACAGAGATAAAATTATTCCAAAGTTAAGAAACTTACATTCTGACTGGTTTTCTTCTTCTTTTGGAAACAATGGAAAATGTTCCTCCTTCCTTAGAGGAAGAGTCCTCTGCAAGTGTCCCTGGAAAGCCCAAGAAACTCAGATCAAAGTAAGTGTTGATCCTATTGTGAGTAGGAGGCTGAGCTAGATGATTTTCAGGGCCTGATCAGCCCTGTGATTTTTGTGAACTGCCTTTCTACAACCTTGAATAGCCTTTGAAGTTACTTTCAAAAAAAGCAGAAATATCTAGAATTCATTAGAAAATCAGAACTTCATAAAGTTGCAGCTATGTCTGTACAACTTCTACTTTCACATCTAGCAAACATATTGCTGTAATGCATGATGCTGCCTCACATTGTGCCACGTCCACATCCTCTTCTCTACGACCTCAGAAGGACAAGCTGCCTTATTCCAAACTAGTTAAATGACAAGTATCATTAAACCCAGTTCAACTAAAGTAGCACAAAGTTTCATGTTGATTAAAATTATATACTTCAGTAAAGTTTATTGTGCTGGTGAATTATATTTATAAATTTATTGCAGATCAAACAACTCCAATTAAACACAAATGGGGGTGTGTGTACATACATACATAAAGCCAGTTTAACTAAATACAAAATTTTAAATTTATCATTAAGCATGGGTTTATGTGCACAGAAGGCTGTAGCTTGGCCCTCTGGGATCCTAACATTCTCTTTTATTAACCTTTTTACCACATGGGGACTCTATTTATATACAAGTACTAATATATGAATCTGTAAATACTAACAATATTTAATTTTCTACAAAGTGTCTATAAACTACATCAAGTCAGGACAGCCCTGGGTAGACATGGCAAGTCACTTAAGTAAGCAACACAGACTTTAAAAGTAATCCCCATTTATTTCAGAAACAATATATTAAAGAAACATGTGACCTGTGCACCCACAGACTCCATAAATAGTTTGATATACAATTAGTATTGTACAACCAACTCACAAGACCCACAGGTTCCAAAGTGCTTAGTAAGACAATAGAAGATTGTGGTTCCCATTTTACAGCTGAAACAGCTGAAACAGCTGAAACAGAAAACTCAGGTGGTTTGTCTGAGGTCTTATTAAAAATCAGTGTCACAAATGTGGGAAAAGGCCTGAGACTCCTGATTCTCAAGCCAGTCTCAAGCCACAGATGACTTGACAATGACTAAATTTATAAACAGAAAGTGAGAGCAAAAAGTGACTTGGTTCTTTCAGATCAAATAAGGAGCAAAGATTTCTCATGGATATGAGACATGGTCATTACTGCAGCAATCTGTAGAACAGTAAGGCCAGATGTCCCAAAGTCACTCATGGGAAGAGGCCCCATAATAAAAGACAGATGGCTAGAAAGAAGACAGTGGCATAGAGAAAGCTAGACCCCAGGGTCCACTGGAACCACTGAAACTGAACTTCTGGCACAGCAATATTCCAGGGAAATCCCCAAAATGCCAAGAGGCATTTCTAAGTTGCAAGGGTTTCTGCAGAGATCCCTACACTAGCAAACACTTCCTGCATGCTGTAGCATGAGAAGCACATCTGTGAGGAGGCTCTGAAGACACTTCACTATCTGAAGATCTGGCAGGGCCATGGTAAGCAGGGGCTGTTGGAAAACACTTGCTCTACAGCTAAACCAGGCCTCATTCAGGCTTCTGTCAGCCTGGGATCGTGGTGGCGCAAAGCCACAGGACTTGCACAGAAAGACCCTTCTACACAGGGTCATAATTTCTGCAATATGGCTATTCTTATGGTTACTGCTCAACTTTGCACGTTCTGCACTTCAACATAGCACCATACTGCTCAGCACTAACTAGAAATAGCATTTGTTATCCACTATGTATAGATTGGGATTTCACAGAAGGATATTTCTATGGGCAGAGATAGAAACGAAGATTGATCTCTTTTGGCATGGATTCTACCCTAAGGGGCTGCAGAGACTGCCCTTAGAAGACACCTGTAACTTTGAAGAATAACATTGCACAATTCTGTTTCAACCAACTATCACAGATTCCATAGCATTGCACAGCAATGCTGAGCACATGCTTCACAAAAGGAAAAGCAACACACAGGTGAGTTGGGAGAACAATGCTACAGACAATGGAGCACACAGAGATCTTCTTTCCCTTATATCATCCAGTCATATTCACATTGCAAAGATCTGTGCAGCTCCCACAGATGAGAAGTTTGAAACTTCAGGTGAGGTCACATGGCTCATTTGGTGTCATGCTGATCTCTTGGTTTTGTCTGTGAGACGGGCACTTGCAGTTTTCCCGAGGTAGCAGACACAGAGGTCTTTGTTTCATTCCTTTAAGAAAAGTAAAAGTAAAGGAAAAGGGGACAGGCAGACAGATGTGTTGGAGTTTCTTATGAAAGACACAAACACACTTGAAGTAAAACACATTTCTGAAATACTCCTTTGGGACAAACAATGCCACAGCCTCCAAAAGAAAATTTCACCTCTCAGAATCACCCTGAAGAACAATTACAGGTTTATTGTGACAAGTTACAAAAGAATTAATCAGAGAGGCATAACTTTTCATAAATAAACAGCCAGGCACCTGGCTCTCCAGGGGCTTGAACTTTATACAGAATGGATGTTTTGCTCACTGACATCCTGCAGCAGACAAGGCGGAGGAACCGCAGGTGCTACAGCAGGACACAGCAAGGACAGCAGAGAGCACAGTGTTGCTATAGCAAGGCATTCGTAGAACTTAAGTGTAGAAAGCGTTTGTCAGAGGATAAATGTACCCACTCCCTCTGTTGTTCTGCCACTTTTTCAGCCAAGCATTTTACCAGAACAGGGTCTACTTTGGAGTCAATCTTGTTGGCGAACCAGTGCCCATAATTCAGAAGCCATCTTAATTCTCCAGCCCCGTAGATGCAAACACTGCGAAGGTGGGTACCAGTGCATGGAGGATACAAATAATCTTCAAGGTAATTCCATTTCACCAGACGAGTTTTGCTTTGTAAGTCTGTTATGTCCTGGGATGACCTTGGAACTTCCCCAGGGACCCCAGGAACACGTACAAGAGTGGCCCAGAAATGTTCATCTGGAGAGTATGTGTCCCTTGACCACTCAAAAAAATCTTTTGCAAGTGAGCTTTCAAGCGCATATTGAATAAATTCTCGGCTTAAAACAAAATAGGCACTGCCTACAAATACTTCAATATTATGAGGTGGCGGATTCTTGGAAATGTTGGTTTTTACAGGCATCTGCATGTATTCATAAGGCACTTTCATAAGTTCATAGTGATAAGTAAATCGTTCTCTTTTGCTACTGCTTGGCTTTGTAGTTTCCAGCATGTTTCCTCCACCAAGTTTCTTCAGTTCAGCGACCAACTCAAAATTTGACCTCAAAGGGAAATCTTGACCACACAAATTGATAACATACTTCCAAGGGACTGGAGAGCCCATCAAATCAGACAAACAATTGAAATCTGCTTGCAGACGTGAAATATGTGCATAGTCCACTGTCTCCAACTTTGACGCAATGAAAATATTTGGGAAACATTTAGCCAGATTTTTCAAAGCAGATTTGAAACTTCTTGCTGCTTTTTCATCATAATGGATACAGTAAATATTTTGATGACTGTACAATGAATGTATGAGCCTTTCTACCATTACTGCATCTTTGTGAACAACCAAAGAATAGGCGATTGGAAAATTCTCCTCCTCTGGAGAAACAGGTTTTAGGTGGTATTTCCTAAGTGAACGATACACATGGCAATCACTTGTCATTGCTACAACATCTTCATCAGCTAAATCAACTATTTCTTTTCTTCTTATCTCTAAACTCTTGCCAATTTCATGAGGATCTTGTTCATATATAGATGAACAATTAATTTCATAGTGGAACACATTTCTAGGATATGAATACCTGTTTCTAACATAAGAAGAAGTGCTTAAGAAGTGCTCAACCAAGTAAATGCCCTTAGAAGGAAAAAAGTGTCTTTCAACATGGAGGATCTTCAGCAGTGCAATCAACCACCCAGTAACACAAAGGATCAGGATCTTCCTTCGTGAGGGGCACGTGTAGGGCCACTTTCGTCTCTTCATTCTGCGAGAAAAGAGAGACATGGAGTTATTTTAAATCAGAAAGAAATCATCAGAGACAATTCCAACTTCTAAGAAAGACATGAACACACAAGTCAGCCTACACCATAAACACCACCTTATCAGGATAGGGCACTGGTAATCCACAGTTTCTTCTTAGTCATAATTTTAAAATTTCATTCCCCTGAATTAGCTGACTAAAGGCAATAAACCAAAAAAACAACTCGGATTTCAGATGATTTCCAGTTGAATAAGACTGTTGAAACAAGGCTCCTACTGTTTCCTTTCCAAACCTTTTTTAAACCTCTAATGAGTTACAAACTGAAGTACAGCAACCCCTGGATTGGCATAAACATCACTGTTCTATATGTGAGTAGGAAGGATTGTTTATTTTCCTGAGTAACTCTAAGGGGTTCAACGGGAACAGCACTGGGATCTCTTGTGAATTTGCAAAGAATGTGTGCTTAATGGTAGATATCAGCATTTTTAAAAAATAAAGCATGGAACTGAAAGCTTCAGAATTCAAGCAGGCCATTCTCATTCTCTCTAACACTGCAGCTAGCCCATAAAAGCGCTCAAGGAGATATGAATTTCCTTCCTGTCCTCACTCAACAGGATCCGGCAAGTCCAAAGTCCTTCCTCGGTTCAGGTTTCTCCTGGAAAATAGAGCTAACTTGCCCTTAAGAAAGAGGTGGATGAATACACAATACTTTCATCCACTGATATGAACATACAATGAATGCAACCTTTAGAAGGCAGAAGAGGTAGCAGTGAGCAATACCACACCTATCCTGCTCTCTGCCGTGTGATACAACCTTTGATCTCACTGCAAAAACACATGGCCCCTTTTCATACAGCAGGTTATTTAATAACATTCCTGTGTAGCAAGTTAACTAAGGTATGACCATAATAAAAGCTAAATATAGAGATCCTCTTTCGATACAAGTTTGCTTTAATGGCTGAGTGCTGAGTACTGAGCAAGCAACATTGTTGCTATCCCTGAATGAACATCAGACCAGAATTATATACAATCCAGCATTAAACTAAGCTCTACTTCGTCTTTACATTGAACATCTCCCAGTATTTTCTTTTGAATAAAAGCTGTTCCAGAATGCTTCAGAGTCAATAAAATGGTAAGGTCAGCAGAAGTGGCTCAGATGCCTGAAGATCCCACATATGCATGTAAAACCAAGTACTGAGGTGTGCGTGCAAACATACTGCAAGACTAACTTGGGCATCTTTAGCATTTGCATAAATGCCAGGTCTTGCAAGCTGTAGGTACATTTAAATAGCAGCCTGTCAAGGCAGAGCTGCTTCATTAGTCTGTTCTCCCTGACCTTACCTTTCCCTGTGTATCTTTGTCCTTGATATCTCTCTTCTGGGGCAAGAGAAAGGAGGAGGAAATGTCATCTCCTTGTTTCACATAGGAGTGCCAGGTGCAGACCAGGGTAAGCCAACATTTACCTATTTTGTAGAAGCCAAAGCTCAGCAGCTCTCTGCAGGTTTTACAAACAGTTTCGAGGCAACAAAGAAAAAAATCAGATCTATCTCATAGAATCATAGAATGGTTTGAGTTGGAAGAGACCTTAAATATCACTCATTCCAACCCCCCCCGGCCATTGGCAGGGGGGTTGCCAACCTTGCACTAGACCTTGAACTCTTCCAGGAATGGGGAATCCACAACTTCTCCAGGCAACCTGTTCCAGTGCCTCACCACCCTCACAGTGAAGTGAGGTGTTCATATCCCCATGAAGCTAAAAATCCCACCTTCCCCTTCAGCCAGCAGGTGCTTTCCTTCACATCTTCTCCAAACTTATCCCAGCCGAGTGATCTCCCTGGCTACGAAGGACAACACCTACCAGTCCTGACTGGACAGCAATTGCCTAACCAAAGGAGCAAATCTTCTCTTATTCTCTCCTTCAAAAAGGTAAATCTGGAGAAAGAAAAAGGAGGGGAAAAACCAACACATCCTCCACTGCTCCAAAGCCTCTCTGTCTATGGCCTGCTTCAACCCAGTGCCAAACATTCTGTTGCTACTAAACCAAACAAAGCCACAGAATCTTAGAATGTCCTGAGTTGGAAAGGATCCACAAGGATCATCGAAGTCCAGCTCCTGGCCCTGCACAGGACACCCCAAAACTCACACCATGCCCCTGGGAGTGTTCCAAAAGCTTCTTGAACTCAGACAGGGTTGGTGCTGTGACCACTATCCCTGGGGAACCTGTTCCAGGGCCCAACCACCTGCTGGGTGAAAACCCTTTTCCTTATATTTAACCTAAGCCTTCCCCCGACACAGTTTCATGCCATTCCCTCCCTGGGTCCTGTCACTGGTCACCACAGAGAAGAGATCAGTGCCTGCCCCTCCTCTTCCCCTCCGAAGAAATCTGTAGGCCGCGATGAGGTCTCCCCTCAGTCTCCTCCAGGCTGAACAGACCAAGTGACCTCAGCTGCTCCTCATACAGCTTCTCCTCAAGGCCCTTCACCATCTTTGTTGCCCTCCTTTGGACACTCTCCAAGAGCTCAATATCTTTCTTATATTGTGGTGCCCCAAACTGCACACAACAGTCAAGGTGAGGCCACCCCAGTGCAGAGCAGAGTGGGACAATCCCCTCCCTTGACTGGCTGGGGATGCTTTGCCTGATGCCCCCAGGACACGGTTGGCCGTCCTGGCTGCCAGGGCACTGCTGACTCATATTCAACTTGTCCTCAACCAGGACCCCCAGGGTCCTTTCCATGGGGCTGCTCTCCCAGACTTTTGTATCCCAGTCTGTCTGTACATCCAGGGTTGCCCCGTCCCAGGTGCAGAATCTGGCACTTTCCCTTTTTGAACTTCATATGGTTGGTGATTGCTCAGTCCTCTAATTTGTTGAGGTCTCTCTGCAGGGCCTCCTGGCCTTCAACAGCCCCTCCCAATTCAGTGACCAAGTCCACTTGTATCCTTTCCAGTCCTGTATCCAAGACATTTATGAAGATGTTGAAGAGCACTAGCCCTAAGATGGAGTCCTGTGGAACCCCACTAGTGACAGGTCACAAGTCTGATGTTACCCCATTTACTGTAACCCTTTGTGCCCTTTGTGCCATCAGCAAGTTGGTCACGTGTTTATCCAGCTGTGTGCTGGATATTTTGTCCAAAAGTATACTGTGAGAGACAGTATCAAAAGCTTTACTGAAATCCAGAAAGATTACATCAATTGGCTTCCCTTGATCAAACAGGTGAGTTACCTCGTCAAAAAAGGGAATTAAGTTTGTCAAGGAGGACCTTCCCCCCATGAATGTGTGCTGGCTGTGACTGATGACTGCATTGTCTTTCAGGTATTTTTTAATAACTCACAGCATAATCTTCTCCATAATTCAACCAGGTGAGACCAACAGGCCTGTAATTACCAGGGTCATCCCTCTTGCCCTGAAGAAATTCTTCCTGATATCCAACCTGAATTTTCCCTGGCACAGCTTGAGGTCATTTTCTCTTACCCTGTCACTAGTTGTGCGAGAGAAGAGGCCAACTCCCACCATGGTATAGCCTCCTTTCAAGTAGTTGGAGAGAGCAATAAGATCTCCCTGAGCCTTCTCTTCTCCAGGCTAAATACTCCAGCTCCCTCAACCACTCTTCATATGACTTACTTTCTAAACCCTTCACCAGCTTTGTTGCCCTTCTAAATCATTTGACTCTCACCAGGATAAAGTTAATTTCTGCAAAAGACTGGGATTTCTTGAGGAACAGTGTATGACCAGGGAATTAAATCCCATGGGACAGAAGTGCCACTGCAAATCTCAGCAGGTTTTGACTCAAGTGCAAAACATTTATTTCTTACCACATGCAACTCTCAGAGCCCTACTGAAACACAGACGTTCTCTCCAGAGGAGCAGGAAATGGATGAATGCGGCAGATGAAAACAGGAACTTATACCTACCCAAAGCACCTATCTTGGGTAGCACTGACCAGATGCTAACTCCAGTTATCCTGCCCATGCAAATTTTTTCCTCAGGTGATGCCATACAGAGCACCAAAGTTCCATCTTTTGCACGAAGATTTTATATTATGATTTTATATTATGAGCTTGGCGTTGCCATATTCCCTTGTTTTTAAAAATGTTTGTCTTGTCTTTTCTATATGCAAGAAGACTCCTGAGATATATTTGCATGGCTCAGGACTCGAGGAGGGCAGGAGCCCCAGGTCTTCATCTGGCATAAGACTTCTGACCAGATCCTCACCAGGTTATACAGCCCTTTCATGAACTCTGGCTCCCAGGGAAATCCTCCTCTCCTGCCTCTGCACCACACTATTGCTAAACCTCCCAGATTTTACCCTCTCCAAGCTGGCCAACAAACACATGCATTCGTATCAGTCTGATTAACAGACCCATTATCAATCTGTTACATCAAAAAATCTGCATTTCCCTTGTCATGAGCACTGTAATGCAAGACATACAAAAAAAAATTTAAAAATCTGGGAAATCTCTCCCTTCACAACTGCTGCTCACACTCAGAGAAGATGAATGAAAGCAAAGCATCCATCCCTCAAGCACTGACTAAAGCTCTTAGCCTCTCAAAGATCATGCCCTCAATTGCAAAGATTACTGTGTCAAAGGTTACTTAATTCATAAAGCCATGCACACTGCTCGGGATTCAATTGCAAAATGAAAATGGGTGAAGTTGTTGGGAAGAGGAGGAAATCCTGCTCAGGCTTCAGGTAGGAGCACAGAATGGTGGCTGGGAAGTGGCCCAGCTAAAAGCTTCCAGTCATGAACAGCAGGTGTTAATTGCAATTCTGATTGACAGCAAGGCTCTAGTGTACCTTCTGCAATACTGAAGTTTAAAAGGGTTAAGCAAAGGTCAGGTGTGCTGCTAACTCACATGCAATCTGGTTGTGAAACCCTGAACATCCTGTTCTACAAGCCACGTGAAAAACTGAATGATTTTGCATTTCACTGGCACTCCCAAAAAACATGTGCATTGCCTCAAGTCAATGTATTTCTTTCAAACTCAATAGAAACACTTCCTATTTTGGGATTTTTTGTTTAAACTGAACTGAACTAAGTCCTAAAAGAAATTCAGTTTTGAATGAGAACAAAGTATTAGAGATGGCAACAATCCACACTTTGGCTCGTTTAACAGGTTAGGGGTTTTTTTATAAAAATTAAGATGGATTAAAGCAATGTTTTCTTCTTCATTTGCATTTTTTCACAATTAAAAAGAATGTTCTTTTCTGTAAAAATTTGTAGAAGTGGCAATCCTGGCCTCCAAGGCAGACCCCAAGAGGGAGTGATGATCTGCCTGCCCAAAAAATTGTTCTGCAGTTTCACCTGCATACTCGGTCATTTTTGTTGGATTGTGATCTAAACACACTGGCTAAGGCCACTGTGCACTATCACAGAAGTATTAAGGTTATTGCAATATCGAAGCTTATGACTTTTATGTTGTTTAATTTGTATTACTAATAGTTCCATAACATCGAATATCTAAGATGCTGTGGAGCGTACCCACCTGAAGTTTCACTGTGTTTACCAAATTGCTGAAAAGTGAACCTTATAAACCGTTGCATCTTCTCAGTGCTATGCAGACAAAGTTGCGGGTCAGCTGGTGAACTACAAATCTGGGCAACATAGGATACCTCGTACCAGTCCAGGATATGTTCCCTTCGGGGGAAGTAGACCACAAATACACAAAAAGGAATGGAGAGAAGCCATGTCCACCTCCCTGTAAGCCCACAGCTCCTTAAAATTAAAATAGGAGTTGCTGATGCTGTTCATTGGATGAAGAACAGAACAGTCAGATATTAACTGCCTGAAATTGTACATTATGAATTGTGGTGGTCCAAATTTCTGCTCTGAACAACCTCTTTTGAGCACATAAATTAATTTATTTGGAATATCATTTAAAAAAAAAATCCTTCAGAGTAAAATCAAGTTTAAAGCATCACTCCTACCGAGAAACCATAGAACCACTTTTATTATGTATAAGTATATATGTATAACCATCATACATTATTTCATAGAATCACAGAAACACAGAAGTCCTTGGGTTGGAAGGGACTTTTAGTGGTCACCTAGTCCAACTTTCCTACCACGGGCAGGGACATTTCCAGTAGACTGCTTCTAGTTGTCCCACCACATCTAGATATGCTTTATGTCAGGGAACAGAACCCAATACAGTTAAACTACCCAGACTACTTCTAGATTTTGCCTTGAAAGAAACCAGCGGAGAACATGTTCTGTATCCCGGTCATTCTACCACACACATAAGACACACCTTGCCCACACTAACCATCTGAAGTCCCTTTGCAGCTGGTGGAAAGATACAAGGAACTGCAAAGGATCATCAATTTCTCTGTGAGATGGAGTGGATGAAGCATTCCTGGGAAAGTCTTGGCCCCAGCAACCAGGAGATAGGAAAAGAGCCCAGCTTCTGCACCGTGACTGCAAGCTCTGCCAGCTGTGTTTGTGATGGCACAACTTTGTTGTACTTCCAATATGAAGTATTCTGGGGATAGCAGCATTGCATCCAACCCTGATCCTCTGCCAGGAACACCCCAGCATCTCTTCCATCCCAGAGTGGCACTCAGAAGCAATGGAGAAAAGCCAGCCTGGAATTTGCTCTGGTCAGCAGAAGTCTGAGTCAGCCCAGAGAATCAAGTTCCTGCTTGATTCTAACCTTCAATGGCTCATATGCACCAGTGCTGCAGCGGCTTCAGCCCTCTTTGAGGCCAACCCTCTGTATAGGTTTAAGGAGGCATTTGAGCAACTCAGAGGAATGGACAGGTTCCCTTCTTCAGCACAGCAAAACTAACAGGCTTTGGGCTCACACTGCCTCTCTGAAGGCATGCTTCTACTTTACTAAGACCCTAATGATTTACATATGGAAAGCCCTGGTTCCTGAGAGAGATGAAGGCTTTACTGGAGCTCCTCACAGTATTATTTCTGCTGTTTTCATAAACTCAGTTTACCCAGAGTAACAGCAACTCCCAGTCTGTGCAACTTAGTGATGCCAATGTCATTCTTGGACAGAAGGAGTCTACAGCTCCCTTCACCCTGAGCAGGAACAAATTACCAACTCACATTCCTCTTGCTCTGCATGGCAAGTCTCACCTGCGGTCTGCACAGTACAGAGGTGTTCCTAGTTTGTCTATATTCAGAGCACACTGATTTATTAACAGCTTGTGAACTACTTTGTTTGAGATATGATCTCTCCTAATGTGTAGATCTACTGAATTTATACTACTTCTTTTCTACTTTATCATTACCCATCAAAGATGTCTGTGACTCTCTAGAGATGCTACTATCAGTGTCATGCCAGATGTCCAGCTGTGGGAATCATCTCTTTATCTGTTGTCACGTTGGTTTGGGAATGGTTAACCCAGAGCATGGAGTGACAAGACACACTAGTTGCAATTCTGGATAGAATAGGGATTCTTGGAAAGTTCAGGCTATGAGTAGTCATTGCTCTCTCCTTGGTGGTTCTGAAATACACAGTACTCTCTATGAATGCTGTTGTGAGGCAAACTGCTTCTGTGCTCACCATGGAGCAAGAGTTAAGTGAAAAGGTCAAGTATAAATGCAAGTCTGTGGAAGGAGAGGGAACCAGGAGAGTGGATGCAGGGGAGCAGGAGTGCTCTTACCCCACCATGTGATTCTCTGTTGCATGCAGAAGCCCTTCTGCCTATGAACAGCACGAACCAAGCTCCTTGCTGTCACCTAGGTCAAAAAAATAAAAAGGGAATGGATACTGAGAAGAGCAGGAGCATCAGAACAGAGGTTGGGAAATTATGAAGGAGGGGAATGGAGAGAGGGACCAATGAGGATAAGTGCTTTCATGTAGGTAGCACTAACAACAACAATAAAAATCAAAGCAGCAGAACAGGTGCTTTCTCCAACTGGTTACTCACTCATTACTCAAAGGCACCTGAGGCATAACCAGTGCCTGTCTACACTTTTCCTTGGAAACCAGGTCACAGTGTATTTCAGCAACCAACACCATTACTACATAACCCTGGGAACCATGGGAACAATTCCCTCTCCTCCAGGCAAAAACACTTTGGGAAAGTTCTCCCTGATAAAATATCTCTGTTTGCTTAATACACACCTGCTCATACAGCAGTGCAAACTTGACATGTTTGCATGACCAGCTACGTGGAAAGATGTAGTTAGTTCCTTCTGTTTTTCCCTCCGGCCTATACAAATCAAGTCTGGGTCTTGATGGACCTCTGGAAAAGGTGGAGGCACTGTTGCTGGGAAGCTGGTGAAGGGGAAAAGTAATCATGTGCTTTGCTAAGCAATTTATTTTATTTTATTTTAGTAAACTGTCTGACTGAATTAAACTTTTAACACTAGATTATTCAGTGGTGCTAGCTGGAAAAGCTAATTTATTAATGGGCTAGTTTTTACTGCTGTTAGCTGGTTATTTCCATTGCAAAATTATCTATTGATAGGGATCATGGGATTTCTGTAGGAATACCTTTTATTGGCATTAAATCTAAATCAGTTGATTCTATCAAGTTTGTCTGGTTTTCCACCCTCTTCCTCTGCATTGGAGCCTCAGCCTATGCCCCTGTAACATGGACACTCACTACCAGCCTTGTTTTGGCTTGCCTGTCTGATGTACTACTTAGATATTCTCTAAATTATGCACAACTAAAGAACTAAGTAACTACTATTGTTTACATACTTAATTGCAAGATGTGGAAAAATACATCATTATTTTAGACCCAACCCTAACTAAAAGATAAGTCTGCCAATTTTAAGACCCTGAAGACTTAAAACAACACAGTGTCACAAGGAAAATAAAATCTACAGTTTAACACAGCCTGGTTTTTGCTTCTGGAAGAGGAAAGACAGGTTCTACTACATACATGGGAAACGGAGGTTCAGCAAAGATTTGGCAATTATGGGTATCACACCTGAGTTTGTCCTAGTGCTAAGCATGAGGACTTTTCATTGCACAGGATACATAGATCTGTGTTTCCTAAAAGAACCTGCTGAGCACATAGTAAGTTGCTTTGCTTGTCTGTCTGCTACTCAGTCCCAAATCTTTGTATGCTCTTTAGAAAAGGCTGAATGCTCTTTTCCAGTTGTCTTCAATGGCAATTCCCATAACTTCAGTAAAATATCTTACATTAATTCCTGCATGCCCATGTCCCAGAGATATGCTGAGGTAAATAAAGCCTGTGTCTCTACTCTTTGGTTAGGAGAAGAGGTAAGAAACTTCTGTAGGGTCATGCAAGAAGACAACAGCACAAGAGAGATGTGAACCTGGTTCCTCTGCATCCCCAACTAATCTGATCTGTTTTACAATAACTTTTGATGGAAGCTGGTAAAGGCCTGAAAATCACTTGGTACATCACACAGTACTTTGTCCTGCCAGTCTGAGGATTTGCAGCCCTCTTAAAGTCAGAAAGTGTTAAGAATGTCCAGAGACAGTCAGCCCTAAAAATTCCCAAGCTTGATGGCTTATACATTGAGTATTTAAATGCTCTTGACTTTTTGAAATAGGAGTATTCACGCTTAGTGTACTATAAAGCCAAGAGTCAAGACAAAACAAACAAACAAAAACCAAAAAACAAAAACAAAACAAACAAACGAAACCAACAACAACAAAAAAACCCACATATGGCAATCTAGAGTTTAACAGCTTTGTTCTGACTCATATGGGAGTTTAAAGCAATACTACTACAGTGGAGAGAGGGTTAACTTTTACTCCTAAGCTATAGTATAACAAAAAAATTAAACCCAAAGGGCCAGAACCTGTATTCATTGGCAAGGAGAAGCACTGTAAAAGAGGGTGGAAGTTTCCTGTTAGACAGGAAGGCAGGAGAAACTGCACCACACTGCAGAAAAGCTTCCATTAAGAGCTCAAAATATTTCTCCATTTCCTTCACCTCTCCACTAAGCTGCCTGCAGACTCTCTGCAAACCCCTTGCTGTAAATCACCCTCTTTGAGTCAATTCCCCCCACCAAAGTCACAGCTTGTCACATCAGCAAGATTGTTTCATGGAGAGCTGCAGACCTACCTCCTGGACTTTGCTGTGGTCTCTTCCCCTTGCAGACCTCTTTAGGATGCTCTGCCCCAGGACATCAGCACAGGCACATCCAGCTTGGTGGGTGAGCGAAGTCCTGGTGTCTGCTCCATCCTGCCACTCCCCGCAGCCTTCACCATCATCAGTGTTTCAAGCGTGTATGAAGCCAGGTGTACAGAAGTAGTAGAGATGACATTGTTTCTTGCACAAATTACAAAAGAAAATTGTAAAAGTTAGCTGAGAAATAGTGATCATCGAGGTTTTCCATGAAAAGCTGTGGAAGGCATCATCTGTATAAGAACCTGTAGCGGGTTGACCCTGGCTGGACACCAGGTACCCACCAAGGCTGCTCTATTGCTCCCCTCTGCAGCTGGACAGGGGAGAAAAATATAACTAAGGATTTATGGGTTGAGACAAGGACCAGGAGAAGCCCCTCGTATCCTTGGCATCAACAACCTCAGGAGAGGGTACTCCAAGGGTCCAAAGGGCTATCGGTAGGCTTTTGGTGTAGCTACTCTGAATACAGAGAAGATCAAACAATTATGTACCCTGCCTGGCCTCTCAGAAGATCCCTTCATCATGGGATTGCTGCAAGTCAAAGACCAGCAAGTGCCAGTTGCTACCAGAGCAGTGCACCAGCAGAAATCACACAAACCAAGACTCCATAATTCCCATGTATGAGCTAATTTGTCAACTGGAGAGCCAAGGAGTGCTCAGCAGGACTTGCTCACCCTTTAACAGCCCCGTATGGCCCATGTAAAAGTCTAATGGAGAATGGAGATTGACAGTAGACTATTGTGGCCTGAATGAAGTCACGTTGCCTCTGAGTGCTGGTGTGCCAGACGGGCAAAGCATCGAGCAGCTTCTCACACAAGCCACCCCAGTATTCCCCCCACCACTACCAAAACCTGGCCACACAAACCCAATACAGAATCCTATAGTTTTGTTTACCCACGTAGCATTTCTAAGCACCAAGAAGGTAGAGAGAAAAAAAGAAGGTAGGGAGAAAAAAATACCAAACAACAAAAACCTAAAAAAACCAGATCACATCAAGGCAACCTAATTTCCTCTACAGCACACTGAAGAGGACTTGGGGATAGGCAAGAAAGCACTGGGATGTGAGGAATTTTTGTCAAAAGCCTCACCAATAAGATGAGCATGGTACTTCAGGTACCAAGACTTCAGGTCTTGGAGGCCTTGCTCCTTTCACAAATTAAATAGCTCTGACACTAAGCCAAGACCAGAAATTTGGGCTACTGTTCTGAGACCCACAGCCCTGGTGATACTTCCTGAAATTCTGTTTGGATACGATGATCCGCCTTGCAAGTTCACTTACATGTAAGTACTTTATATGGTACACAATGTCTCCTACACGGCAAGAAATACATTTTTAGGCTATTATACCTAACTTTTCTGTGTGTAATGGTTACAAAGAAATTTGAGGAACTAAACACTGTACTAATTGCATGTACAACAAACAATTATCACAGTATTTTCCCTCAAGGAAAGCACAGCAGCAGTAACTCCTCTCCATCCATATTTTGACCAAAATACTGTGCACACCAGCCTCCTCTTCATCATCAGACTTCCAGCTCATACAGAATTATAACCTGCACTTCTGTGGCTAGAGTAGGCTGAATCTCGTAAGCTCCAAAGAGGGCTCTGGGTGTCACAGATTCATGGGATCCTGCAGTCCTGCCTTAGCTCGATGGCCCCAGCATGGCAAAATCATAGAGAGCACTGTTTCTGGATTCCCCACTTAATATTTGGCACTCTCTGTATGCATAAGATGCCATGTGGCATGACAGTAGCTGGGTCAACATTACCTCTTCTCAATCTGATGGGAGGGTATAGTGGCTAATTGTATCAAATGTTATTAATTGATTAAAAAAAATTAAGAACATAGAACATTTTCTGTGAGACAAAAGCTTCCAGCACATGTAAAACTGGAAAATGTCTGCAGACAGCTATGCATCTTTTGAGTAATCTTTAGGCTGCTAACTTGTCCTTGCCTGAACAATCAAGCACACGGAAAGACCCCCCGCACCAAACCAGACGACACCATAAAAATGCACACAGGCCAACTGCACTCCACAGCCAATACAAAAGGAAAAGGTCTTTGACTGGCACCAGGGTATCCTGCATGGGCCAGGGACTAGCTTCCTGACACACCAGACAAGCCACATTGTAGTTAGATAATATGACAGAGCACATTGTAGGAGGATGGGTGGGTCTCTGATGGGCTGGTATGTACCCTGTCACCTGCTTATTGATGCCTCTCTCTGGGCATGATGCAATTACAGAGCTCCTCTTTCTTCACAGCTGTCTCTCTTGTACTCAAAGTAGAGGGACCTCTATGTGCATCGCACATTGCAAATCCTGGTGAAGCCCTCTTCATTTTTAAGTGTTTCAGTGAGAGGTCTGATGAGGCTTGACTTGTTGACAGCTACGCAAAATGTAACTCCCTTGCTGGATTCTGCACCCCACTGTTTATGTCATAGAAAAGAGCTTTTTATGACTCATCTGGTGTATCTCTTAGTTCCTTTATCAATATTTCCTGTAAGACCTCAAAAGCTGGAGTCCTGATGCCTTTCTATAGCTGTAACAGCTGTGCAAACGCTGTAAGGTTAATTCTTCTGAACTCATCTGGACCACTTCTAAAGAATCTCAGAGATACAGTCTCTTGCCTTTTACCAAGCATTTTTAAGATCATCACAGACAGCCTGTTGACTTACTACAATAATTTGCACATATTAGGCCAGAAAATAGCATGCATAGTATAGGCTATGATATACAAAATCTATAGAACCTAATACACAAGCAGTTTTCAGTGTCCGGACCACTTTCTTGCACTCGCACTGTAATACCAGCACAAAGGTGCTGCCAACACAAGTAACTGAAGCCTGAATGTATTCCTTATCACAATTACTGCTTTCCAAACGGTTAGAGTCCTTAAGAATTGCTCATTTATATGATGCATGTTTCAAAAAGTGTTAGGCAAGTTTGTTGGTAATCTTTAAATGCCTTTACAGCTGGGCAGCATAAAGAAAAAGATAAGAAATGGACCAAACCCCAGCAGCATCAGATATATAAAACCATAAACCACAGCTGCACAAACGTAGTAGCATTTCACTTCCCTTTCTATGACCTTCTCAGAAAAGCTACACGCATGAAAGAACAAACCCATCCAGCCCAGGATGTTGCCTAAGAGTACTCAAAAGCAGATACTTGGAAACAGAACTCTTGAATACCTTTTCCACACATTCTTTCCACTTCCATTTCCTTACAGCTCAGCAGTTGCCAAAGACAGGGGTTACAACTGTCCATTTCTCATGAAATTTTGGGTTCTTCCATCTAGTCATTTTTTAACCTACCTAAATTTTCTGACATCCAGAGACTAGGGAGTATGGGGTGGGGGGAAACACTGTACAGCTGACTTGACCATTGTGTAAAAATTCACTTTCTCATACTTGCTTTCAATATTTTGCCCTCCAGTGTCATTTGACTGTTGTAGTTCCTAGTCGGAAAGAGAGCAAGCAGCTCTTTCCTGTTCACTGCCTCCACTATGTTACTATTAAGGACACGTGCCTCACTCAAAATGAAACAGGCTGCTTTACAGACTAGGTCTTTGGAATGAGTTAGAGGATGTTCAATGGAGCAGATGCTCACATCGGAGCACATGGATCACAGTGGAGGTTCCCTTAAAGTCTCCTTCTTCAAACCTTACTCTGATATTAATAAATCTGTCCGCCCCATAATGAGGGAGAAGCTGCTACCATCTCTTTTCCAGGAAAAAATAAAATAAAAAAATTGTGACAGATTCTTGTTATTGTTACTCTTTGTTTCCTCACAAGGAAAAAGAACATCTTTCCATACTAAAGAAATGACCAAGTGCTCTTGGCACATTTAAACACAGATACAGACTAACACGTACGTTTTTAGCAACTTACTGAGAGATGAAAAAAGGCTAACATCACAACAAACTCGATTTCCGTTATCAAATCACCCTGAGTTGGTGTAACTGTTGCTCCTCGAGAGCAACTTGTGCGGCTGCAACATCTGGGCAGCCGCCTGCCTGCTGGGCTGCGGGCAGGTGCGTGCCCGGCTCCAGACACCCCTTGGTAACCCCTGCCTTGTTCTGCTCCCGAGATGCAAAATCACCCCGTAACTAACTTTTAAGATACACGGCGCCTTCTTACCAGAACTTTCCCGCAGCACCGCCGGCGCCGGCACCGACCCTGCTCCTCCTCCTGCTGCTCCGGCCGCCTCCAGCGCCGCGCCCGGCTCGGCCCTCTCGCCCCCGCACAGCACCGCCCCGCTGCGCTCCCGCGGAGTCACAGAGCTGCTGCCGCCCTTTCCTCCTCCTCCTTCTCCTCCTCCTCCGAACTCCGCCGCCGTTGCCGAGCCTCCGAGTTTGCGCCTATGGCGAAACCGCCGGGAGAAGAACAGGGGCTGCTGCGGCCCCAGCGCGCCGCTCCGCGCAAAAAGTTAGGGCTGAGCTCCCCGGGCCGGGCCGAGCCGGGCCCCCTCGCTGCCGCTGCCTCGGGACGTGCCCGCCGGCCGCGCTCTCCCCGGGGCGGATTGCGGCCGTCCCGGCTCGTAGGGGCGCGCTGTGTGCGGGGTTTGCGCGGACATGTGCGCGGCGCGGCATTTTGCTCCTTGACGTGGAGGAAAAAAACGAAGGGCCGCCACCCGCTCCGCAACCTGGTGGGCAGAAGGAGGAGGAGGAAGAGACGGCGAGGGCCCCGCCGGCACCTGGGTGCGGGAGGAGCCTCCCCATCGCCCCTTCGGCGAGTACGGCGCCGGCTCCGCGGTGGAGGAGCGGGGGAAGCGCCGCGCTGCGGGTTCGCAAACACTGCGGCCGGCGCGGGCCCGGCAACAAGACAGGACTGTGCTGGGGGAAAGCCCCCGGCCCCGGCTTCTCGCCCTCTCCGCGTTGCCCCGGGAGCGCATAGCTGTGAGCAGGGCCGGGCTGCAGTGGTCCCAGGTCGGGTGGGCGCGGGGCGCTGGCGATGGCTGCAGTTCTGAACCAACAAGCTGTGGTTTGGCTTTAAACCTCTACTAACAGTGAAGATAACCTGCCGCTGTACCGGACTAGTGCAGTTCCACAGCGACTTGCAGGAAAAAGCCGGTGTTTTAAGGTCAGGCAGAGCTTGCGGGCCTGCACCCCTAGTACACCGGCTCGGTGGGAAATGTGGAAACCACCACCAGAACGGAGAGCATCTGTCTGCTGCCGTAGCGCAGATCGTGCAGCTGGGCACAGCTGTGGCAGCTCGGCTTAAGGGTGATAATTATTTAAGCCACTGTGACCGAGTTACATGTAACTGTATGCTTGAGCTTCCGCCACAGAAACTCATAAGTGAAATCAAAGGGACACAGATGCTGGACAACTTACCTGTGGGTTTGCTCTGCTACAGATATATTGGTCTAAGTGGTAAAACTTTCTCCGAGAGACAAAGCCAAAGCCTTAGTAACAGCACATAAAAACCCAAAAAAAACCCAAACAAAACTAATCCCACAACCACAACCCAGAAAGACACACATACAAACCGCTTACAAGTTCTTTGAATTCAGTTCCCAAGTCCCATTCCTCTGAAATGTTTTACTCCCTTCCTGTATCATGCTTGTTTTCTTGATATGGACAGAAACTTAAGACTTCAAATTCCAAATGAGTTATAATATTTTCCTACCTTACTGGTTAATTGACTACTGGTGACCGGAAAAAGGGCCTGAATTTCATGTATGCAGTTGCTCATTCTCTTGACTACTTAAAGAAGGTATTTTCCTCCAGTTACTATTAAAGTTCAGAAACCAGAAAAAAAGTCTTCATCTTTGTCTCTGTGTCATAATGACAAAACACTTGAAAACTGCAACCGCTTCAAGAATTTATCCAAATTCCTATGGCAATATTATTCACCCCTTCCTCCCCTCCACTCCCCACCTTAGTTGCATTTCCACCATCAAAAACTCTTGCTGGTTACAGTTCAGCTTTGCCTGCCAAGACAGTGCAAATGTTTTGTGCTGATCCTCTACCTAGCGTGAATTTAGCTCTCTCTTCACCTATGTCTTTATTTCTTTTCTCTTTCCCATGTGTTTCCCTTGCTTAACAGAGCTTCATAACCTCTGGCCTGCATTACTCAGGAGGTCTGCTTATCGCTGGACTTAAAATCTATGTATCTTGTGTTGTATTGTGTGTCTCCCAGCTGCTTATCTTCCTCCTCATCCCTATTCTTTCAAGTCCTGCATTCTTCTTCACTGGTATTAATCTCCCCCACTGATTTTAACTCCATTTTAGTAATAAATAAATAAATCTGTGGAAATATGAATCTGAATTTGTAGCTTTTGTTCACTGCATCATCTCTTTCTCTTTTTATTTCCCATCTGAATATTAAGAGCATCATAATGCTAAGGGTTTTGTATTATTATTTGCATTTTATATCCTTTTTACTTTAGCCTGCACCATGCAAAATAAATGGTAACTCACAGCCTAGGAGTGGAGAAAAGGGGTTTACCCAATAAAGAACTGAATTACAGAAACAGCAGGAGGAGCTGGGAGGTCTGACTATCTGTTTGCCATTTGTGAGCAAAAGCTTTATTACTCTGCTGCATTTCAGATCACTAATAGCTGCCTATCTGACCTGTGACAACCAGTTTTATTTTTATGCAAAAGTACACTTAAAAAATATAAATTTAAACAGAGAAAACATTATGGGGTAAGTTTTTCCCATCTCTTAATGGATCTTCATACTAAGAAAAATATTCCAGCAGGGAGAATGGGGAATATTCAGAGTTTTAAGATTTGGGGAGTAGAATCCTACATTTGCTAGTCATATTAAACCATATGTTGTCAAGCTATCCTTTCTCAGGATGTTTATATATAATATAAAAATTAAAAAAAAAACAAACAAAAACCACAAAAAACCACCGGTAGCTTACTTTTACATATGGCATCAGTAAAAACCAGCGGTTTTCATGTAGCACTTTGCATTTTTACCTCTTTGCTCAGCTTGAATCAATTCAATTTTCTGTCACTATCTTAGGACTGCCTTAGGTCATGTAATCATGTTAACATAAGGGAAATCACGTTAATATAATGGACCAAAATATTACTGTCAGATACTCATGGGTTTCTTTACATTAATTTTATTAGACATCTTGCAACAAAGAAAAAATGTCAAACAAACATGCAATTCAGAGGTCATTTTAACAGGCAAATATTTTCTGCTTTTCAGTGTAAGTGCTGTATTTGAATGAACACTTCCTTTTAAAACAATATGCCTTCAGATTTGTTTTGCTGCTGCAGTTGTGAGACCACTACATTTTTCTTCTGTGTGGAAACTGACCTTTACAAAATACCTGTTGCTCAATAGCATTTACCTTTTTTGACTTTCAGGCCATTTGCGTTTCTTTATTCTTACAGCCCATCTATGATTGCTCATGCATCCTATGGCACAGCTGTCTGTGCGTCAGACCCCTCTCTCTTCCCTAAACCAACTTCTCTTTAAGCCACTAATCAAATCTCTGCAGAACATCTCTTCGCACTCCAAATGTCTTGCTGAGGTTATGTATTGACAGAGATACTTCTCATCCCATTCACTGGAGTTAGCAGTAGCAGGTACAATTATTTCATCTCTTCTTATAATCCAGAGAATGAAAGAGTAAGAATGCCATTTGAATGCAGATAACTCTCATGACAGTCAGACATGTTACAAATATGCTGCTAAGGCAGATTCGCACATTGTAAAATTAAAACAAATCGAAACCCTCCAGAGTTTGGAATGAATATCTAAGATGCTGTTAGATGAAAAAATTTGTGTTCTGCAAACAAGCTAACTGCAATTCCTGCCATAGGCCAGTACATTTTCTGCCTGTCAGAAAGACTTGCCTGGAACATGAATGGAGTTTCCCTGAGCACTTCCAATGGCCAAAATTCCTCTTTTAACCTCTTCCAGCACCTGCCCCTCTTCTCAAATGTTACATCCATGCCACACAAAGCAAAGCTGCTGGTGATTTTCAAAGCTGCCCATCTTGATTTTTTGCCTATCCTAACAGTTTATATTATTACACAAACATGTGCTGTCACTTCTGATAGCACATGCTCAGCCGGAGCAGTTCCAGGCTTAGGTGTAGAAAGTAACTATTCATGTTGATATCTGTCAGGTTCTGTGCTGTCCCATCAAGCATGGGCAGTTACTTAAATCTTAAATTAAAACTTGAATTCCATACAAAGTTATCAACCTGGAATACAATTCACAAGTACCAGAGTATAATAGTCCTCATCTATTTCCCCATTTCTTAATTTTGCAGCACAAAATTAAATATTGACAGTTATCCTTACCTGCTACTAAGTACTCCCCTGTTCCTCACTTAATCAATCAATCTTTCCATTCATTCCAAGTGCTGGGCAAATGATTTATCAAAATGACAGTAACGAAGCACTTAGTTCTAAAAGCCCAAGTATTTACTTCTAAGTGATGATGAAGAAAAAAAATGTTAGCACTCAAGAAGTCTTTAGAATCCAAAATCTTCACAGCCTCTGTAGAAACTCCAGTGTTTTTCCATTACAGAGCATGGCAGAAACTCCTCTTTACATACCATTACTCTCTCACAGAATTGAAGAAAATGCGTCAGACTTTCCACTGAGTTAAACTGGACAGAAGAGCCTGTTGGAAATGAATGCAAATGATAACGGAGTGTTTACTGGAGTAATGGAAAGCAATCATTGGCACTATTTTCTAAAAAGGTGTTTGTTATTTGTTAGACCATGTAATCATTAGTGTTCCCTAAAAATCTGTAACATATCCTAGGATTCTTGTGGGGAAAGACTTGGGACATCTTACCAGTATCTCTCACCCACATCCAGCCTTCAGCGAGAAGACAAGGGCCATATTAGACCTTCTGGTGCCCAGGCTGAAAAGTTAACCAGATACTTCCAGTTACATAACAGGAAAATGCAGTTTTTCTTTGGTACTGATGGAATTTCACATATTATGTCTACAAAGAGGTACACTTGGTGTACTTCCCTAAATTGAGGAATCTCGCAGGGAATACCCATCCTACAGTCCTGAGAGGACTATATAAAAAGGAATCATACACTCGTAGAGAAGAAATTGCAGGACTGAATAACGGATGTTTGCAATATTTAAATATCTGCTGGACTGAATTAACTATTGCAATGAACATATTTAAGGCACTCGTGTCAGTACAAAAAATGAACCTTTTAAAACTGTTACAAATCATTCACAAAGTAACATTGTAAATATCCAGCAGCAGGAAATGTTACAAGGCATTTCTCCCTAACAGCACAGACTCCAAAAGGCACTTGCAACTGCAGATTTCAGCATTACTTGCTTTTGTTTATCTTTCATCCTCACTTTCTCCCTTCAGCACCCTTGCACAAAGTAACAGAGTTGCTGAGCTGCCACAACCAGCCCAGCACAGAAACTGCCAGTGAGGGCAGAACTGTCACACATAGCAGGCGGTATCAAGAGAGGGAAGACTGTCATTAAAGTAGGGATGTCTTCTGATTAAAAAAACCAATAAAAAAACCAAACAACAAGCCACATCAAGAAGGTGTCCAAACAACATTCAAGTGTCTCAATAAGCAAAACAGGGTACATATTTCAGGAATATTAGATCAGTCAAGATAAATCCTTGTCAAAGTGCAGAGAAAACATATTTGAAGTGTCATTAGTTGGCCATTTAGTTTGCACTTATTTCTGGGCTCCCATGTGCCACCCCAAGAGTCTCTTTCTCTGCTGCTACGGTTTTCCATTTGTGTCACCTACACCGCTTCCAAAAAACAAAATATATTTGCTGAACTGATAACATTGGTAGAAGAAGTCAGTGCTAAAACAAACAGTGTAGCTTGTAGGTGTTAAGACCTTCTAACTCCATGCCTTGATAATTATTACCCTGCCATACCCTGAATCCCAGGAGCTCACCACCCAAAGCAGTGAAGCAGAAAATTGCTATTAGAAGCGAAAGGTCTGTGTTCAGAAATGCAAACAGGGAGTTTATGTGTGTGGATGTTCCACACCCATGACATCCACAGCAAAACTTCTGACTCCAGTGAGGACAGGACTCCATTTGGTGTCTTACACCATCCGTGCATCTTCAGTACCCTCAGCCACAGCATAGTACATAATGGAACAAAGTGTATGATCTCATGTCTGGGGTATATTTAAGTATGACTGATACTTAAATATAATACTGAAACATAGGCAGGCTGCACACAAGTCCCATGCAAGAAGTTACATCACAAACCCTCCTCACACATTCTTTACCACTTGTGAAGCAGCTGTCAGTTGCACCAGAAGAAGACAACTTATACACTCATCTAGAAGTGATGTTTCAAAGGGCACAAACAGGAATGTTTGGACAGAAAATAAAAAAACAGTTTTAAGAACAACTTCAGGTTAAAATAATCTTAAAAGTATGCCTGGGAATTTTTCTTATAAAAGAAACTGGTAGAAACTGAGATGAAACATTGTCATTAATTCTGAGTCTGTACTGCGGTGACATGACAGGCATGACTTCAACCTGCTTTGGTTTGTTCAGAATAAGCTTTTTCATTCTCAAATCTCTACATTTTGTATACAAGCAGAGGGAAAATTCGTAGCACAGCCTGAATTTAACATCATGTTTTGAGATATCATAATTGGAGAAAAGACATTCCTTTCTTACTTTAGAAATGCTCTTTGGAAATGTTCCACATTGATTTAACTTACTTACTAAAAATTCTCAACTCAAACATGAAAGTGTAAGAGAGATATGACCAATTAGATCTATTGAAGTAACTTTTTTCTTTAGCAGTTGACAGCTCATTGATTCCTTTGGGTTAAATTTATGTTTTACTTATCAGATTAATATTTTGTAAATTAAGTATCAGTATTCTACTGTAAATACTTTACCTGAGTGAATAATTAAAATATCTAATCTCTATAACCTCTGTTTTTCAATAATTTAGGTAACAGTCAACAAGCTACCAAAGCCACAGTAATTTATATTTCTTAAAGCTGCTTTCCTCAATTCTGACATCAATGTTTGATATCAAAATTTCTACATCCATAGACAGTATTTCTTCCCCAGTAAGGATGAATCAGTATTTTAGTCCCTGTGTTTCTTCCTCTATATTCTGACACAGATTACTAATGTCCTTCCCATTTTTCTTTCTCAATTTTTTCTCCCCTTTCTCTTTCTCTTTCCTATTATTTTTTATCATCTAATACCCACTTTGATGTTTCCTTCCTCCGTTTCGCTGATTGTTAACTCTCAGACCCTTACGAAAGACTGGCAGTGTCCAGGCTGTAAGCAGCAGAGAAATGTTGCTATACTGTTATCCAAGACTCAGTGGCCCCGCTACACAGTTTTCTGTCATCTTCATGAACTACAAGATAAAGTATCAACATTAGAATGAGCTTTTTTTCCCCAAAAATATGTGAAAAACACATGTTGTCTCTTGGCAGCTTTTCCATCCTGCTTATCAACAGTTTTTCTGTCTCTGAAGGCATCTATTTTAGTTCAACAGTTTTGAAACAGAATCACAGAATCAAGTAGGTTGGAAAAGACCTCTGAGATCACTGAGTCCAATCTATGACCTAACACCACCTCATCTACTAGACCATGGCACTAAGTGCCATGTCCAGTCTCTTCTTATATACCTCCAGGGATGGTGACTCCACCATCACCCTGGGCAGCCCGTTCCAATGTCTGATCACTCTCTCTGTGAAGAAAATCCTCCTAATGTCTAACCTAAACCTCCCCTCACACAGCTTAAGACTGTGCCCTCTTGTCCTACTGCTGTTGCCTGGGAGAAGAGACCAACCCCCACCTGGCTACAATCTCCTTTCAGGGAGTTGTAGAGAGTGATGGGATCTCCCCTGAGCCTCCTCTTCCCCAGGCTAAACAACCCCAGCTCCCTCAGCCTCTCCTCATAGTACTTGTGCTCCAGTCCCTTCCCCAGCCTCGTTGCCCTTCTTTGGACACATTCCAGCACCTCAGTGTTCTTCCTGAACGGAGTGGCCCGGAACTGGACACAGTACTCGAAGTGTGGCCTCACCAGTGCTGAGTACAGGGGAAGAATCACTGCCCTGGTCCTGTTGGCCACACTGTTCCTGATACCAGGATGCCACTGGCCTTCTTGGCCACCTGGGCACACAGCTGGCTCATATTCAGCTGCTGTCAGTCAGTACTCCCAGGTCCCTTTCTGCCTGGCTGCTCTCTAGCCACTCTGTTTCCAGCTTGTAGCACTGCATGGGGTTGTTGTGGCCAAAGTGCAAGACCAAGCACTCAGCCTTGTTGAACCCCATACTGCTGGATTCAGCCCATTTATCCAGTCTGTCCAGGTCCCTCTGCAGATCCCTCCTGCCTTCTAGCAGATCAACACTCCCCCCCAGCTTGGTGTCATCTGCAAATTTCTAAGGGTAGACTCGATCCCCTCACCCAAGTTTTCAACTTTTGTTTCCATTTTGTTGCATCTCTACAAGACCTAGTTCTCTGGGGTTGCTAAGAATCCAAAAATTGTATTTAAGGAGGATTCCCATTAATGTGCAACTACGTGAATATCAGACCATCTCCAGTTGCATAGAGGTTAGTCAGCAAAGACTGTCACTTCAGTCCAGAGTCACCATTTTCTGATCATTAAAACAGCTCCTGAAAGATTATATCTTGAAAATCCCACTAGTATCTTCCTTACTTTTCCCAAGCAAGAAAGTGCTGGGAGTATCCAGAGACGCGGTTATGCATTTTATAACTATTTTACTTGGGGAAATTATTTGTAAAAGGAATTTAAATGCCTTTGGAGTTTAAGCAACATATTTGAGTAAATTTAAAGGCATCAGTAAATCCAGTTTAAATACTTCTGTAAAACAGGTAACCATTATTATAACATCTGAGGAAAGATGATCTCATTTGCAGTATTTGGCAAAGTCACAGGAGATTTTATTCTTCTGACTCAAAAGGATCTGGTTCAGCACAGCTAGTCTAGACATGGTCTACAGATGCATAAGCAAAGAGAAGATCTAAGAACAACACACTTAAAGGTGACAGCCTTTGATCTAGAGTGCCACAAGGGAGTATTTATAAAACAAAAATCTATTTTTAAGTGCTTTCAAGTTTCTTGGGCCCTATCCACACTCCTCTCAAGAACTTAGAGAAGACCAGTCCCAATAGGCATTGTCTATTCAGACCAAACAAGGTCTTAGAAATGACAGCCAGCAATTCACATAACATTTCTGGGCCCTCTGACTCTTAAAAAAAGGTTTCTACTAAATTGATGCACAAGAACTCTGCCCATGTTAGTAGTAATTTGAAAATAACTTCTCTTTCTCAATCTCTTTCAGCTGATCGAGACCTGACATTTTAGAAAAAGAGATGTGTGTGAACAGATTGAATCGTAAGACTAGACCTTTCTCCAACAAAATACGTTTTCCCAGTAGTTTAATATTTTTTCCCCCTGAATGCTTTAGCTTTTCTCCAGGTCTCCCCACAGTTCTTGATTCACTTCACATGATATCAATTCTTTTTTCCTCCTGTAAATGCTAGAGTCCAAGGTCTCTGTCCTTACAAACCAATTAGTAAGGAGTGATCTTTTTCTAACATTAAGATCAACCATGTCAGTCAGACACCTGAAGTTAGGGTGGTGTCCATCCACTACAAGATACAGGTCAGCAGGGATTTTGTCAATTGCACTGTGATTCTCTTTGGCTATCCCCATCCCGATTCTGAAAGTACCTTTTCCCCAAGAATTAATTTATGAAGCAACCGTAAATTACACACACTGCATTTTTTGAATTAGTAATTATAACCCTTTGAAAAAAAGTCAAAGGGTATTTATAGCATCATTATAATAAAGAAATCATTTTAGTTCGGAAGCTACCTAATGGACTTTAATGACCAGATAATTCATGGAACAGCTGTAACAGTGCCAGAAGGATGTAGAGCACCTTCTGATAGTACCTTAGCCTACATTTTTTTCCCTTCACATATCAGACATGAGTCACTGTGGATGATCTAAAAGTTCAGTTCATCATTTTCCTATAACTGGAATTTGTATAGTAATAATGTGGAATTTAGTTCATACTTTCACAATTCACTATTCTATTCTGTTGCTTCTAGATAAAATGCTACATTTGAGAAAGAAACATTTCCCTTTTCACTCAGTAAAGGATAGTATTCCTCAGAAGTTCATTTTTCCTTTTTGTCCTCCAGTGAGATTGGCAAAAATAATGTCACAAAGCAGAAAAAAAATTAGGTGTTTAGAATCATTCTTCTTTCAAAGTATTTAATAACTGTGGCCTTTCTTGTTGCACTCTGTATCTGCATGGGAAAAGGACGTGCAGGTATGATTAAAGATTAAGTATTCATGCCTTTTATTCTAAAGCATCGCTTTCAAGGTTTACGCTGAAATCTCTAATTATTTTATGTTTCATTTGGCAGAAAATATTATTCCTACAAAAGGACTTAGAGATGGTATACTTTTTCAAAAGATATACTTTTTCTGTTTCTAAACATCTGAAGAATGTAAAATAGTAATATTAAAAAAAAAAGCTTTCTTTAAAGCATTGCCCAGATAAGTGATATGAAGTGATATGAATACCTTATTTTCCATTAAACTTCTGCCTACATCACAATCTCATACAGTAACTGGTTTTTATCTTCTTCTAGGTATCCTTGGGCCCGTTACCCAGTAACAAATACTTGTATATGACACATTCTGAATCATTATTCTTTAGGAACCTTGGATTGGTATATTAAGATATTGTTAAGTTTTTCACTTAACAATGGGAGGAAGTCAAGTCCTCCAGTGTACTGCAGAAGTCCACCGATGTTTCAATTACCTCTCAGAGAAACAAGATATCAATTTAAATCTCAGTGACTCTTGCCTTCTTTGATACAGATATGATTTTTTCCTCAAAAGGTGAGAGGTATAATTGACATACATGCAAATATCAACTGAGAAACGTAAACAGCCTCCCACAGAAGAATCTATATTCAAGACTAAATTTATAAAGAAATAAAATATAATAAGTATTTTTAAAATAAAACAGCTGATTCCATTTTTCTCACACAAATATTTTTACACAGTTGTCTAGATGGCCTTTCAGTTTCTCCATTAAATCAATCACTCTACTTCAATATCAAATTGCAAGTTCAACAACAACAAACTAGTACCTTCTATTAAAAGGGACAGAGATTGCTTTAATATGATTCCTAGGAGCCTACTTCTTGGTATGACTAGCAGGGTGCAGGTTTCCAGCATATGTTTCTTTCTTTTTAAACTTATTGATTTATCGTTGTAGACTTGATTATACAATGATTCACTTGTATAATCATTTGGAAGGAAAATGCTTCTCTAAAATTATTTCTAACCACTTTAAGAAACCTGAATTTAATGTGCCAAGATAGTGCATAAGAAGCAGTTCCAGGGCTAAACCTGGGTAATTAAAAACACAATATTTTAAAATTCTTGCAGTTTATAGAAGACTGAGATGCAGACTGGAAGAAATGGAAGAAAAAGCATAAATCAAACTTCAGCCCAGGTTAGAACAGCCACCTGTAGAAAAACCAACAGCTCATGTTTTTCAAGCACTGGCAAATCTACAGTGGCTGTAACTCATTTGCTGAGTTTTATGTACAGCCTCAGAACAACTCATAGAGCCTTCTCCTAGGCTGTTATCATGTGGTGATTAAAAGACCGAATTGTTTTGTTTAGAAGCTTTGTTGTAACTTTGTTAAAAGTCACTGAAAAAAAGATAGAAGTATGATATAATCTGAACACTCACCAAGGTAAAATCATCAGGTAGTCTCCTAAATGCTTTAATTTCACATTACCAGTACAGTGTCAAAAAAGTCCTTCCTCTCTGTTTCAAGCAAAGCAGCAGCTGAAGGCAGTGCCTCTTGAAGCTTGCTGTGTATCACGCTGCCTTTTGTTTATTGCTTTCAAAAGTAAGATAAGAAAAGATAAATGTGTTCTAGGAAGATTATCTACAACAGTTCTGTTTGCCTTAGTCTTCTCTCAGTCTCCATAGGACCACCAAAGCAGATGAAAACATCATAGTGCAGCTGATGAATTAAGAAGATGGGTCAGTTATCAAAGGATTATTTTTTACAACTTGTTTCACAAAGTAAAAAGGCCAGAAAGCCAGTGTTCAAAGCACTTGACTAGGAGTCAGTTTAGGTACTCTTAGGCAGTTTTCTTAAGGAAACATGGTTTCTGTATCAACAAAAAGGGGCAATGGTTGCAAGTTTTAACAAGCATGATTCCAGCTACATTCACTGGGAAAAAAATCACCATGAGCACATGAATATGCTGTACAGTCATATTATGGAATGCTCATCCTTGAAAATATTCAGAATTTGACTGGACAAGGCACTGAGCAACCTTATCTAACTTGGAAACTGGTCCTACTTTGAATAGAGGGTTGGACTAAAGATCTCCACAAGTCCCATTGAAACTACATTAGCCTGTGATTCTGTGCAATCGCACTGTCACCCAGTTATTTCTGAAGTGATTTGCCAGTTTCAGTTTCAGAAAAATCTAACTTACAGGTAAGAAAGACAGATTAAATTCTTAGAATTGGCTTCCATGACATGTAGTCCTTGATAGCTGTTTCTTTTTCCCCCCTTTCTCCCCCTCCACAAGTTTTTGGCCATCTAAAAAGTGATTTTTATTTGGCTCTTGCTGGCCACATAATTCAGTTCTGAGTCAGTCATGTGACATACTACCTTCTAACCTGCTGGAAGTCAAACAACAGCAGACAGAGGATTTTGGAAAGGAAGAGTGTGCAGATGAAGAAAGCCTATACCTCAGTCATGGTATGCAAAGGTACTGGAAAATACAGCTTGGTAAATTCTGCAGGCAGAACTGTGTCCTTCTCAGTAAAGTAAGTAAGCACCTAAAGCAACTGCCTTGAACTTTACAGTACTGGAAAATACTTTTAAATATTTTGTCTACGAGCCACAAAGAAGAGAAAAAAGTGTAATAGTTGCGCCTTGAAATACCTCTGAGCTTGAAAAATATTATGGATGCAAAAAATTTGGATTCCAGAAGGCAGAGAAATCAAAACTGAGATGGTGGTTAAATATTTTAAGCCTTATACTGCATTTTAAGCAGCTTTTTTTCCTTCAATTATCAGGGTAATTATGGTCAGTATAAACAAAAATTTATATATGGAACGACATTTGTGTAAATTTCCAATTTACTATTTTTTATTATATTATGAAACTTTAATTTTGCATGATCTCCACTGGCTGCTATGGTTACTTTTGCTACAAAATTACTCTACACTCTTGCTGTAACAGTTTCCACACAGGACTGAGCACTCAAGGACCATACATGCTACAAGAGCATCATTTTGGTAAGCAGAACTAGTAGATATCATTCTGAAAACATGAATGTGGCTGTTAATTTGTTCAGCAGAGAAACATAACTCCCATGAGACATTACTTTTCAATTCATATCATAGGGCAGTTCAATTTGGGCTTTTTATATATAAATCTGGAACAATTTACTACACAATCTGGTTTTTGTAACTTTAAAAACCACCTTCCTCCAAATATTCTGCTCTGGCCTTTCTAAGTTTGAAAAATTAAAAAAAAAACACCACAAAAAAACCACCACCACCAACAAAAACAACAACCAAAAAAGAAAACCAAACACCACAAAACAAACAAAATAAACATGTGGGATAACAAAGCATTTTCTGCAGAGGTTTGTCAACCCTGGGGTAAACTTCATCCTTTGCAAGGTAGTTGCAGGGCCTATGTACAGAAGCATAAAGAATTGCTTTAAAGCGTGGATACACTTTCAGTTTGCAATGACTGACAAAGTTTAGGCCCTTCACTTCTGGTTTCTGCCCTACTGCCTCCCAGAACAGACCTCACGCGGCACTGTTTCCCACTTCAGTGGAGTGTTACCTGACACCGGGGTTTGAGCGGGGTTTGACTTTGCACTTTAGTCAATCAGGATCGTCTCTCTGTAGTGTAACCACAAGCAGTACAGAAAAAGGTACCAAGTCCAAGTACAGTAAGCACTGTTCAAATTGTACAAATATTACACATAGGGTTTAATGTGTAATCAACATAAAAATGTGAAACTGAAAACACAACGTTACAAGTTCAGTCAACTACACAAAGATCAGAGCATGTTTAGGAACATTTCCACATCTTCCTTTAAATTAGATTACATGAGATTATTTAGCAATGCTTATGTATCGTATTTCTCCACCTAAATCCAGAAGACATTTGGCTTTGCTCTTATTTTGCAAAGACATTTAACTGAGTACTCAAAATGATAAGGCGTTATTTTGTTAACCACATCAAAATAGCAAAATGTTTCTAATTTGGACACAGGAGAGTCAACCATACTGAGTTCTGAAAAAACCATTGTTGGGTCATTTAGATGAATCCAACCCATCAGCAGCGTCATCCTTTTTCTCCAGCACTCCTTCCCTCCCACACACTGATCGGTTCCATGCTACCTACTTTCTTTTTCCTTTCACACCTCTTGCACAGTCCTTGCATCCACCATTAGCTTTTTAGACAGTTAAAAGAACACTTACTCATAAATTCCCTGTCAACAGCTGCTTCTCTTTCAGCACACAGCAAAGTTTTCACAACTTCTCTTTGGGGCAAGGATGGGGTGTCTGGATGCATATTGCTCAGGTCAAAGCTCCCAAGAGGCTGAGCAATGGAGACAGTACTAAAACTCTGATGGTGCTGGCTGTGGTTGCTGGAGCCCCTTGTGATAAAATTCTTTCCTGAGAGCATAAAGCGATACTTTTGTTCTAAGAACAAAAAGTAACACTTAACACTGGTGCTTTAATGCGCAGAGCAGATATGTTTTTTATTTTTCTTAACTTTTTTCTCTAAATTTTCACTTAGCCTTACACCACTTAACATACGTAAGGGCAGACTTTCCTTTGCTCCTTTGCAACCCAGTTGTTGCTGCTGTAAGATGATTGACGGATTCTTTTTTTAAAAAATATATGCCTTCCTTGGCAAAATTACTGGACGCCACATGAATTTAACTTGAAAAGTAGCCTACTAAATAAATGAGTTTGTTGCTTGCCTCAAGGAAAACAGAAACATACCATATCACATGATACCCATACCATGATCACAGCAAAACTATTCTTACTTGCTTTCAAGAAAACTTACTGAGTTGAGCTGTTCATTTCATGCTCATACCTCAAATAACACTAACACAGACCTTCTGAAACAGCTCCTATGGTTTAGACATTAAGAAATTACCCAGATACCCATGAAGACACTCTCTATTCTCTACAACTTCGGGGTCTTTCATGAACTGAAGTTGAATAAGAGCTGTTCTAATCTTTCCAGGTTGAAAGATTGGTTATTAAATGCATTAATGGTTATTAAAGGCATAATAGGATTGCCAGAGCACAAGAATTGGACTAGCTGTTTTCCAAAGACTGCCTTCCTGAAATAGCACCCTTCAAAATGAATGTGCATATCACACCTACTGTAACAACTGGATAACCTTTTATTTTAAGCCACTTTTCTGGATTTTCAATATGAAATACTTAACATCAACATGTACTCTGCAACTGATATCTGCTTCTGAATCCTTGTTATTCTTGGTCATTTTTAGCAAACATTATCTCGTCATTACACGTATCAGAAAGCACAGAGGAATAAATTCCAAGTCATATAATAACTGTTTCCTCTGCTTTCCTATATACAGATAGTCTAAAAGTACTGTTTATTTGCTTAATGTTTAGTCCTCACTCAGACTTGAATATAGTAATTCCCGCTTTCTGCTAGCATGACCCTGGAACAGACCAAAGACTCAGTCTCAAAGAAGGGATGTAAACTGAATTTTAGTCAGGATTCAGATGACCAATTCCAAAACCGCAATATTTAATACTGTTCACTTTTTTTGCACTAACACTCCTAAGGTACCTAAAAGTCTGCTGCTGTACAAACCTTCAAGCACCTTATTAATCTCAACCAAGCTGAGATTATGATTGATTTCTTATGCTGGCAGGAACAGAACAGCAACTCCAACTGTCTTGCCTAGGGGCCTTGATTTCGTAGATGTTCTTAAGACACACTTCTTAAACTGGGCTTGGTAGCTGCTTCATTGGTAGCTGCTTCTTTCTGTTACAAAATGGCTAGATGCAGCCACTGCAAGTATCATTGTCTTCCCACTTCTCTACACCCTTCATACAGTATCCCAATGAACACTGAGCTAAGATACGGGAAGCTGGAAGGACAGTGAAGGAGGGGTATTTAAAAGAATAGCATTCCCCTCCAAAATCACTCAAATTACAGACTCCAGTCTTCTTTCTTAACAATGCTCTGGGATGCACAGAAAAAAAATCAAATTCATTAACACAGTGAGAAAAACAAAAGTTTGATTTTTTACAAAACCAGCATTAACTTCTACTATATAATACACAAAGGCTTCAAGTATATTAGAAAGATAAAGAGTGCCTGGGAATGCGTCCAAGCAAGCAGCACGGAATAGTTCACATCCACACCAGCAAAGTTTCCTCTGCTTTTGAGCAGGCTGGCTGCAGGCAAAGTGCCTCTTGTGAACAGTGCTTGGAACAAGCTAACTCCTGAACTGGGCCTGGAAACCATTTGAGAGTTGCCAAATGACCACAACTGTTCTCACAATACAACAGTCCAGGTTAGTCCTTTCCTCAAACTATTTAAGGCACTGTTTAACTTCCTACTATATATCTGGCCATCTGAAACGGAACTGAAACTGAGAACACTCTGGCTTTCCCTTCCTCAATTTCTCACCTAGGGCTAATTACACATCACAAAAAACAACTTCTTAAAGTACTCTTTTCCAGATTACTCTGGACTATTTGGGAAAAAACACTCTCTGCCCTTTAGCCTGATTTTCGTTTGTCAATAGTATTTTTTGAATAAATGGATTTCTCAGTTCTAGAAGTTACAATGTTTATCACAAATATTCTGCAAGAGGAATAATTTAGAAGAACTAGTGAAATTTTCAAAAGCCTATTAAAAAGTTAGAAAACTAAACCCATTTTAAAGTCATTTACACCTGGTATAAACTGAAGTTACTGAAGCAAGGCAAACTCAACTCATCATCTGGATGGTCTTAGCTTGAAGAAGATACCAGTAGAACATGGTAGTTTGAATATCAAATTAGTTATTTTGAATTATTATATTTTAATTTATTTTTTAAGAACAGACTAAACCTGGTATCTCAGTTCACATGAAATGAATGCAAAATCTCATCCAATTAACAGCACCAATCCCAAAAGCCCCCAACCTTTTTGGATTCCAAGTACAACTGGCTGTCAAAGGGACTTGGGTTTCCCTGAGAACACATTACTTATCAAGTAATTAACTATTCTCTTCACACAACAAATTTATGGAAGAAAAAAAGTGTACTTCTTTCGGGTTCATGTATAAGTTCTAGCACTACTTATATTTCAAACCCAACATCTGTGACAATCATGTACCCTAGAAAAAGCAATCGGAAAGCAATAGAGGAATTTTGAGATTTTAGTTCTTTAGAAATCACTTTCTGATGCTTTCAGTCATGGTGAATATTAGATTTTAAGTGGTACGTACCCAAAGGCTCTCCTTCCCATGTTGGTAACTCCAGGTCACTGGAAACTGACACTTCATCAACAATAAATTTTGACAATTCTGTCCCAAGATATGTAACCTGCACAAAGAAATCTAAATGGATAACTCATTGATTGAATTAGTGGGGGTTTTTTTTGATAAGTGTAAAAATTTCACTTTTCTTATAAAATGGAGTTTATGCACTTATCAGTCTAATTTGTGTCTGCCAAGATTAAGGAGGAATTCTGCTAATTTGAGTTCTAAATGAAAGAAAAAAAAACAACCACAAGCACAATACAGTCCATGTGCAAATCCCTCTAAATTCTGCCAGTATTTTTGCAACATTTGTCTGTGACACCCCGACATTTCATAAGCTTGCTCCTTTTTATTTAAACTACCTTTCAGCTTTTTCTATCTCTCTGAATCATTATTAAAAGGAGTGTTTTCAAATACATTAATGGCAACAGGCAGTTTAAAAATAACACGGGCCTATTACAGGATGAGGACAGTCAACTCACAAACAGGGACAGAGACAAGCCAGGGGTGTTTAACACTTTCTTTGCCTTTATCTTCAACACGGAATACACATCAAAGAGCTCTCAGTGCCCTGAGCTGGAGGACCATGACTGTGAGAACGATCAACTCCCAGTCAACCTTGAAATTTTGAGGAATCTGCTTCTCCAGCTGAATCCCTGCAAATCTATAGGGCCCGATGGGATTCATCCCAGAATCCTCAAAGAGCTGGCTGATATCATTGCAAAACCTCTCTCAGTGATTTTTGAGTGGTCTTGGGGTTCTGCAGAGGTCCCAGCTGACCGGAAGCTGGTGAACACTGTCCCAGTTTCCAAGAAGGGCAAGAAGGAGGACCGTGGAAACTATAGGCCTGTCAGTCTAACTTCAGTGCCTGGTTAAGTTATGGAGATTATTCTGGGAAGTACTGAAAAAAACCTGAAAGACAACAAAGTCATTGGTCACAGCCAGCACAGCTTCATGAGAGGAAAGTCCTGCTTATCAAACCCAATTTCCTTTTATGACAAGATAACCCTCTGAGTTCATCAAGGGAAGCCAGCTGATGTAACCTTTCTGGATTTCAGCAAAGCTTTCAATACTGTCTCTTGCAGGATCCTTCTGGACAAAATGTCCACAGCTGGATAAACATATCATGTGGTGGGTGAGCAATTACAGGGTAATAGTGAATGGGGTAACATCAGACTTGTGACCTGTCACTAGTGGGGTTCCACAGGGCTCAATCTTAGTGTCAGTGCTCTTCAACATCTTCATAAATTACTTGGACAGAGGACTGGAAGGGATACTAAGAAAGTTTGCAGATGATGCAAAACTGGGAGGAGATTCCGACTCCCTTGAAGGCAGGGAGACCTGAGGACTGGGCAATCACCAACCATATGAAGTTCAAAAAGGGAAAGTGCCAGATTCTGCACCTGGGACAGGGCAACCCTGGATGTACAGACAGACTGGGGAATGAGATGCTGGAAAGCAGTGTCGGGGAAAGGGACCTGGGGGTCCTGGTTGAGGACAAGTTGAATATGAGTCAGCAGTGCCCTGGCAGCCAGGACGGCCAATAATGTCCTGAGGGGCATCAGGCAAAGCATCCCCAGTCGGTCGAGGGAGGGCATCGTCCCGCTCTGCTCTGCACTGGGGTGGCCTCACCTTGACTGTTGTGTGCAGTTTGGGGCACCACAATATAAGAAAGATATTGAGCTCTTGGAGAGTGTCCAAAGGAGGGCAACGAAGATGGTGAAGGGCCTTGAGGGGAAGCTGTATGAGGAGCAGCTGAGGTCACTTGGTCTGTTCAGCCTGGAGGAGACTGAGGGGAGACCTCATTGCATTTTACAACTTCCTAATGGGTGGAAGAGGAGGGGCAGGCACTGATCTCTTCTCTGTGGTGACCCAAGGGAATGTCCTGAAGTTGTTTTAAGGGAGGTTTATATAGGATATGAGAAAAAGGTTCTTCATCCAGAGGGGGCTGGGTGCTGAAACAGGCTCCCCAGGGAAGTGGTCACAGCACCAAGCCTGACAGAGTTCAAGAATGGATGATACTGTCAGGCACATGGTATGACTCTTGAGGACAGTCCTGTGCAGTGAGGCCAGAAGCTGGACTCAATGATCCTTGTGGGTCCTTCCCAACTTGGCATATTCTGTGATTCTGTGATCTTTAAAACTACTCTTTCAAATCCCTGATAGCTCACAGTGCAAGCATTCCACATTCTTCCAACACTTATGACTCGTTCATCTCTGTACAGCTATAGCTATGTAGCTCTATCTTTGCTGCTCACTCAGTAAAAGTAAGAAGACCTTTTAAAATTTAGGCTTGTACTCTTTTCTGCTTTAAGAACCGTACAGAGATCTAGATTAGTGAAATTTGATATATCCATTTATTATTGCTATTTTTGGCAATAAAATCAGGCCTACCTTATTCCACACATACTTCCACGTCACAGAAATATCACTTCCTAGTAGGTCTTTAACCCATTGAACTGGATTCTGCAGTATTTGTCCTTTACTGGTTCTGATCTTGCCATTCTTTAAGATTGTAGCTTTATGACTAAATTCCTAAAAAAAAAATAATTTCAACTCATATATTAAAAAATCTGAAATAACATTCTTGAAACACGAAAAATGCTGAAGAACAATATAGCTGACAAGTTGCAGCTAACTCTCTTTTTCTCTGAAAAAAAAGTGAAAGAATTTATTGCCACTATCATAAACTGTTATGTAAAATAAGAGGATTTATTCCACCAGAAAAAGATGTTGTAGCCAATAAGAGGACAAATCTCCCTATGTGTGTTTATCAGAATTGCATTTACATCTTATTTCCTCCTAGATATAACAAGGCTTTGAATAAATTAATTTGCAACAGTGAACTCAGGCACTCACAAGAGGCAAGTTGGTGCAACAAGGAACTGCTACTCAAATGCAATCTGCCTTACACATGTGGAACACGCATGCCACAGTGAAATTCCAGCAAAATGCAAAGATGAAACGTATTTGCATAAAAATTTCCCTTATATCAAGGGATATAATTTACATGTTTTAAGAGGAACCTGACAGTCTTATCTTATGCAAAATTAAGTATAAAAAAACTTATTGTTAATGCTCCTTTGATAATGTAAATACAGCTCAGTTCTGCAAACACAACCTCCAGAAGCACAACTCATTGTGCTTAATAATTGTTTATAATTGAGCAAAATAAATAACTGTTAAACAATTGTTTATAACAGAGCAAGTTATGGTTTTGTCATATTGGTCTTGGTTAGACTAACAGAGCTAAACAGTGCAAAAATCAGCTGTTGATAAACTCTATTAGAAGTTAGTAAAGTCACTTATCATGCACAAGGTTAAACAAATAAATCAGAAAAAGAAGATGATCCATCAGCAAATATTGAACCACCTCCTACTGTATCCACTGGCTTGGGGTGTCTCTAAGAATTTAAATTAAGATGATTAACCCAAATGTTTTGATGAGCACTCAATCCAGTTTCACAGCCTAGGCCTACAGAATTCAACAACTGCATTCAGCCTGCCCAAAGCTAACCGTAGATATGGACTATGCACCAGCTGTATGTTGTTATCAAGTACATCTCTATAATGAAAAACGAAAATTTATTGATCATCTCCTCTTTGCAACGCAACAGACACTGGTTTCTAAATATCGATCTCTATAGCACAGTCCTCCAAGACATAAATGAATGTCATTTTCATCCTAGTAAAGATCACTGACTTTTCTACACTCTGAACACCAGTACTTCAACAAGGGGTTATAATTCCTTAAGATCCACATGCATCAAGCTGGTATCAAAGATAACTGTCTTGAGAAATGACAGTAACCATACTGAATTCTTCATCCTTTGAATTAGTCATCATGAAGTTCAAAGGAATATTACATGTTCTTTAAAGAAAAGAAGCATGTCTACATACCTATCATACGGACCACCCTAGAGCCTTGTGACTTACACTATCTTGTTACTAACACAAGACTACATGAAATGGCAACTCTCAGCAGAAAAGCATTCCTGAGTAGATTATAGGTGTAGAAAAAGGTGTCCTTTCTACATTAACTGCACCTGGTGAGTTGGCTGAAGAGAATCTTTCATGTTTTTATCAATATGCTGCCCTGCAAATAACTAGCTCTCATGTGGGAATTCAGTCAATAATTCCCTCATTTGCTCAATACTAACCAGGCCCCTGCCAGCTGCCTTGCAAATCTGCTCTGTATTTGGAGGGACATGGACATGCTTTTCTATTAAAAAAAGAGGTTTCTTTTTATTTTTTTATTCAAATATGGTTTGTACCAGACTGTAAAATTAAAGAACCAGCTAGCCTACAAGCAAGAAATTTTGCATGTATTTATGTGTATGAAATCCTTGATGTCACAATTCTTTATTTGAGGGACTTGCTTCCAAAAATCACATTAAATCACAAAACGTTTACGCTCTTGCTCCTTCCTTCTGGTTCTAGCAATAGGAAATATTAACAAACTGATAATGCAAAGTCAAACACAAATTTTACACATGCAATAGTCTGTGTGTTATAGTTACAGGTTGATAAAAGACTTCATCCATAGCATTTTCCTTTAAAACTCATAAACATTTATCTGTAACCAACGAACAAACACATTCAATAATGAGTGCTGAAGACACAGACTGAACTGTAAGAACTGCTGATTCCCCATTTTATTGTGTGGGGTTTTTTCATTATATGCTAATATTAATATTATTAGATCTCAACAATTACCTGCAGTTTGAATTCTAAAACATTTTCTCCTGGCTTAATCCTTCCCAATTCAAGCAGATCTATCAATTGAAGTTTTTTCTTACTTTTCCGTTCATACCTCACTTGTTTTTGTTCCCATTCCTGGTTACTATAGCTCTGTGAAGATTTCTCACTAACATTTACTCGAGAATCTCTACTTGAGGTAAGATTTGTAAGCACCAAGTTGGTATTAAATGAATTCTCACTACTCCAAAAGACCATTTGCTGTGAAGTATTAGGGAAGTTCTTCATAGGTGCTAAAAAATTTACTTGCTGCTGCTGGAAAGCTTCTTTCTTGTTTACATATCTGTGTAGATTCCCATGTGTAATAACCTGCAGGCAGTCACTGGCTGGCTGACAGACATTCTTATTCACAATATTTAATGTGTTGGTCACTGAAGTGGGATTTAGAGACTTGTTTCCTTGTGCTGCAAATGCTACACAATCAATGTCTTTTTGCTGTGAGCACCTTGTTTTAGCAGTGGAAACAGCAAGTTCTGAAGGCAATATCACCACTTCCTCAGCGTTTGTCAGCTTCGACATGTTGTCAAAGGGATATTCTCTTACACTGTTTTCAGATGCCAAAGCATGATCAGAAGCCTCTTTGCTTCTAATTGCTTCTTTATTTGCTCCTGTCTCATCCAAGCAGATGTGTGGATGCTGGCTGCAGTCCTGAGCTGAAAATCTATTTTCTAAAGAGACATGTGCTCCTACTCTGTTTCCATTAGGCATGCTGGCACCAAGCCCCATACTAAATGTAACTACATCAGGACACGTGATTTCATCAGCAGTTAAACTTTGTCTTACATCATTTCCATGGAAAATAATGAAGTTTGAGCTTTGCTTCTCTGAAGATGATGAACTGAACATTTGCTTTGTTTTTCTGTAATTTTGTATTTTCTGCACTAATTTTTCCTGGTTTTGGGCAAGAGTCAACAGACTCTTTTGCCTAGAAGCAAGGTGAACCAATTGTTTCCTCAGTGCTGCTCCTTTTTTGAAAGATTCCACTGAAGCCCTATAGAAAATAAAAAATAAGGACATCAGAGTTACTGTAAACACAAAATAAAGACAGTTTAATAGATGTAACCTACTAAGAACTGGAATATATTTCAAAGGACTCTGCCAACACCTAAAATTTCAACAATATTTTTATCCTGTTTGAAGTTTAAAGTTCAAATCACAGGCTTATGGACAAACTGCAGAATCTCACAGCAGGATGTAGAAATAAGATGCAAGTAAGAATCCCGTAGAATTTGGATGGAAAGCATCAAAACAACCTTGTACTCCTACACCACCCTTAATTCACAGAATCCAAACTGGGTCTGTATTATAACTGTCTGCTCTTTTATTATCACAAATAATAATACTTCATTGATTTCAATGCCTTTGAGGTTCTAATTTGGAGCCTTCTAAAATGAGCTCAGGATGAACTACTGAAGGGTGATACTATCAGAATTTTTTTATGGTGTACATAACAAAACATTTTGTGAAGGTACACTGTAATAGTACCACCTGACCATTAAGAAAAGAGAATAGAGTAGCTTACCTGTAATACCCAAATATTTATCACTTCCCTCTGGAACAGTTTCAGTCTCAGTATTAAAATGCAAATAAATTTGTGTAGCTATTAATTTTACTGTCCTTGTTTCTTAATTCAGTCACTAGTTCGTTCGCAAGGATAATTTGGAACCCTAATTCCTCAAAATTTTTTTTATTATCTTGTAATTCACACGTTACATTTTATATCTGGAAAAATAGCTTGTGGCAGAAATATTTCAGTCTCTGCTCAACAGCCTGTATGTTTTGCTGTGGGTCTACCTGGGAGCTGTACACGCTGCTTTTACATAACCAACCAATTCTGCTCACACAAACATTATGGAGACATCCTCAGAAGCTGGCCTAGAAGCATCCATTAAACAGGATGCTATATTCTTATCTCACCACATGACCAGCACTGAGGTAGTCCCTCTCAGAAGGAAGAAAAAAGAGGTCTTGTGAGAGCTGGAGTCATGAAGCTGACAATTCACACAGTCCATGCTCACACTAAGGTGAGCACTCCTATCCTACATTTGAGTTGTCTTCACAAGATATGAATGTCTGCAAGCATGCTTCAAGCCATTTCTTTAAATGGCTCTTGTGGGCTCTTGGCTGAACACTCCTAATCTAGGGGTGCTAAAGAAACAAACCAGAGGCAGGGACAGTCCAAATAGTGTCTTGAGTTGCTACTACTTTCCCCCATGATGCAGCTCAAAATTAATGTCTTTGCTCAATACCTCCATTTCCCAATTTCTTCTTAGGTATTTTTCCGCACTTTTTGCATGTTCACTACTGAATTTCAATGCTCACTGTGCGCACAGCAACTGATTTGTATGCACTAGCTCAACTGAAGTTTTTCCTTGATGTAAACACTTATTGGAGGTAACCGAAGCCAGTGTGGATCATGCTCCCACAAAATCGGAGTGAAAACCACATAGATTTACTTTCATGTCACTGTATGCTAGTCTCCTAAAAACCTCTAACACTACTTCTATGAAGAACAGCTTCCTATCAATATAATCCCTCTATTCTACTTACCTGTATTTTTTAGCAAGGGCATCCCTCTCTGTTTTCTGGCTAGCAAGCATTTCATTCAAAGTATCTTGTACTTGAGACAGCCTTTGTATATACACATCTGTTCAATATTTTGAAATAATCAAAATTACGATGGTAATAAACAGTAGAAAATAATTACAGTAATATCCTTTTTAATGTAGCAAATACACAGCCAGAATATGAAGATACAGTTAGAGCAGTACCTTATATCGTCATGCATATTGATAGCTCTTTACAACTGGATTACTTTTAATGAAATTCTTCAGAATTAAATGCAAGCTTAACTTAAAGAAAATAGCTTGTACTGGAAAATTTTGAAGTGCACGTACTTTGTCTAGGAAATTACTAAGAGAAATTGGTAGATTAAAGAACTGCCCTATGGATGATAAGCACTGAAAATTTTGAAGTTCTTTGGGTTGCAAAGAGCTACCTACCATGACAATTATACTGAGGATACCTGCAGAAGTTACACAGTCTTCAGAAAGTGCATAAAACTTTTATGTTTGAAGTATTATAAAATAGTTTAATGAACCAAGACTGTTCCAAGTTACATATAATGATAAAAGCATATCTATCAAGTTTTCACAGTTTCAAACCCATATTATAAACTAGAATGATAAATTGTCCCTTTTTGTTAGTTATATTCTTCCAAATTAAGAAGAACAAATATCAACTCCTCTTTATATAACCTATCTCTTAAGACATATAAGGGAGGGCTAGAAGTCACAACCAGTGGATACCACTGGGATAATTTGCTAAACATGCTTAAAGTCTACAACAGTCAGTGTAAGATTTTCTTAATCATGAAAACCAGGAAATTATAGGATTAAAATTAGCATTTGTAAAATCCAAACTGGTTTTACAGCATCTACAAGATATTTACTTACTCAGTAATACGTACATACTGCTCTTATTAAGGCAGCTTAATAGTGAATTTGAATCTGCTATTTACAGTAGGTTTCATGCATGCAAATACCTTGAGAATTTATTCTATGTTTTTAAGTTTGTCAATGTACTTCCATGTTCTTGTTCAGTCTTGTGCCTCTTCAGTAGTAATGATTATGACTTAGTTTAAGATGTGCTATATTATTAATGCTTTTGCCAGTAGTGGTAACAGAGCACCATGTTCATTTCTCTCATACTCCTAAACAGGAGAAGTCTGATAATTCTTTTCGATCTTTTTATGAAATTGCACTTAGCTCTGTCCATAGGCTCCTGCCCATTGTATCAGCTACCTGCTTGTCAAACATTTTTCAAGAAAACATACCTATTTTAATTAAGAGTTCATTCATCACAAATTTGCTAAACTATAAATCTGCTTACTTCCATATTTCACATTTCTTTTTAAAAGGAAAAATTTACTTGTAAATATAATTTGAAAGCTCCATCCTATATTCAGGAAAATAAATTTAGAAACAAACCCTTTCTTTCTGTCACGAATCCAAACTGTTTCATGGGCATGAGCTGCTCCAAAATGAACAGCCCTGCCTAAATGGCAAAGGCAGCTGGGGAGAGAGGCCTTCGTCAAAGGCATTCCTGCAGCAAGCTATGCCAACTTGAAGAGTCACGGCACAGACATAAAAGACTCCAACTGCTTCACAGCAGCAGCATCATAATCTCCTAGGAGGTCACTGTCACTTAGTAAATTCTTGAGATTAAGCTGAACTGAGATTTGATAGCCTAAGACAAATTACACCTCTGGGCATCAGTATTTCTGAAACTGTCCATCATCCACAGTGTCTGCCTAAAGAATTCTCTTTTTTCTCTCATAAATTATTTCAGTCTCCTGGAAGTCCTGCTACAGTAGAATGAAAATGCTGCATCTGCTACTTTACATACAGACATAGATGTTCTTGATCATGGAGAGGCTCCTGTACTTGTAACTGAATAATGCTGCCAACAGTGGGCATTCTTATCTAATGATCCATTTTCATATAATCAGTTCACTTGAGATCTGTGCCTCCAAGTGGCATGCTTACCTTTTTTGTCAAAATATTCATTCCTATGTAAACTGGAAATACTTCAGGAAGTGCACTTACCTGAGAGATGCTATTAAAATCTTATTCTCTAAAGATATATTTTCCAGAGGAGATAATCAAAATATATTGCATGCAATAACATTAAAAACAATTATATTACCAAAGATATTTACCCTCTAAAAATAGGTAAAACACTTGAATTTATGTCTACCTGCATCTTTGGAAGTTCTCAGTTCATATAGCAACAGTTCTTTCTGCTTCTTTTCTGTATCTTGTATGGCAGCAACAGACTCCTGTTAACAAACATAAAATTACATTAAGAAGCAGAGCCAAGTGCACCATAAAAACAGGCCATGATACATGGCCTGCGGTTTAAGTATTGGTGGACTCAAGTCATTCCAGACAAGGAATTACTATGTAAAGGGAATGGGGCACCGGTAAGACAGACATACATACTGTCAAGGGCTTGCTCTGCAAGGGGTTGTCACAGTCTGGTTTTACCTAGGCATTCAAACTAGTCCATACTCAGAGACCCACCTCTGAGCACACTGCAAGGATTAGACAGTGAATTTCAGCATGACAGCATCACCTAGGCAATGCAGATACGGCCTACAGACACCAGCAAGAGCTCTCCTGACAATCTTCCTGGTTGTTTTACATTAAGATAAACGATTTCTAAATACCTTTATCATGAAGCCAATTCATTACTGTTTCAAAAAGAACCCTTTTGGAAACGTGATGAAAAGCCTCAGGACTCATGACATTTTTTCTATTCATATAGCCAGTAAGAAATATAAATATTGAATACTTTTTGTACAATAAATGTAAATGCACAGGAATCATTAAAAGAGCGAATAATAAACACACTTGTATATGTAAAACACAACTTACCTACTATAAACCTCTGCATGATGCTGTTTTTACATACATTTTAATGGAGTAATTATTTACATTATATTTTTATATTATTCAGTCAGCAAATGTCACTATGCACTACTACACTAGGAAGCAGTTTAACAAAACTCTGGTATCTATACTTACTCCACTGTATTTCTCATGTTGTGGCTCCCAAGCTGCATCATCATTTTTACAGTAGTCAAAGCAACAAAGTTCTGATTTCCTCTCTCCATAATTCAGAAAAAATAAATAAAATTTAATATGAATTTGCAGAAGCATAATAGGTTACAAAGATACAATGGCAGATCAAATAATAAAAAATATCTTGTATATAAAAATGAAATCAAATTTAGGTAGCATAAGGAAATAAGTCCTTTAAGTTAACACTTTGAAAACCACTTATTTTCCTTCCCGTGATGGGAAATATGGATAATAACAAAATTTGAAGACCTGAATATCTTCTTATACCTCATTCTCTCAAAAAAGCCAAAACCCACTCATGTATCCTATTTTCTGTAAATAAATTAATATAATTCAATAGTTAACAGAGTTAAAAATATCAGTGCCAGGCAATACGCACATCCACAAATCAGCATTATTTGAATGTACATTTTTTTTTCTTAATACTATGGGGTAATACTATAATTTACACTACAAAACCAACATACCACTACCTCCAGTTGTCGGAACGGGAAGTACAGAGTCTATAGCACCATAAGACTTCAGAAGTTCTTTCATTTCTTCATCACAAGCTTGATCCACAGCACTTTTCCCTGCTCCATTCCTTTCAAAGGGATTCGCTCCATGCTGCAGTAGAATCCTGACTGCCTATTATGTATTTTTATTATTTGTATTGCGGTAATTCTTACTGTGGACAACTATGTGTGTTGTATCTAACATAAATCACAAATAATACCCATACAAATAAGATACTCTAAAACTTGTTACACTTGCAATCCAAATTAAACAAACCAGATTAACTGGCTATTATCAATACAAACACTTCTAATCTTACATTTCTAATTTTTCCATTAAAATACATTAATAGTTCACAAATTGTCATTAAACCTATCACTTTTATGGTACTGTTATACAAAGCAATTACAAAACATCATATATCTAAATTAAAAGGAGTTGGTCAATTGAATTAAGACCAAAATGCAAAAAAGAAGTGGATTTTTTTCTTTAATAGCGGTTTCGGTTTTCTGGTTACATGAACTGATAATTTTTTTCCTAATTCCAAATAACCTGCAAGTCTGCTTAATTGTAAAATGTGGAAATGAGATTAGTGGCACCAGTGGAATCATCTATCCCCTAAAATCCAGATGATATGAAAGTGCTGATGACGTCAGAGCTCGGATGTCAAAGAATTTTCGTATGTTTGATTCCCAATTTTAGCATTTCTTCTTATTTCTTACACTCAGAGCGCAGTTAAGTATGAGAAAGTATCAGAAAGACAATATTCTCTTGAAGTTCAGAATGTCCTCCATTGGTTTTCCCTCACAATACTGAATAATAAGCTTATATGTTTGCAAGAACCCTAATGATAGTTTGGCACCAGGTCTGTGAATCATCCCCTTTGTTTGACCGTTGTTCACAGAAAAAGATAAATGAGATCAAAAATGTTCCTCTGACAGAAATAGAAGTAGTATGTTTGAGCCAATCTGGCATCATCTTTACACTCAGTTCACCGGAACTCACTCTGCCAAAAGAACACTTTATTTATTCGTGTGCAATGCTGGGCCCCACAATTTAAGAATGATGTGAAGGTCCTCGAATGTGCCTGGAGGAGGGCAACATGACTGATGAGAGGGCTGAAAGCCACGTCCTGCGAGGAGCCAGTAAGGACTTTGGGCTTGTCTAGTTTGGAGAAAAGGAGGCTGAGGGACAACCTGAAGCTACAGCTTCCTGAGCAGGGGAAGTGGAAAGGGAGGTGTCCATCTCTTCTCCCTGGGATCCAGTGATAGGATGTGTGGGAATGGTTCATAGCTGTGCTAGGGCAGGTTTAGACTGGACATTAGGAAACATTTCTTTACTTTGAGAGATGGTCAAACACTGGAATGGGCTTCCTGGAGAGCTGATCAATGCCCCAAGACTGGGGCATTTGGACAATGCCCTTAACAACATGCTTTGATTTCTGGTCAGCCCCAAAGAGATCAGGCACTTGGACAAGAGGATCACCATAGGTCCCTTCCAACTGAAATAGTCTATTCTGTAGAACCATTTTTAAACAGCAGGCCTAGAGTCTTTACAAAAAAGAATTTTTTTACAATGGAGACGGTGAGACACTGAAACAGGTTGCCCAAAGCAGCTGTGGGCACCCCATCCCTAGAAACATTCAAAGTCAGGTAGGACAGGGCTTTGGGCAAGCTAAGCTAGTAAAAAAATGTCCCTGCCCATGGCAGGGGGCTTTGTGGCCATATGTTCCTCTGCTTAAGCCATAACCACCAGGGGCAGCTGTGATGGTTGCATCCAGCTTACCCAGACTTCGGGGGATGAATGGTAATAAGGTAGCCAAAGACTGTCTGAAACAGTGACCAGCAAGGTGTCTTGCTGGTATGCAAAAATAACGGACAGCCCTGGGCTCTTCAAGCTCTCCTGCACAGCAGTGGTCTGCACACCAGGATTTCCCCTTGAGCAGGGACATCTCTCAAGGTTGCTCCTCAAGACTGAGAGACTCCTTGCCATAGCAGATTCTTAGTGATTAACTGCATGCTAAACTTTGATATGTTAGCTAACTGATAGAAAGGATTGATTGCGCACACGTAATCCTTTAGATACAAACTGCTGACTGAGTCTGGGACCAAGTCTGGATCTAGTCACCTGAGATGGAGTTCAGAAAACAAGGGGGTCCTTTCTGGACATCATGACTCAACAGGAGGGTCCCCCTTCCAGTTCTGTTCCTGTCCTCTATGCAGTAAATAATCAATGTATCTTGTCTCAAATCTTGTTAAACAACTGTCACATTTACCAGTGAACTTTGCTAACTCACTCTTTTCTATCAATGAAGTATATTATTTCTTCTCTCTTACGTGTGAAATGCATCACTCCTCCCTGCAGCAGGGTTGGACTAGACAATCAAACCAAGAATGCTCAATTTTAGTATTAAAAAGCCCAAACCTGGGAGAAAACCAAAGGAAGTTTCTGAATTTTTATGATCTGTCTGCTGTACTAAAAAAGGCAACTAACTGTACAATTTCAACTGTCACTATTGAAAAATATTTCTTTCTCTAATTTGGATCACTTTAAAGAATCCTACTTTATTTCCTAAATGCAAATCTACACTACAATTGTATTAATAACTTGAATGAAAAGAGGATTTTGCTCTGCTGGCCCTCTGCTGGAAATCAGTTTCAGGAAATCTTACGAAAAAGAAAAATGTACCTCCAAATAATTGCCAGAAACAGCATCATGTATTGGTAAAACACCATCCAGACTTCTGCTGTTGACATCAGCACCTGCTTTCAGTAATTCTAAGATCACATCTGTAAATCCCCCATTGGAAGCTTCGTGAACTGCTGTCCAACCTAATAAAGGCAAGACGACACATACAGCACACATCTGATTTGGAAAGATCCACACAGATCGCTTAGTAGTGATTATACATTTTACTGCATTTAAGATAAATCTTATACAAATAACCACCTTGAAATGCCTAGGTCAACTATTTTCTGTGTAATTCAGTTTACCTCAGAGAAAAATCCAATATTAAGCAGAAAATATACTGCTTTCTTTTCTACTACAGTACTAAAAATAATAAAAGAAACAAAACACTGGAGCAGAAAAACTCTAAAAATTCAGAAGCACAACAGTAATAGTCTGATTTCTAATCTCAGTACTGTTTTATAATATTAAGTCTGCCAGGCATCTAGAATAGAATACGATGCATTTTGAGAGTATGAAAACAGAAACATGTTATACATTTAGGCAGAGAAAAAATAAAAGATAATCTTGTCATCTGGTTTTTGTCTTTATTTCCTAAGGAAATAACACCTGTCTGAATGTGCTTCACACACGTACATATACATGTGTATGAGCATTATTTCTCTCACCAAACTTTCAAGTTCACTTTCTGTACACATCTCTGAAAACGTGTCTTCAGCAGAGAAGCAAGACCCTATTAATACCCCTGCTGAGAAAAGGTCTGCATTACTTCCATGCTGAGACGCAAAATCCAGGTATTGATTGTGCTTGCACTTGTTTAATGAATTCCTTTTCTCTTCACAATTTTAAGTCAAGAATCCATATTTATACTACAAATTATGTAACATTGTATCATAAACAAGCCCATAAGAGAGTAATTTTCAAACCTGCATAATCCTGTTCATTGACACAAATTCCAGATGATATTAGAGTCTTCACCAAGGACAAATCTCCTCTCTTAGCAGCAATATGCAGCTGAGTTTCCCCTTTTTCATTTCTCCTAATTTTCTTCTTTCCTCCAGTTCTTGAATTACAGGTAGTGTGTACAATTACAGGTTCCTTTCTGGTAGATTCTAACGGCATATTGGGTGTTCCTTAGGAAATTTTTGCACAAAGAATGTTTAATTATAAACAGAAAATTAAGCTTCATAACTCATTTGAATTACTGTAAATGTGTGCAATACTGTTGCTTTAATTAGTCAATAACATTAACTGACTACATCAAAAGGTTAGAAGGTAGTGTGTAAGAGCTCAGACATCAAACAAAAGAAGTTAAAGTTCAAATCTAGATGATTTAACAAGGGTACAACAAATGTGCGATGAAACAAAAGGTAACAAGGTTTAAGTTCTATACTGTATAGAGGTGGGGAGTATGTTATGTTTCTTCATGGACTGCTTTCAGGCTACCAGGCATGGCTGCTAAATACATAAACTACACACATAAATGTATTTAAGAAACCATATAGAACTATATCAGTTCCTAATTCTGTATCAGGGAAAAGATAGATATGTGTATCTATGTAAGATAGATATCCGTATACATACAGATAGGTGAATATGTATCTACATACATATCTATAAATACATGAGATATTTTTACAGCTCTGATGTGAAAAAGTCCTGTAGGCTGATTAAAAATTTTTGATTAATGTTTAGTGGCATAAATTGTCTTTTAATTAAACCTGTGCAGGATTGGACCCATAACTGTAAATAAACTTGATTTAATCCTTACTGGTTCACAGAGCAAACAACACTCACTTTAAATTTTATCATGTGATCATCAGACAGATTTTAATTCTGAAGCTTTAAATTCTAATTCTGAAACTAATTCAAATTATAAATTCAAATTGAAATACAAAAAATAAAACAGATTACCGAAGTAGTGATTATGCACGCAGACTAAGGACAACCCCCTCCTCAAACTGCAACCAAAAAGACAAGGTATATAAATCTTCAAAAGCTCTATCATGCATGTTAGCTTTTTAAAAACTCCTGTACTTTTCATTATAATACCATGCTATCAATATTTTCTTAAAAATTCACAGTGGTCTTTCTCTGTTCTCTTGAAAATCTGTAATTCATTCAAGAAACCTGACAGTGTAAGGTTTAAAACGGGTGTTTTGCATGCTCTTATCCTTGGAGATTTTGTCAATTATTCCTATGAACAATTAGTTGCTGCATCTTCCTCTTCTCATCAGACAAGCTGTTTTCTCAAATATTTGCAGTCAGCAGTATCCACTGGTATCAAACATCTTCCATGATTTGACAGCTGCCTTTCTTCAGGCACCTCCTGCACTCTGGAAAATTTGCTTTTCCAATGTTTCCTTGAAGGTAAACTACTGAGCTTGTCATCCAAGACTATTTGGAAGAACATGAAATTATATTAGAGACAGACATTCACTGAGGATATATACATACTAACTTCAAACTATCCTGTTTAGGCATTGCTCCTGCCAGACTATGGTAGCACGGAGCTCACTGTAGGCTTTTCAAACCTGTCTGAAAGCATTCAGGTAGTCCTCTTTGCACTGAGGGTGCTTGGCCCACACTGTATTGGCAACCAGAAAAGCTCAAGAGTTCATTTTTTAAATGAAAACTGAAATTCTAGAGCACACAGAGCCATCACATTATTAAAATACTTCTCCAATTTGAGACCTACTTTTCCATAAGATAATGTATTGTGTTTTGTCTAAAAGATTCTGGGTTTGAACTCCCAAAGCAATCATCCGCTTTCTGGTTCTTCCTTTTCTTTCCCTTTGATTCATGGGAGAATGTCCTAGGGACTGTTTATAGACATCTAAGAAAAAAAAAGGCACATAACAGCCCATTAAGCTAATGACCCTTAGCAATACTGGCAGCCAGTGAACAGAAATAATTGCAGAGTTTTCCAGTTAAATTGCCATGCACAACAGTTTGCTTCACGGGCTGTTAGGAAACATTTGCAAAAGCATAATGAGACACTGGTATGTGAATCAAAATACTGGTTCTCTGTAGGATGCACTGCCAGGTGGGTCATGAGCAGGAAAGATCCAGATCTTGGCAAAAATAAAGTCCACTCCGCAAAGTATAAAGATAAAATGAAGAGATTACAGTAACCAGTAATCAGGCTAGATCAGGCTGACATACCTCAACAACTTCAACTTTGTGCTTAAAAAAGACAATTGAATACCTCAACATTGGTCTAAGAGCAATTATTTCCACAGGTTGAACTGTAAGAAAAGAAGCAAGCTGTTTGTACCTTCCTTCTGTATAAGCACATTAGGAATGTTGGGAGCCTAGTAAGTGACTGATTGTAGATGACAGTGGCTTTGCATCATTTCAGAAGAAAAATTTTTATTCAAGAACAGAATAATATATGGAAGAGTAGTGGGAGGTAGGAACAATCAGATGACATACTATGGCCAGCTAACGAAGAAAAGGCATAAGAGCAAAAAATCTGAAAACTCCACAAGTAAGAAAACATTATCCCATCTTCCCTTTTTTCCTACTGCTATCTGAATGTTATTGTCCTGGACCCCAAACTTATTAAGGCCTTCAACTGTACAAAGGGCTATACCTTCTTGCACCACCTCTCAAATGGCAACACTCTCCTGGTATGAAGGGAATAATTAAATTTTATCTGAACAAAATATTACCTGAAGAATCTCTTTTGAGGAAAAAAGCTGCCTGGCTTTCCCAGTGGAGACCAAAATGTAAGACGCATGTTCAGAATAAAGTTTTTTAAATCATAATTTTATATACAGGAGGCAAAAAATAGAAATAAAAAAATCCAAAAATGTATTAATGCACGCAGACCTTATTATAAAGGTTCAGCAGGAACATAGGAGCTACAAAAAAGAACATCTATAGAAAAAGGAAACATTTCTACATTCAGTGTTTGTTCTTCCAATAATTAGCATGGATGATGACATGTATTAGATAAAATAAGTAGCTACAAATTTTTTTTCCAGCATGATTTAAAAAGACATTCCTACAGGAGGAAAAACAAAATTTAGAAATAGAAAAGGTAAGCACTGACACTGCGAAGAATTGGAAAGCAGTAACAAGAAGCACCTACTCCTTTCCTTCTCCCTTCAGCTTCCAAAGGAGAACACACACTTGCAGTCCAAAACTCAAGAGAGCAGGGACTTAAGAAGGGTTGAAAACAAGCAACCACCTGAGACGGGAAGAGGGAAGAGTGTTCTGTACCGCTGAAGGCAGAAGACAAGAAGACTGACTATCATAGAGAAAAGGATCAGCAGGAACTTCCAACAGTTTCTTGAGTGTTTTTTGTCATGTGTAACAGGACACTGCAGAGATTGGCTGATGTCTCCTTAACTTTTAAGACTAGTGAGCATCCAGACCAAACTGAAGTCCCCAAACAGAAGGAGAGTATTCATCAAACAGAAGTAAAAAATGTGCATGTTGATAGTATATGAGCAGATGTATTTGTCCATACTGTGTGTGGATTTATGGGGGCTGGGTGTATATTTGTTATATTATTACATAACCACACTCTTATATACACCGGTTTTGAAGAATTTAATGCACATAGAAGCATGAATCCCATTGACTTTCAAAATATACTTGATGCTAGCATTCATTTACATCTCACTCAAAGGCAACTAAGGTTTGACCAATAAACCCCACCAACACATAACTGCAGTTCAAAGAAAAAACTTAAATTTTTTGCTGCACACACTTGGAAAAAAAAAATCCACACACATATGCATTCACACATGCTTCTATAAACCTATACATATCTATAAACCCACCTTTTCCTGTGTATGTATATGCATACACTTATACTGACAGAGTAGTTATTTGAAAGAGAAATTTTCAAAGAGCTAAAAACAGTTAAAAATTAAAAAAATTAAAGAAAAGTGTCAGCAGAAAAATATTAATAACAGCTGGGAAGTATTTCACAAAATATCTCACACTCAAGATGAAAAGCTGCAGTGATTCAAAAACCAACCCAGCTTAGGAAGGGAAATACAGAGCAACAAAAAATGAGAAATGAAAAAAACGGAAACGAATAGTAACAAGTATAAACAAGGAGTTGTAGAAAACTGACGTGGAAAACAAAAGAACACAATGAAATAGTCACAGACAGCTGAAGTCCTAGAATGTGCTATTTTAAAAACCTATCAAAACCAGAAAAAATAATTCCCTAACTTTTATTTGAAAGACAGAAAGAAACTAAAATTGAAAAGAGATCATAGTTTACTTTACATATAGAACATGCTGTTATATATGTATAACTTGTCTACAATATTGTGTGTAATAGTACTTACCATATTTAGCTTTCTAGAAAAATTTTCAAAATTTCAAGGGTTTTATTTGAATCTAAAACATAATAATATATAAAATATTTATAGAAATACTGGGGTCTAATCTTTGTTGCAAACAGCACCTTGCACAAACCAGAAATGTCGAGAGTAAAGAGTGACATTGTACCTCCAAATTTTTTTTAAGATTAGTGACCTAAGTGATTCTTTTTGAAACTTAAGAGGAATCCCTGGCTCCCCTCTGTAAGATTTCAAGTGTGATTCAGGGTACCCAAGGAATCTCAGAGCAGCAGGCTGAGGGTGCTCTCTAGCACCCCATCCACCTAACTTGCATGTATCACCCAATGGCTTATCACGGGCAAGTCTGATATTGTCCCAGTCCCCCTTCAAGTACAGTTTTGAGCTCTGTCAATGAGCCCCGCTAGCTTAAGAGCAAAGACCTTCTTCCTTCTCTGAGAAAGGTGAATGCCATCTGACACTAGCAGGCCTGTAAACCACCCCATTATTGAAAAACCCAGAACTGTGGCAGAGACATCAGCTATGGAGCCATGTTGTAATAGACTGGGTTTGTCTGTTTCTGCCAATGTTGCTGCTCACAATTGGGAGAGTGGAAAAAAATTATCTGTGCACCAGATTCCCTTACCAACTATCCCAAGGTCCTGAAGTCTCTTTTGATTCTCCCTGGACTATGTATTGTGGCTTTACTGCCATCCACATGGAAAAGCAATAATGGATAATAGTCCAAGGGACGGGGACTCCTTCAAGACTTAAAACATGCCACAGCTCACACTGGCCAATGGGTGTCCAACAGTCTTAATTCTAGCTCTAATCAAGGCTTATCTTGTGACACATCCTTGCTTCTGATCAAACAGCCTTTTCTGAACCTTCTTCTCAACTTACTTCCCAAGACTGTACAAGACCCAACTTCTTCCTTAGCCATAATCACTAACTCTATTCAACTGTTTCCTTACAAACTCACTAGCTGCTACCTACACCCAGCCCAAACATTAGCAGTGAAGGCTTGGCAACTCATAAGATCTAGATCTAACCCTAGATTCACCACTTTTTATCCTATGGATCCTTCAAAATTCAGACTGTATGCCAGTTCAAAACCAAATTTTATCCCTAGCTCTAAACCATACCTCACCCATCAGCAAATCAAGCCGTGTCTCATCTTCCATTTAGACAAACAATTACTGTTGTGCTTCACATCTTCATTTCAAATTTAAAGGTAACTCCAGCCCAAGAAACAGTTGGACATCATTATCATTTATATTTCGTCAATGTACAGCAACTGTGGAAGGTAAGGAGTGCTCACTGCTACTCAGGCATCAGACACTGAAGCCCATAGAATTACTAGCAGTAATTAAGGAAACATAGTTTAACAGATGGTCTGAATTTCTCCATTTAGTGGTGATGCTACGACAGAATAATTCTTTCCTACCTGATACTGAATATCCTCTGGATTTTTCTACATAACTGGTAAGAAGTTTCCTCATAGATGGGTCAGAAGCTTCTTCTAATGCACATCTTCCCATTTTATTTTTTAATAAGGGATCAGCTCCATACCAAAGTAGTAAGTTCACCACCTAAAAAAATAAGTTTTTTAGATCATTTCTCTTCTGATAGTATTTTCCATACTCCTTATATAGGCTTCTCTCTCGTACTTGACAACATGAGCAACTAAAATCAAATTTCTCTATATTCTAGTTCAAATACCCGAAGCATTCCCCTAGATAAGGCATTATCCTATCATCTTATTATTTTCATTTTTATAAATTGCTCCAGTTGCCATTAAGACAAGGTCTCTCAAAATACAGGGTAGGATTCATGGCCCCATAGCTCTTAACTGGTAGAAAATAACAGGGTATGAGCCAGTTTATCCATTTAGGACATCACAGAACATGTGGAGTTGGAAGGATCCACAAGGACCATTCCCAAGACTCACACCATGTGCCTGAGAGTATTATCCAAGTGTTTCTTGAACTCTGTCAGGCTTGCTGCTGTGACCACTTCCCTGGGGAGCCTGTTCCAGGGCCCAACCACCTGCTGGGTGAAGAACCTTTTTCTAATATCCAACCTAAACCTCCCTTGACACAACTTCCGGCCATTCCCTCAGGTCCTGTCACTGGTCACCACAGAGAATAGATCAGTGCCTGCCCCTCCTCTTTCCCTCACAAGGAAGTTGTAGACTGCAATGAGGTCTCCCCTCAGTCTCCTCTTCTCCAGGCTGAACAGACCAAGTGACCTCAGCTGCTCCTCATACAGCTTCCCCTCAAGGCCCTTCACCATCCTCGTTGCCCTCCTTTGGACACTCTCTAATAGCTCAATATCTTCCTTATATTGTGGTGCCTAAAACTGCACACAATATTCAAGGTGAGGCCACCCCAGTGCAGAGCAGAGCGGGACAATCCCGTCCCTCAGCTGGCTGGCGATTCTTTGCCTGATGCCCCCCAGGACACGGTTGGCCCTCCTGGCTGCCAGGGCACTGCTGATATCTACTTTAGGAGAAAAGAAATTTTGTTCTATCAAGTCTCTCACTATTTCTAACCAGATTGCTAATGAGAAAATTGTTAGTGAAGTTTTCTCAATTCATACATTCTCCTAACAACAGAGTAAAATAAAATGGGGTCAATCAAGAGCAAACCTCTGGATTTTCTCAACCAGTAATGTTGAGAACTCTTCTTCCACAACTGTGATCATACACACTTGCATGCTCTCCCCCTTAACTGTACTAAAAAATCTTTCCTATACTTACCATTTTTCCTGAAATAAATTAATTTGGCATATTGCAGGTGCAGAAAGGAAAAAAGTAGTAGACAAAAAGCATGTTTCCAATCTACAGTAATAACTTCATGCAGCTTTGAAAAATACAGCTTCAAATACTTTGTTACCAAAAGTCTGAATCACCATCACTGAATCACTATCACTGTATTGTTGCTAGTCAGAAACAACAAAAATTAAGTCTGACAGATCACTGCAGCAAGACAATTTTACTGATACTGGGCAAACACAGACTGAGTAAATATAGCATCACCAGGTAGCACCATTCCCTCTGGACATACATAACTCTAAGTCAGCTCTGTGCTGAATGATCTTGGTGTGCCTCGAGTGACCTAGTTGAGATGACTGTTCTTCCAATATCATTCTAGTTGATGGCCCCTAAATATTACTTGCAGAGATACAGAGGGCTTCATGCATAACCATGGACATGGTGTGTTAGGTACAGTCACAGAACACAGAAATATTTCATGAACCCACAGCAGTCTGTGATGCACAAGCTGAAAACCATTCCTGGGACTCTCAAGTCTCAGAAAAAATTATTATCTGGAAGTCCACCCTTCCTCTTTGCTCCAGGGAGATTTGTGAGGAAACAGAATAAATCTCATCTCAGTTGCGAAAAAGAGCAAATATTTAGGGGCAAAACACCCCACAAAAAAATACTTAAAAGATCTTGGAAATCAATAACTATTAGGCAGCAAACATGCACTTCTAGAGAAAGAAACTGCAAGCAGATAAACGGGACACATAGAACTCCTACATAAATTTGGGTCACCTTAGAAATACGCACAGATATGCCAGCTGGAGGCAAGCACTGCCAGACTGAAAGAGGATCCACAATTCAGGCACAGGTTTATGAAACCACAGCATTTGGCAACAAATCTTACAATTATTTCACATTCGCTATTTAGTTAACTTTCAGTTTTAAGACCACACAAAATATAAAGCCATGCCTTCATAACCCTCCATGCTACGTGTTAAAACAGGGTGTGTATGGCTGTGGCAGCATGCCATACATGCATGATTATAAAATCATGTATTAAACAGTAGCAATCTATTCCTCAGTAGTACACTGTCCCCAACAGTTAGAAAAACAATTAATTTCTCCTTTGGGAAAAATCCTGTAAAGCATGGAATGGTTTGAACAGAAATCAATCAGGAAAGACTTGCAAGCTCCTGAATTTGCCTATAATCTGAAAAGACCAGCCACATGCAAAAACATTATGTGACCTTCTGGACTCAACAACAATAATTTGTATTACTAAATCATAATTTGTGTTCAATTTGGAATATACCTCATAATGGCCTTCTTTAACTGCGTCTTGTAACGGTGTTATTCGTTCCTTTTCTGTAGCATTAACATCAGCACCTGCTTTCAAAAGCAGATTCGCTATCCCATAAAAGCCTTCCACACTTGCTATATGTAGTGCAGTCAAGCCTATGAAAAAGAAAAGCATGTATTTCACATTTGGGTGAAAAAATTCTAAAAATTTATGTCAGTTTTAGGTTGCCTATTTGATAAAGATTTCACAGAGTATACTGAAAAGGTACAAACTGATGCATTACAGTAAGTTGTATGAAGAAATATTTATGACAAAGTCACAAGGGTTGAGAGATCTCTTGCTTTTCAAAAAATTTGCACCTACTGAAGAAGCAGATGCTGCTGTAACAACATTAGTTTTGGATTTGGTAGTTCTGTTATGAAATGAGAGAATTATTTGACCCATATCTTGGTAATTTCTCCTGGAACAAAACACATATGGTGTTTTAAGAATAACATAGTTTTTCATGGCAGTCTTATTTATATAGCTATGCTGAAGAAGGTTAGTAAGAAAGAAGTTACAAAAATAAAGACATGAACTATTACCAAACAAAAATGTTTTCTAAGATTATCCAAGAATAATTTGAGTGTCCAAATAAACTAAAATTCCCTACTGAAATTCCATCTTCATTCCTAGCTATATGGAATAAACCAAGATACAAGCTTCAGAATAGAGTTCTACTCTATGAAAGAGGTGTTGAGAAAAAATGTGGAATATAAGTCTTTGAACTGAGTTTAGCATAGCCATGCATCAGCTCCTTAAACATGTAGGGTGAGAGAAATAAGGGAAAACAGAAAGGATTTTCCACTTCCCATCTTCCAACTCTCAAACCAACATGCCCTCCAGAAGACCATTTTGATCAACAGTCTTACTCTTCAACAATCTTCCATTATCAGAAGGTTGCTGGGGCCTAATTCACATACTAAATATGTGAATTAATAAGGCTTAATGAAACTTTTTGCTACCATAGAGCAAAATTATCTTAATTTCACTGGAGAGAGAAACTCTCGAGGCTCTCTTACACACAGCTGAACCTGGAATATTGTATATTCCTACAAATTGTGTTTATTATGAAATCTGTTAAGGGGAGAATAAAAAGGTTCACTTAGGGGAATGTATTAATTTCTCCCTCACTAAAACGTATCCTCTATCTGATACAATAAAAAGGCCCCAAAAAACTGCACCTACAACACATTCAATTAATAATTCATAGGGATTAGCGACAGGATGCAAGGATGCTGTGCATGCTCCAGATCAAGAAGAAACACAAGTTTCACTGCAACTGTGATCCCTTGAGACACCGTGAATCAAAACTCAAACTGAGAGCACAAGACAGCATCTCTAACATGCTGTTCATATCCTACATGCTGATGTCCAGGAAATAAAAAGGAGAAAAAAAACCCCAAACCAAACAACAGAAGATCACAAGAACTCAGCAAAGTACTGAAGCAGAATATTGTAGCACAGGAATAAGGAAAAATACTAGGCTAAAATACAGATAATCACTGGTGAAAGGCTTTAAAGGAAGAGAACAGGTACAGAGGCAGAATATAATTCAGAAAAATGACTCCCGAAGAGATCAAGATGAAAGTGCATGTCAAAATGGCACTATAGGTCTGGCAACTATAGTCTTTCTGACCATACCTGCCTCACTAAAAAAAAAAAAAAAAAAAGAAGCATGGCCAGGTTAACCTCTCATCTCTTCAAGGAGTACAACTGAAAGATACTTTGTGCAGCTGTGCTGGTTTTGCACCAAAATACCAGCAACCAGAGCCTGGGGAAAGAAGAAATCATGGCCTGGCAAAACATTAAAAAGGCAGAAAAAGGAAGCAACTGTGACAGCAAAAACTAGAAGCAGTGCACTTTGGTATACTTGCCTACTGTGGCTGCACTATCAGCACTTCTCTGTCGTCAGCATGGGCCTTTGAACCCCAACAACAAAATATTTTCTCACCTGCCTCTAGCATAAGTTAATACATATTATGAGTCACTCTGTTAGCTCAAACATCTGTACTCCAAAAGTCTGAAATCTGCTGCTGACCCAATCTATCTCCTAGTATATTCCAGAAGACAGATAATTTTTAACTTAATTTTGGACTGTTATGTGCGTGCATTATGCAATAGCCTATAACTGCAGAATGTGAGTTTTTTCCTTTCCCACAGAACAGTTGTGAAATCCTAGCCACTAGCATGGTATGAAAACACTCTAAGAATTAATCAAAGTTTTCTACCAAATGAGCCAGTTGTCTGAAACAATTTTCTCTTTTGTTGTGGAAGTTTATCAGATATTAAGGGAGGAGATGGGGAAGTGCAAATAAGAAACAGTCTTATATTTGAAAAAACCAAGTGATACTTAAGGTGCAAAGCCTTTGACACAGAGTATCACACATGAAACTGGATAAGATGAATTGCTTCAAACAAAACATTAAGAGCTGGCCACTGTTTGTCATTCCTTCTTTTTTCATGCCCAAGATGAAAGAAAAATGGAAAATACCAAGTAGTCACAACTTTCTTGGAAAGTTAGAACAGTGCCGAATTATAAAACTACAACCTTCCTTAAGATGTAATGGGCAAAATCAAAGTCTCTGAAAAATTAAACTGAAAAATCGACATCTTGGTGTCTCAAGTTGGTCACTGAAGTGGAAAAAAATAACCCCAACTCTCAAGTCCATGAAGTTGATTATTTAATTAGAGACTGCTCAGAGATAAGCAGGCACGGAACTGTTGAATTAAGGCTAAGTAAAACCTAATTGCATCACTATGTAATCTTTAAAGTGCTTACTTTTCCCTCCAAATTTTCTTTTCTCATATACTTTTATAAGTAGATCTACATATTTTACCATGAACAAGTACCAAGTGAAACCAATAAAAATTTAATAATCTACTGACCAGTCACAAACCTACAATCTTGTCCACTGCACAAACTCATAATATATGCTTTTATTAGTTACAGATGGATACTTCATTGAAAATAGTACTTTAATACAATTGCAACTTACCAGAATAATCCTGAGCATTTACATTTCCACCAGCTTTTATGATCTTACGTACAAGGTCTACATCTTCATGAGTAACAGCTCTATGCAGTAAATTCTCACCATACACATTCCTCCTGTGGATTGCTGAAAGTGTAAGAGGGCGAGCCAGACCCTTACCAAAGGCTTCGCGTTCTGAAAAATAATGTTAAAAGCTCTGTTGCACAGAAAAATACCTTTTCTCTCTTATTTTGGCACTTTGTATTACAGTTGGTAAATGATCCTTCTGAAGAAACAAATGCTCATTCAATCTAGTAGAAATGACTATCTCAAAAAACACATCACCAATTAAATAATAATACCATACAATAAAAGATGCCATAGGGAATTCCATAACAAAAATGCAATTGAAATGCAACACACAGAAATATGACTTTGTAAAGATATGTTAATTTTAGACTTCTTCCTTTCTAATGACATTTTTGCAAAGTGCATTGCTTCCCAATGGATGATAAAACTGCTATTCTGCAATACAAATCATTGTAAGGAGACCATTTCAATAACTAAGTCAGTTATTCAATAATTTAACTTTTAAGAAAACTCAAATTTATCAACCCTTATTTTGTAATCATTTTTCTTTTAAAACCTCTGCTTTGTGAGGAAGTATTTACATTCAGATAGTGATTGAGATTAGCTCCCTCAGACTACCTTTTCCCATTACTTCACAACCAGCTCAGCCTTTTCTGCAAGGAGTGAAAGGTGAATATGAGGCCTAAACGTAAAAAAATACAATGTAAAAGATACTATTTTTAATTTTTAGTTTATTATTTTACAAAACAAATGCTATCTCCCATTATGCACTCATCAAAGTTTTCATCTTGGCTGAAATTATTTCCAATACATAGATGAGCTCTTCTGTACTTCACTAGCAGTGCCATTCCAGCATCCCTTAAAACTGTGGAGAAGAGCATCCTGGCTACTGCATCTGATGAAAAACAGAGAGGGAGGAAAGAAGGGAAGAAGGAAAGAACAGCTGAATTGCCTGCAGGAAAACACAGTGCACGGCCTAGGCCATTAATTCATCTACTAATGAAAATGCTTGGGACAGCAGGCTCATACACTGCTCCTCTCCACAGGCTGTAGCAGGTGTGTCTAACTGGCCCTAAAATTCTGCCCAGGTGTCAGAAATAGACCTTAAAAACCATAGTTCTTCCAGAGCTGTAACTCACGCAGCTGGATGTCTCTGTTTCGTGCATGGTGATATACTGTGAGCTCAGACTAATTCCCAAACTTCTAAAGTTCTTGAGTCTATGCAGATATTTAGAATCTAACAGATATGGGTTTACTCAGGACTTTCCCTCAGTTGAGCACATGGACAGTCCCTCTCCTCTACCTGCCCAGCCTTGCAAGACCTTAAGCATTTCGGATATGCAGTCACTAGTCAAAGCTGGTCTAAACTAGCCAAGCAGTTCAGGAGGGATTCATCATCATGGCTAGGCTCCGTGAACGAAGATTTGAGGAGGGCTCCACCCACGTTTGTTGCAAGCACGCTGGTGGCTAAAAAAGGCCAATACAAGACAGGCACATCCGGTTGCAAAAGGCACAGCAGAAAGACTCCTTAGGTGGTATATTCTGCAAGACACGATTCTTTCTGCGTTGTCTTTTCTCCTCAAGAGTGATCCTGCGTGCTTTCTCAAAAGCATCAGCAGCGTTATAGATGGTGTGTCTCCAGACCTCCCAATTGGAGGCCAGAGTAGACCAGTTATGTTGATCAATATGGCCAAGGCTGAGATGTTGTTTCAGGGAGTCCTTGTATCTCCTCTTCAGGGCTCCTCTCATGCAGCGGCCAGTGGCAAGTTCACCATAAAGCAGGATCTTAGGGAGGCGGTGGTCCTTCATCCTGGAGACGTGCCCTGTCCAACACACTTTCTGAGCCCTTTCTAATAAAGAATGGTGTGAAACAAGGTTGTGTTCTCGCACCAACCCTATTCACAGTCTTTTTCAGCATGATGCTCCAAAGGGCCATGGCAGACCTCAATGATCAGGACGGTATCTACATTCGATATCGTACTGATGGAAGCCTTTTCAACCTAAGGCGACTGAAGGCCCACACTAAGACCTTAAACCATCTTGTCCGGGAGCTGCTCTATGCTGATGACGCCGCCCTTGTTGCACACACAGAAGCAGCCCTGCAGCGTTTAACATCCTGCTTTGCAGATGCTGCTGAGCTCTTTGGGCTGGAAGTCAGCTTAAAGAAGACAGTTCTCCATCAACCTGCACCTCAGGAAGTCCTCCATCATCCCCACATCACCATTGGTGAATCAGAGCTCAGATCAGTCCAGCAGTTTAATTACCTAGGCAGCCTCATCTCCTCAGATGGTAAGATTGATGGAGAAATAGACAACAGGTTAGCAAAGGCATATAGTGCTTTCGGAAAGCTTCATAAAAGAGTTTGGCGAAATAAACACTTGAAGAAAAGTACTAAGATCAGTGTTTACAGAGCCATAGTGCTGTCTACTCTCTTATATGGATCTGAATCATGGGTCATCTACCGCCACCACCTGCGACTCCTAGAACGCTTCCATCAACGCTGTCTCTGTACAATCCTAAACATCCACTGGTCAGATTATGTGACTAATACATCTGTTCTAGAACAAGCAGCAGTCACAAGTCTTGAGACCATGTTGCTGAGAACACAGCTGCGTTGGGCAGGGCACGTCTCAAGGATGAAGGACCACCACCTCCCTAAGATCTTGCTTTATGGTCAGGAGGGATTAAACTGCAGAGATATACACAGAACAAGGTGCAGTTTTATGCTACAATTTACCTGATTCAACTTCCTCCTTCAAGAAGACCTATTTCCCATCACTTCCACCTTGCCTTCCCTAGTGCCTTCCATGTGCCTGACCTTGTGCCAGCCCAAATGAAACTTATCATGGAGCTGTTTTCTCAGAGAATTACCAAACTAAGACGACTCATGGGCTCTTGATTGCTAGGTCTGACACAATAGGGAGATACACTTGCTAGACTGGTTTAACGCAAAGCTAACTCTACAGGCATTGCAACTCTTTCTGCAGAAGTCACGTTAAAGAACCAACACCCTATTTATTGAGTGGAAACTAGTAAGTGAGTTTGAAATAGAGGAGCAGCTACTCATTCAACTTTAAATCTTATCAACATAGTGCTTCTACCATGAATAATTAAAATCCTGCAAAAGAGAAGGTTTGTTAATTGGAGGCAGAATTCTTCACGTTTTTTAAGATCTATAATGTAGCTGCTACAGTTCAAATACTTCCAAACTTTGTAAGATGTTTAAATGACTGTAGATTCATGGATAAATCCCAACTAAGTGGCCTTTAAAAAAAAAACAAACAAAAAACCCACAAAAACCAACTTTTAAGATCCCAATCTTAAAGGTGCTAGACTGCGGACATAAGTGACGAGATTCTTTATCCTCCTACAAAATTCCTCTGTGAGGTAAAGAACTTGTATGCATGTATCTTCAAAGGATGAAAAATAGTAATCTTTCTGTCTGACAAAGCACATCGCAAAAAAAAATACTTCATAAGGTGCTCCGTAACTGTGGTAGTGAAGGCCCTATAATCCTGTAGATTGGATAACAACACTAGGCATTCAAAATAGAATAAACCGTTTTGTAGAAGCCAATTCTTGCAGATGGCAGAGCCCTGAGAATGAAGTTGCACACAGAACACTAAATGACAAAAGGATATATAAAAGCGTGTCATTTATGTACCTTTTTCACTCTGCATGAAAATATTTCTCTTCTTGTCAGAATACACTGTAATTTTTTTTCATATAAAACACTGTGATAAATATTGCATCCTGAAAAACTTCTCATGATTCTTAATGAGTTTATGCAAACAAGTCAACTGTTAGGTTGCTAATATGAAAGTTTTCAGAAGTGAGGGAAATTATCAATAATTTTAATTATTAAAATAAATGTTTCTACCATATTTTAAAAAGAAATTCATGCCACAATATATTGGTAAGGTTATTAATTGTATTTGATTCAGTACAGTTGTTCAAATAATAAAATAATCTGTATGATAACAGCATAGAATATCTTACTCCGTTTGTTGTCAATTCTCTTGCTCCTCCGATTAGCTTCTGTATACTCACTCAGAATTATTTCTTGCCATATTCTGGTTTCTAGATTCTGCTTGTCTTTAGAAGTAGATTTCTGAATTTTACTGACAAGAGATTTGCTTAGAATCAACAAAATTATTCTCTATATAAAACAGTGTTTACAATAGAGGTAATAAATATGAACGTATCTGATTTTAAAAGGAAGTAACAGCATGCAAGTACACAAGCTAACTTAGGTAGTACTTGATAAAGAGTAAATCAGAGGAGAAACTAACTTCCAGATCTTTTAATAAAAGGTAAAACCTTTACCTTTTGATCATTTAAACTCATTCATATGACAAATGAGTACTCCATATGCATTGTATTTATCACATTAATATTTTTAAAAAATTAAGAATATTATGTATTAATTTCTCATACTCAAAATCCTTAGGTTTGTTTCATGTTTTACTGCCACTGTGAGACATTCTCTGCTGAGTCTCTTCAAGTATTTTACGATGAGAGGAAACACAATCACAATCTCTGTACCTTCCTGAGGAGGTCTGTCTCAACTGCTTCACTTACCTTGATATTGTTTGGGCTGTTTCTGCACATGCTGCAAGCTCCATTGAACGGGAATGTTCCTCACTAGTTTGCTTTTTACTAGAGGTGGTATCCCAGTAATCAGGAATTACTTCTTTCTCTCTCTGCTGATCACCCACAGGTTGTGATAAAAACAAAGAAATATTACAAGCAACCAGTAAGCATGCAGTAAAACAAGGGCTGTATATAAAAGAGCTCCAAGAACACTTAAAAATTGTATGTGTCTTCACAGACAATAGAGGTGTTGCTTTAGTGAATAACTGGATTTCTACAGATAGGAGAGACAGAGGCTGCCATAGGAAAGGCACCCCTGAAGTAGTATGCCATACCATGTGCTCCTGACAGAAATAGCCAAGAGAATTAGGATACTCAGAATTACAACTTAAAACATAAATCTCGGCTGGCTGACAGCAAACAAAAGTTGTTCTATCTGAAAGTTATCTGGACATATGAATTGACTTAACAGACTCATTTCAGTTTCCTATAGACATGAGCTCCTGTCCTAAAAAGTTAGATAATGTTTTAGATGTCTTAAGCTGGCCCATCTAATATCACCCTTGCAGAAGCCTAGAAACAGATACAGGGTAAGAACCATGTTTCACCCAGCTGAGAAGTTATTTCTAAAGACATACCATCCCTGAGCTACAGACACTATCGATGAGATTCACTTTACCAACCTTCAGCCTTCTAAAAGCCAGGCAACTAGATGTCACTAGGCGTCCTCATCACCCCCACCACTGATTAAGAGGAAGAGTTACTTTCAAAGATGATAGTGATTTACTCATTCCAGGGGGTGCAATTGATTTGTGTATACCAGAGACTTATCCTAACAGTAATGGAGAGAAATCCCAGCCTAAAGACAGGTCATCACATGGAAGTTAATTTGAGTTACTTGAGTTTATTCCCTGTTTTAGCCAAGTGAGTGTAACATGCTGTTGTGTACCACTCAAGCTGTTGAAACCTGGGTACTCATTAGTTCATTACTCACTTGAGTAATGCTGAAAGCTTTTAGGACATACCTCAACACACATGAATAGAAATTCTTTCTCAATGACATGGGAGGACTTGTTAGTCCTTTCCTGGGATACTGACAGAAAAGGAGAATTCACTGATTAATTTTTTTAATTGACATATTTAGCAGAGAGGCTACTGAAGAGGTGAATTGCTTTCCCAGAAGTGGTCCTCCTAGATCAAGGGATGATGCATACCAACCTGGGATATGGGGTTGTTTAGCCTGGAGAAGGGGAGGTTGAGGGTGGCCCCTATCACTCTCTGCAACTACCTAAAAGGAGGTTGTAGTAAGGTGGAGACTGGCCTCTTCTCCCAGGTAGCAAGTGACAGGACAGTAAGAAATGGCCAGAAGTTGTGCCAGGGTAGGTTTAGATTGGATATTAGGAAAAATTTCTTCACTCAAAGAATGGTCAGGCATTTGAACAGGCTGACTGGGGAAGCGGTGGAACCATCATCTGTGGAAGTGTCCAAAAAACATGTGGATGTAGCACTTGGGGAGATGGTTTAGTAGTGAACGGGGGTTCATGGTTGGATGGTTAGACTTGATGTTCTTAAGAAGTCTTTTCCAACCTTAACGATTCTATGATTCTATGTTACTTTACAAAACTATCACAGCAGTATACTTTTTGATGGTTAGAGAAGAAGAAGAAAACATTTCAATGAAAAGAAACCTCACACTTGCTTTAAAAGAGATCATATACTAAAATAAATGGGCTATCTAGCACCCTGATCGCATCTACAGGACAGGACAGGTTCTCCTCTTTAGGGCACTTGTTTCACCACAACAAGAATGCTTGGAAGAAACAAGAATGAGAGAAGACCAAGGTGAAGAATATACTGTTAGAATTTAACAGTTACTAACAAATAATCTGGGAATTTTTTTCTCATTAAATTGCCTCCTTACTTCGTGCCTTCAAGAACACCAGATGAAGACACAAAAAAAAAAAAGCTAAAACTGAGTATTAATCAACAAGAGGTTATAGATACCCATTTCCACAAGAGTCTGCTTCATAATCTTAACTGTGATTTTGAGTAGATCTATACATAAAGCTTCACACAGCTGTGCTACCAATTTCAGAAATCAAAATGTCACTGAAAAAGCTTTGTAAAGTGCTATAGTTCTGAAAAAATTATATGACAGACCTTTCAGCACCTTGAAATTGCCACCTTTGTGGCTCATTTTATTACATGCTATGATATTAATACCACTATGGTATTAATACCACTATGAAAAGACAGAATTAACTCATAGTTTTTGGATGCTTTATACCATTGTGGGGAAGCAAAGTGGTTGTAAACCCACTTTAAATAGCTGGCTATTCATGACTGATCATTGATTTGCAGCCATAGATTATTCAAAGAGAACACAGCAGAGAATCAGATCACAGGTTTACAAGAGATGCCTATTACACTTTGTAGCATAAAGATACATCTCCTATGTGTCCTTCTCTTTCCCTTATTATAATCTAAACAGGAAGAGATTATGGCATTGCTTTCCCTTCATGCTCCTCTCCAGATTTTTGCATTTGAATACAAATGACCTATTCCACAACACCTTTACAGCACAAGGCCTAACAAGAAGGATCACACACTGTATCCATACATACACTGACTTCTTCAGGGGAGGATATGGACATAAAACCATGCCTTAATTTTTTCAGCAAGTCTCACATAAGCACAACTAAATCAAATAATTACACTTCTAAAAACATGTGTAAAAAATCCCCATTGAGTAATCTTTCCAGTCTACAGAAAAGACATAGCTGAATTTATTTTATAGTACTTGCAAAGCATTTGTATGTTACAGCAGTAAGAACTGTGACAGAAGAAAATAGCACACTATAGCCTGGAGAAAAAATAGAACTGTATGGGGTAGGAATCTAGAGTTTTTGAAATTCCCATGCTGATTCTAGACTTCCAAATCAGTCACTGAATTAACTTTAACAGTATTTCCTGTCCCAGCAGGTTGAACTTTTTCATCACATGGATATATCAATGCAGAAAATAGACTACTGGACTTCTAAAACAAAAACAACTTAAATGATTTAAACATGCAAATTACTGATGCCAGTTTATTCTTTACTAAGATTCACATCTTCAAGTAATTTGGCTACTATAAAATATTTTATGATAAACAGGGATTTCCAAATATGAATTAAATTGTGTATATACTTGCTCATTTGTTGTCCTCTGAGAGTTGGATCCTCTGAAGGCATTTATTTCTTTCACCTGACTTGCAGCAAGTTGAGGGTCCATCATGTTTGCTATTTGTGTACAGTCATCATCTAATTTGGGAATACTGGGTTCTGAATTTAGCTGCTCTCCCTCGGTGTTAAGCTGTCTTTCAGCTGGCACTATAGGAGTGATAGGTTGTACCACAGATCCTGACAAGGCATCCAGAGACTGCACAAGCTCTACCGGCAGGGCATCACTGCTCTCAGCTGCTGATGGATCAGTGGAAAAGGCATGACCCTGACACTCTAACTTGTCAGGCAACGGGTTTATCACTTCAAGACTCTCAGAATCACCAGGGGATGTTAACACAACGCTGCCGTCAAATCCACCAGTCTCTATACTCTGTTCAGTGAATACATCCATGAAAATCTTCCTTGGGGATGTCAGAGAAAGATTTGTATCATTATTAAGGGAATGCTCCTCTACTATGTTATCAGTGTCAATAGCAGTCACACAGGTTCTGTGGCAATCATCTAAAACATGTTGAAATTTATCTTCTGGTGTCTGTTCATTTAGAACCGATACATCTTCCACAAGGCCATCCAGACAGAGGCTCATTTCTGCAGAGAGATCTTCATTACTTAATTTTTGTGAAAGCTAAAAATTAAAACAAAAAAAAGTTTACAAAAAGTAATGGAACAACTTTTTCTACAAAGCATTTAATTAATATTCACTTTAGAAGTCATCTACGTGTATACATATATATGTATCTTTTATTATCAATTTTTGCATAAACTACAAGACTCAAAGCCCTCCTTCACACAATTGCAACAAGGGTTAGACTGAGGTCTCAGTTTCAAAAGTAGATCATTTCAGCTCTTGACTTTCACAGCAGTGAAAATCCAGAGCAAGAGAGACTAGATCTGTTAAAGATACTATGCCATTGCCAGTGACCTGAGGGTATTAAAAGGCTTTAGAAGAAAGTAATTAAAAATTTCTGTCAAGTAGAAATAATGAAAATGAGCATATTCATAATAATAAAAAATACATAGTTAGTAAAACACAACATATGAGTTTTGATTATGTGTATCCCATGCAGATGTGGAACATCTGTGCCTCACGAACTTCAGTTCAAAAGCTTAGGAGTTCAAGAAGTTTGCATACTGAGTTTCCACAGTGAGTACAGAACACAAAGGCACAACTGTTCTTGGAAAAGTAATACTGCTTCTGTTTTTCTAAACACTTTGAGCTGCTTTCAATAGATGCACCCATTTTTATACCAAGACATAGGTGGTGTTCTTTTTCCCTATCCCTGTTTCAAATGTTCTGCAGAAGAAAGTATGGTGCCTCCACCAACCTAAACCATATTTTTTCTATATAATATTTGTATATAATAGTGCTCTTACTTAGTAGTACTGGATCTTAAGAAAATACCTTTCAATGCATTTTTAGAGTCTTGCTGCCAGCAAGTGGTAATACTAGGCAGTGCAAGAAACCTTTAACCACTGGTAACATGATTTCAATAAAGCTCACACACAATAAAACAGGGCAGAAATCTGACACCATTGACTTACACTCAGTTTATACGCAAACATAAATCCCTGCTTCTTTGTTGAAAAATTATTCCCCAGGCAGCTGTTTCCTATCTTATACCTTTGTATCTAATTGTTCCTTTTTAAGTACTGACTCCTTCTTACTTTGCTGTACTGAACTACACTTTCTTTTTAGACCACTTAGTATGCAGACTATAAACCAACTGCATAAAAACTCTCTACTGGCACAACTTTCTGTACTTGAAGAACTGTGGTATAAACAGCATGTATGTACAGTACAAATTTCCTAAGAAAAATGCTCGGTCCATTAGTTAAAGGACAGGTGAAACTTACATTTATATTAATGGAGAACGCAGGCAATGAAGGATTAATTTTGCAAGATCCTAAAAACCCAAATGCCAACTGAAATCCAAACCCTACGTGTGATGTGTTCAAAAAACTTCTGGCCAACTACAGATGCCTAAATTTCTTTAGCACTCTTTTCTGTCGGCAAAATCCTGTGGGACTTCCTCTACAAATAATTCAAATCTGCAGAATATAAAAAAAGTTTAAACTTTCCCTCCCTAAAACCCATCCTCAGCTGCCAATTATGCACAAAGACACTTAAAAGCCCCAGTGCCTAAGGTCCCTGTACCTTCAATTGTCTTTTGAAAAGCAACAGAGCAGCTGCCGAAGAAGCAAAGCTGAGCCAGCTGTGATCGGAATCAAAACTGGGAGTTCTCTCTTCTGTTGACCCCAGCCTGGTAAATATGGTTTGAATATACCTAAGTTTCATTCAAATGAGGAAAAGGATTCCCCCTCAGTCAGCAGTTCAGTAGTAAAGTATCAACACTGTGGTAAATGCAGGTTCAGGACCATCTTCCACCAGAAGAGCTATGCTTCAAGCAATTAATTTTAAAAAGGCGTTTCTACATAAAAAATGTACCACTTTGGCATAATGTTGTTGATTATTTTATGCCAACCATGTCCTGGCATCTGTGAATCTCTTCCACTGGTCACACTGCTTCAAAAAACTTGATTTAAATCCCACTATTCTCATGTCTCAATTAGTCGCAGTACAAACCCAAATCATAGCGCTCCTTAACCCAGGCACAAATCCTGGTGACCTAGCATCAGCCCAGAATGTCTTGCCTCCCTCTCCACCTTACCCAGTAAGCATGCACTGAGTAACAGCTGAGCATAGACACAGTCAATTCCAGCCTCAGCTGAATCACAACCTAGCACCAAAGGAAACAGGTAGACAGGGAAGTCAAGAAGAGGTCTCATAAAAAAACCTACTTGACCATGGATATAAAAACTGTATGTTAATACATGTACTGCACCAAAGGCCAGTGAGCGAGCCAGGCTTTGCCAAGCCTTAGATGTTTACTTCTCCTTGTGCACTACATGAGCAAGGTTAAATCTGGCCTGGCAGCTCCAGCACCCAGCAGGACATTCACATCACCTTGGTGTTGGTGAATCATGACACGCAAGGACTTTTTTCCTATATGTTTGAGAACAATTTGAAAATTATCAAGAAATTGTAGGCTTTTGGGTGTCACAGCCTGTGGCTTACAAATGCTACAATATAAAAAGGGAATTACTAATATTGTAGTATAAATAATAAGGGTGGAGTAGAAATATTAAGTGGACTATTGTATCTGATAGCTCTGAGTAAAACAACAGCAGAGAAGTTCAGTTGTTCAACGGTTGTTCAATACACACATGCAAGAGAATCACTACAGAAGAATTAAGCCTTCAGAGAGATCAACATTATCAGCTTCTATAAGAGTGCTTTGCTGAAGACTACTGCAATATACTGGGACATGAAGGAGGCACAGAGAATCACACATTTGAGGGTGGAAGGGACCTCTTGAGATCAACTAGTCCAACCTTGCTGCTCAAGCAATGTCAGCTGCAGCAGGCTGCCCAGGACCATGTCCAGTCAGGACATAGGTGGAGAATGCACAACTGCTCTAGGAAACATGTTTCAGTGTCTGACACCCCTTCTCAGTTAAAAAGTATGTTTTTGTGTTCAGATGGGATTTCAGATTTCAAAATTTCTTTTGAATTTGTGTCCATTTCCTCTTGTCCTATCAGTAGGAACTACTCAGAAGTCAGTGTCCCTTACCTTCACTCCTAGCTGTCAGATGTTCATACACAGTGGTAAGATCCCCCTCAGCATTCTCCTCTTCATGTTGAACAGTCCTGGCTCTATCAGCCTGTTCTCATATGGAAGATCACAGAATCACAGAACGGGCTGTAGTCCAACACTCCTGCCATGGGCCAGAACACTTTCAAGTACATCAGGTTCCTTAGAACACTACTCAATCAGACCTTGAATGTTTCCAGGGATGGGGCATCTACCAGCTCTCTGGGCAACATATTCCAGTATTTCAACACCCTCATCATAAAAAATTCCTTCCCTATATCTAATCTGAATCGACCCTCTTCTACTTTAAAACTATTACCCCTTGTCCTATTACCACAGACCCCAAGGAAAGGGTCTATCCCCATCTTTCTTATTAGCCCCTTTTAAGTAGTGAAAGGCTGCATGAAGTCTCCATAGAGCCTCCTCTTTTCCAGGCTGAACAATCCCAACTGTCTCAGCCTGTCCTCATCACAGGAGAGGTGCTCCAGCCCTCTGATCATCTTTGTGGCCCTCCTCTGGACCCACTCCAACAGGTCCATGTCTTTCCTGCGTCCAGAGCTAGACTCCAGTACTCCAGGTGAGGTCTCACAAGAGCAAAGTAGAGGGTCCACCAGGATACTCAGGCCCTTCTCTGCCGAGCTATTTTCCAATCAGCTGGTCCCCAGTTGTACTGGTGCCTGAAGTTATTCTTTCCCAGATGCAGTACTTCACACCTCCCTTTGTTGAATGAGATTTCTCTCTGCCCCATTCTCAAATCTGTCCAAGTCCCTCTGAATGCCAACACAACTATCTGGTGTACCACTTGCTCCTCCCAGTACCATCTCTGAACTTGCTCAGGGTGCATTCTGTTCCATTTTCCAGGCCACTACTGAAGATGTTGAACAGTATTGACCCCACTATTGACAGACTAACCACAACAGAAATCAGTGTTGCTACGTCATCAGGGTCAAGAAAACCCAGCAAGACTAATTTTGTGGTGTCAGAATTCTATGCAGATTATCTTAATTTATAGATTTATCTTGTGTTTCCAGGGACATACAGAATTAAGATGCTCACTGACTCACTGCTGGTTGTCAAGGTGTCCATTCTGCCCTTGCTGCAAATCAATCTGGGGTGGCCTTTGGTTCCTCTCACTAAAGATCTTTCTGCAAGACTCAGATCATGCCAGTGCTAACATCAGTCAATATCCAAAAAGTATCATTCACTGCAGTGATTACTTCCAACCTTCTTTCTCCAGGCTCCTAAAATATCTTCTCTGGAGATATTCTCAACGCACTCAATCTGCCTGTTCTCCAGAGGCTATTAATCAAAGACAATCTCTTTTTCAAGGCATTTGGATTTTGTTCTCTTGGACTAATTCTGTGCAATGAGAATGTTTCATTTAATAAACTTGGTATTATAGGCTTATATTGATAGCTGCATATTTTTCAGAAAAGAAAAGCCTAGGAGATTTCAAGTTTTTTCCCTTTGTTTCAAGACAAAGAATACTTGGCCCTGATCATCAATGGTATTTGCTGCAAGACATGCAAAATTTGCCATACTGATCTCAAATCTACCTTCGGTGAATTTTATCAAAAATAGTTGCTTTTTCCCCAACTATTACCTCAATCAGGACAGTTACAGATAATCTATTTCTCTTCAGAGACCTTCCAAACGTAATGCCTTTCCCATAACTTTCATTGGTGAGAAACATTTTAAGCTACTCAAAGTCTTCATTACTTTATCGTAAGTAACAGCCCTTACAGATTCTGTGTCATGATGATGTCTTCCCCCCTTCCCTTTTACTGCTGTGCTCCTACCCTTGTGTTCTGCAAGCTTAGGAACTACAGTTCTTACCTAAAAAGCAGAAAATAAAGTTTAGCTTTAAAGGTGCTTTCACCTAATGAGCTCAGTGACAGTTTCAACAGCTATGTGCTTGCTTTTTAAAATGAAAGAAACAGGCATTTTTCAGTAAAATACTCTATAATGCTAAATAAATTATATGATATTTTATATACATTCTCTTGTAAAAATACACTTACCTTTTCTTCTGAATCCTTTTGAAATTCATTCAATTTGATATCTAAATTAAGGAGAGTAGACAAATATTTAGTTTTACTTTCCACTTCTGAAAGTTCTCACTCCCTCTAAAAAAATGGCACTATTTCCTAAGTTTAAGTATAAAGTTTCAAAACTTAAAAATTACTATAGTCATGTTCCCTACATGGAACTGACAATAAAATTTCTAGTTAGGCTCTGTTAGCCACTAAATTATTTCCCAGAGCTACTTTGTCACATTTCTTCACTGTGGTTTAGAGGCCTGTCTTTCCAAAGACTGTCAGCAGATGGTATTACCACCCATTCCACAGGATAAGACTTATCCCCTGCCCTCTCTAATTACAATGCAATTAGACAATAGTGCTAAAATAACCTAATAACTTACTGCCTCTGGAAAGGGATGATCTCAACCCCCCTGCTCCTATCACCCCGTTTTGACATTCATGTGACTCCCTGGCAACTTCCTCATCAGAAATAAAGTGAGTGTTTTTCTGTAGGGTTATCAAAAATAAGGTAAAGGCAGAAGACAACTAAATAAGTCACTGCTGGGAGCACAGAGGAATGGAGGCACAACTAAAGTAGCATGAAGTGACATACAGACACGGGGAATAGTAGCATTTCTGTTTCTCCTTTCTTAGAAATGCCTCTGATTCTTTGACATGTTAGTAAGAAACATTTGGGAACTCTCAATGACCTATTTACCTTACACATCCATATGGCACTTGAGTACTAAGTATATTTGTGTGGCCTGTAACTTTTGTCAGAAAATTCCACAGTAATGAAATAATTTTATACTGGATATATAGCACTGGATTGAGAAAAGAGTTACTTCTTCAAACAATCCTAGCACCACACTTACAAAAACAGAACTTTTAGTCCATGACTATAAAAATGAAACAACTGTTGGAAAGCACACATATCATATTCCAAATAAATCTACATGGATACTCATCTTCAGCTTCTCAAGTGATTTTCTCAAATGATTCTGACACAGCTAGAACAACTTCCAGTTTTGTACAACATACCTACAGAATTAAGTTGCTGTTCTTCTACTGCATTAAGTGAAAAATCAGACTTAGAAATATTTTCGGTAGGTGATGAACGCTTTATCCAACCCCTACAATTAAGTAATACAATGAAAAGTTCTTAAAGAATTGTAATCTGCTCACCTTATGAAAATTTTTACAGAACTTTGAGTTTTTTTATGTAATTTTGTGCTAACCATTATTCATGAAAACAGCTGCAGTTATTTCAGAGGTATACTTTTATTTTACAAGGACATGCAACAAATAAGACTTCTGGATTTCCTACATGGAACTGGCTATGTTTGCACATTCATTCTCTAAGCGAAAAAATGGACTTTCCTGTTTTCTATTAGTTCTTTCTGTGTTTCTGTTATAAATCCATCTTCTCCTGAAATCCTTCCATAGCTTCCAGGAACAAAAGGTCTATTATTACTTATTATAAATTTTTGTTTGTCTAATGGTTTTCTCCAAGTTCTGTTACTCTTGTTGGTTTAAACCAATAAAGGTAATATCATCAATATAAATAAATCCAGGTACATACTGAACATAGAACTACCTGTGACATAAATATAGATCCTTCACTAAGCAAACAAGAAAACTGTTTCTAAATAGTACACTGAGAATAAAATAGCATACAAATGGATGTATAATGGAATTGTTTAATTACAGTATGCCTGACTGGAATTCCTGTGTGATGTATTATACTCACTGCAGTAGAGACTGAGACTGGTCAGATGTGTATGCCTCTTGAAGTACCTAAAGAAAAAAAATTACCAAGTTAACAAACAAAGTATTTAATTTTTTTGTTTGTTTGTTTTATTACCAATTGCCTACCTTCTTCCTTCTGTAATTGAGTTGGGAAATGGAATTTTTAGATCCTATCATTACATAGGTTACTAATAAGTCACAAAAGTATTCTGCTTAAATCTTTCTTTTAATTTATACTATTTGAGAAAAATGTTGAAAAATAAGACCGTGGAAGATAACACTCACCCAGAAGGAAAACATACCCATGCAACTAAGACATGAGTATTTCAAACTTAAGATGTTTTATACATCAAAGGACCAAAACACAAGGTATTTTAACTTCAACTCACAGTTTTAATCTTTCTTTGATAACAACTGCCTTTTTTCATTAAATAAAAAAGGGTGCTGCTCCAGAGACTGTGAAGCTCAGTATACTACTCTCAATACCCCTGTAAACAGCATAGTTTAATTACTTCAAGACCCCCCACATCAGCAACCTCTTAAGTGGCAGGGCTGCCACAATCCAACACATGAAAGAACATGAGGGTAATGTAACAGCAGGTGCCAAATTCCAACACTTCAGTACAAAGAGCTTGGATCTGCTTTTCGTGCCTTTGTACATACAGGAGAGATCTCCTCCAGTGTGGAAAATGGAGCCTTTATCTACTTTATAAAGTATGTAAGCCATTATACACTTTTTACAGAAAATACATACACCTTTTACAGAAAAAGGAGCCTTTATATAAAGCGTAAGGCAAACTAGGAATGATTAAGGAAGACACTGAAGAAAGTGAACTGCAGAACGGTTCTCTCACTGGTGAGCTGAAGACTGAGTATTATTAGTGAACTGGCTATAACTTTAAACAAATAATTGACATACAGTGGACATTAACAGCACTAGGAAGATTCTGGGAAAGAACACCTTGGCGCAGGCACCAAGTGACAACTTTTTTGTCTTACAGAAGACATTAGGAAGGCAGGAAGACCAACCATCTTAACAATGACCTGAAGAGTAACAGATGTAGATTGGCCAGTAGGAGGACTGCTAAAAGGCTTCCTGGAACAGAACAGATTCTTTAGTTTGTGCAACAATTATCAACTCACGTAATTCCAAAATATGGCAATGAGATAGTTCACAGAAAGTTATTGACTTTGCTTAAATACACCCTTCAGGCGAGTTAGCCTGAATATTTACACAGAACATTATTCAGAGACCAGGCAAAGTCAAGAGAATAACAGAACAGCTATCAAACCTCTCTGACTGCTTTACATTGCTCTTAAAAGCTCAGTGAACTACCCTTATAACTCACAAGACAAAGGAGCTGTTTTTTCTGCTAAAAAATTAAGTTCTAAGCAAAATTCATGTATTGCTTAATGGTTGAAGGGTCTTCTCAAATCATATAAGTTACAGAAATAGTATTTGTGGCCACTGACTGGAAGTACCGGAACAGCTTTTTGTCCTGCTCCTTGTTTTTGGTAAGGAAATTCCTGCAAAATCCTAATAATTTTTCTAATTTCAACACTCATTTATACAGCCAACTACATGAGGGGACTCTGGATGTGGTCCAAAGAAAGACTAATGCTAAAAAGCTGTTAGGTGCACTTCACCAAACACGGCAAGAAAAATGAAGTATGGGAAAGCTGAAAGCACAAACTTACAATCATGACATCTGTCTGAACAAGCCATGGAATAGGGTGTTAATAGATAAGGAAAATGACTTGTCAGTTGAAAAGAACATGGATCCTACAAAACCTGATGTATGTCTACTGCATTTCTGGTGGAAGAAAATTCTTAATTACAATTTCTTACATGATGGAATCAAAGACAGGACTGCATATCCCAAGCCTCCCCCAAAACCATCCAAAGTACAAAGATAGCTAAGACTCTCTGGAACAACTGGAATGGATGTTACATTTCCTGAAAAAAATCACAGCCAGTCCAGGCTGCACGACGGTCATATCACATCACATCTAAATGCTGTACTCACCTAAGATCATTCCTAAGACATAGTAGAAGGAAAGCTTCTATGTAACCATATTCCATGTTGGTTCTTGGAGTGGCTGGAAAAGCCACATTGGTGCAAGCTACACATGTGGGTATCAAAGATGACAAGCCAATACCACTCCTTACAGCATTCAATAAAGATTTAAGTTTTACACTGTCCCCAAGCTTTGCACAACCAAGCTGCCAGTGGCATGCTGTACAGGTGTCCCCCCCCAAAAAACTAGTAAGGATTACCCAAACTATTTAGTGAGAAGTACTAGGTTTCTTTGCTTTTCTAACCTTTTCCTTAGTGTACAGGGTATTTGTCCTTAGACTTGGAAGAATCTCTTAACGGCATTGCAGACTGGCTAATCTGCTGGTAACCATGAAGCCAAAGACTTAGGTTAGAAAGAGGCTAGTCAGATCGGCTCCCAGAGCAGAAAGGAAGAGAGCAAATGTGCACTTCCCTCGTTCCCTGCATCCTTAGAAAACCATGATAAACTTCAGTCATGACAACCCTGGGACATGCAAGGAGCAAAATAAAGTTACAGAGAAAAGTCTTTGAAATAACAGCATCTTTTGGATTTTTGTTCACTGTTTCCCACACTGTCAGCTAAGACAAATTTATTTGCAATTTTATAATGAGCTGTAAAAACATTCACTCCAGTAGAAATGCCTTTTTTCAACGAAGCTTTTGTCATCTAGGAAACAGTTTAGCTCTTACCTCTCTTTCACTGGAATAAGGTTATACAGACTGTGGGCTTTGGACTGGTGAATCCACAGTGCTAAAGATGGGTAACACTCACAGTCAAAAGCAGAGAACCTGTTTGTCTCTAATTATTCCATGACCGTATCATATGCAGGTGCAAACTGATTGCTCAACTGAACAGAGGTTTATGGGCCAGCTAACAACCATGGTAAATACATTAAAATGTAGGCTAATTATTAGATTAGGGAATGCAGAATTTTCCATAGAGTAAAACTATTACCCTATCATTATGCAAGTAGACATTTTATTCTGCATTTCAGATTATTATCTCTTTGTTTTTGAAAAAAACAATTGTTCAATCATTGGATCACAGCTAATCTCACAGTGAGTATCTAAGGCACAGTCAATCCAGACGGTTATCTTTCAGCTCCTAAAAGGAACATACTAAAAAGACTGTGCTCCACGACTTTTTATCTTTGTCCTGGGCTTGTTCCTCAAATTTGAAAGGAAATTTCACACATGAAATACTTCATGAAATACCAGGGAAGAGACTTGGATACATTCCTGGAGACAATGTGCTACACATGTGACAACATGAAATTCACTTCAGCTGTAAGCTACCAGACTCTTTCGCATGGAATCAAAGGGAGGCCCAGTGGGTTTATTAATAATTAATCCTTAGATATGTTTACAGAAGACATCATTGGTGTACTTACTGGATTTATCTCGTCTTCCTTTTGACAGTATGTCTGGCCACCAAATTTCGGTGTAAAACAGATTTCTGGAGAAGGAGTTCCTTGAAAAAAAAACAAACAAAAAATCCGCAGTAATTAAAGTTTTTATTGCCTTAATTTCTACATAACTTTCTGTAATTGCATACATTTTCACATAACTCAGTAAGTGAGGTACACGCATCAAAGCTTCTGATATGCAAGGGATTTAAGTGGCCAAATAATCTATCTCACCAGATTTTGAAATTACAATGAATGGAAAAGAAATTAATAAAACCAGCCAGGGGGAGAGATTTATTTCACTTAGTGTTCCAGGACCCTCCTTGAGTTTGTATTGGAGATTAACTCTTTCCTCTTATTTTTTAAACTAACAACTGCAATTTTGGTAAGCTGCCTGATCCATTTGACTAAAAATATACTTGTACTCTTACATGGAGTAGTTTCTTTAATGAATATACAAAGGAAGACTTTCTGGAAAAAAAAAGGATAGAAGCCCTTAAGGTTGAACCCTTAAGTTTGAAAACTAAGATGTTGATACCGACATTAGTAAAATACTAATCAAATTAATATTTGCGTTATGTATCTCATCCCCAAATTGCTAATATACAAGTATGTACAAATCCATGAATAATTAAATTCTAATTCCAATTTACTGAATACAACATGCAGCAGGCAGAATGCTAAAAATATCATAATCTATTACAGTTGCAAGGACAAAACCCCCTCGCTCAACCCTCAGACAAATGCCCACTCCACAAACTGAAGAATGAGTCAAACAAACATTGCCAGGTCTTAATTGCAGTGGATAATCACAGGTAAGTTCAAAATGGGATGATGTTTCTTTCCTCAGTCAAAACTATTAAACAACTATAAAAGGTTCAGCATCAGGAAAACACAGCCATTGGAAAAGTTTCTTCAGATTCCAATCAGCTTTAGGTAAGATTTATATTAACTTAGAGTAGGCTGATAAAAAATGACAGTCCACTCAGATCTTCAAATTGGCAAAAAGACAAACAATAAAAAAATCTGGAAGAACATCATATGTCACTTAAAGAATAGTCAGTCCAAAATATTGCTGAAATAAAACCTACAGGATGCAAGTAGAGTATATTATATAAAAAAGCAAAGGAGGTATCAGTGAAACTATTATGTAACTAAGACATGCTTGCTCATGCAGCATGTGTTATGGGTATTATTATGGAAGATTTTAAGACTTTAAATGAGCGTGCAATCATTTACACTGAAAGTAATTTAATGATACACTTAAAATAATGCACTTAAATATACCTACCCAAACTTCATATGCTACAGAGAATTGATATATTAACAATATTAAAGGGTTTTTAAAAATACTATAAGCAACTATAGTTACATATAACTATTATGTGTATAGATTCCATTTATTTTATTCTGCTCAAACACATACATACAAACACATACATGTAAATAAAAAGGATATTCCTATATATAGTTCATACACTTCCCAAGACAGGGATCCTCAGTTATAGTACAGAGAAAGAATAGAGAAGTCAAGAGCAAACCTAATTTTCAAATATTAAAAAAGAGCTGAAGAATCTCCTAAAATATGAGCTAAAATTATAGATGTAATAAAAGAGCACATTCATTCCTAAGAATTAACTTCATGCAGCACTGAAGTATAAATAACAGACTCAGGCAATATCTAAAGCAACAGTTTAAGGAAATAAACAAACTGAAAAAAAGAATCCGTCCTACCTTCAGTAATACTCATCTCAGTGGTTAAAGCTATGTCTACATTAAGAAAAGCCAACCTTTGCAAAACAAATAAAATAAAAGGTCATTAAGAATTACAGTCCTATGAAATCAAAGGGCAGGTCAGAGTTTAAGTTCTCTTAAACCCTCAGTTTAAGAGAGGTGCCCATCCCAGCCTCTGACATTTGGACACCGCTGGGCAAGTGCTAACACCAACAGCAAAGGACACCCAAATTGTAGGGATATACCTGATTTTCTGCATAGAAAATCACAGATATTGAAGCACATTGCTGCTTTATGTATTTCCAAGAAATGCCAGGCCACAAACCCAGCACAAAGAGGTGCAGCTACAGGTGTTTTCAATCCCTTGCCATGTCTTAAATGAGAGAAAATGTAGTGAAAATGGTATCAAGTCAAGGTTGCAGGGAAATAGTATCAACACCAACTGCATCTAATAGTGTTTATTTCCTCCGAGTTGGTTTCTGGGGCATTTCACTTCTACGGACTGAAATGTTACTCAGGAGGGTCCAGAGGCACAAGCTCCAAGGCCATCAGCGGAGCTAAGAACCACTGAGTCTAAGGGCATACAAAACGCCTCTGAATACAGAAAGGGGTGGGGGGAAGGAAAAAAAAAAAACAAAGAAGGTAAAACTCTCATCCCCGGAGCGTCCCCTCAGCCGCGGGCCCCTTGCTGTTCCGTGGGCGCGCCACACCTGCCGCACCACACCACCGCCCTCGCACAGGCAGGTGCCGCTCAGAGCCATCTGCGTTACCACCTCCTCCTACAGAACTCCTCTTCCTCCACATCACTCTCCGTCACAGAGCCCTCCACGACGGTCTCGTCGCTGTCCGTGTCAGTCTCCCCGCCGCACACCCGCCGCTCCACCGTGGGCTGTCCCCGGCGCTGCCCCGGCGCCTCCTCAGGCGGCCGCCCGTTGCACTCCGAGGTGGCCGCCATCTTGTGGAGGCGCCTCGCTACCCCTCGGGAAGCCCCGGGCGCACGTCGTTCCCTAGAGCCGCAGGGCACTAACATACACCGTGCTGTGTGCCGTTAAAAAGGCTCGCTTCTGGACGTTTGTGCAGTCCTGATGCTGATATCTCAAGAGTCAGAAACGCTTATTTGCCCAGAGAGTTACATAGAACGAGGAGGGGGGTTGTGAAACAGGGTCTGGCCTTATCAGTGAAAGGCCTTATAGCCTCAAAGGAGGGACCCTGAATCAAGGACGACCTGGGCTTTTATTGTATAATCTGGGGTCTTAGAATCATAGAATGATAAGGGGTTGGAATAGACCTTAAAGATCATCCAGTCCCAACCCCCAGTGGCAAGGACGATTAGCCCAGGTTGCTCGAGGCCTTATCTAGCCTGGCCTTGAACATTGCCAGTGCTGGGGCATCCACAACCTCCCTGGGCAACCTGTTCCACTGTCTAATTCTTCCTAATATCTAACCTAAATTTCTCCTCTTTCAATTTATGCCCATTACTTCTTGTCCTATTGCTACAGTTCCTGACTAAACGTTCCTGTTAACTTGTCGGCTCCTGCTGTGTCTCTTGTCACCTGTTGTGTTTCTGGTCACCTGGCTGGCACCACAGGTCTCTGTGCCCTTTGTAAAGGAAGGGATCTGTGCCAGTTCATGGCCTCTTGAGTCTGGCAGTCGGCAGTCAAAGATTGCAACCACTCACTCACAGACCGACAACTCAAGAAACCCACCAACTTGAGAGAAAGGCTGAGCATGAGAAGCAAGAGAATCATTTAACCAAGATATGATAGACTACTAATTAATAAGCAAACAAGGTAGCTTGTAGCCAATGAACTGTGACTTCTATGGTTTCTAAAATGTATGTATCTTGTAAAATTTTGAGAAAACTCCATCTTGCACCCTGCACAGAATAAACAATGTCTCCTTTCTAAACTAGGCCCTGTATCTGTGTTTGGAGTCCCTCCATTGGCAACGTTCCCTGGCCATGGTTAAATAGCTAACTTCACCTGCTGTCCTGAGCATGATGTTCATGTGCTCATGAGTAGGAACATGTTTGAGATAACCAAATTATTAGTTGACAATACTTTGACAGTATTTGCAGTAGCACTCTTCAGTGATCGTCTGTGAATCACAACATTTTCCTCAGGCAGAGCTGCTCTGGCTCCGCTTTACCTGCTATCTGCTTGGCAGTGGGGCAGTGCTGCTCCCATGGCCTCTGTCAGCGCAAGGCTGGGCTGCAGGCAGGCCACCACAAAGAGCTACAGATGTGAGAACTTAATGTCAGTGCATGTGGTGTCGCACAGACTGCAAACCCCAAATCACTGCAGACTCCCGCTGCCAGTGAACTTGATGATAAAATTAGCATTTTTAATACTCTCCAAATAGTGTTCATGGAAAATGTGGAAAACAGAGCTAAGATACTAAGAGTCATCTTAAATTATATATAATTTGCACATAATTTTTGAATCTACGTACAAATTGTTATTATGCTTTGGCTTAGTCATATCCGTATGCAATTATAGCAATTGCTGTGCATGTTATCAAGTGAGTCCAGAAATCTCACTGGTAATACTTTACAGTTTTCAGGTAATGAAGGTGAGATACTGAAGAAAATGTGTTAAGAAAGAAGCTGTCAGGAAAGATGGATACACAGTAGTATTTTTAAGATATTCCACTGAAGATGAGAACAAAAAGGCCATCTACATGTTAAAAGAGTGAGCTGGCGTGAATGATTTCGTCACTAATAACTACTCTGGGTGGAGTTCTTAGGAAACCTTTTCATAAGTGCTTCGTTTTTTGAGGATCACACTGATGCTTCACAGCACAGCGCCACGTGGAGCTAGTAGATATATTTCCAAATGTGGTGCCACATGTAAGAAGCACCTTCAGGAAAGCCAGAGTGTGGATCATCTGCTTCAAAACCTCTTGGTTTGTATTTGAACGTGTTAGCTGGCAAGCTCAGCCCCAGAAACACGTAACAGCAGTGCCAGCCTGGAGTGCTGTCTTGCAGCGATCATAGTGTCACATCTGACTCCGTGACTAAAGAGAATCACAGAATTGTTAGGGCTGGAAGGGACCTCTGGAGACCATTTAGTCCAACCCCCCTGCCAAGGCAGGGTCACTTAGAGCAGGTTACACAAGCATGCATCCAGGTGGGTCTTTGAGAACCTCCCAATACTTCATGAACCAAAAAACTGCACATCCTCTCTGGCCGAAAGACACAAATACAAATATATTGCTTTTTTTTTTTTCTTTTTCCCCGAACGTCAGGGGCACCGCGGCTTCCCACAAGCAGGAGCTGGGCATTTCTGCGCGGACTCTTAGTGCCTCGGCCCAGCGCGGTGCCCCAGGCGGTACCAGCGGCGCGGGGCTGTTCGGGCAGCACCGCGGTCCCGGAGCACGGCGAGGCACTGTGCCGGCCCCACCGCGCCGCCACTGCTCCACTGGCCATGCAAATGAGCCGCTACGGTCGCCCAATTAGAGGGCGCGGAGTGGGGACCGCGGCGGCCCATTGGTGGGCGGCCCATGGCGCGATGGCGTGTTCGCCGCTCCTGATGGCGCGTGGGGCCGCGCGCCGCTGGCCGGGCCGTTGCCGCGGCGACGCGGCGGGTGACGCGAGGCGGGCGGGGCGGAGCGCGCGCTCGCGATTGGCCGCGCGATCGGGCGATGGCGGCGCCGGCGTGTCGTTGCGCGGCGGGGCGGGGCGGCAGGGCCGGGAGGGGGCACCGGGCGGGACGCAGAGAGCTGCCACTGCGGCTGGGGCGCGGCGGTGAGCGGGGACCGCGGTGCGGCGGTGAGCGGGGGTCGGCGGGGCCGCGAGCGCGGGGTCGGCACATCGGCGCGCCGTGCCGGCAGGCGGGCGGGCTGCGGTTGCGGGCCGCGGTTGCGGGCCGAGAGAGGCCGGGTGGCGGCGGCTCGGGGCAGGGAGGGCACCGTCGCCATCTCCGCCCGTCGGGAGCGGCGGCCACCCCGCCTCGCCGCCGCCTTGGGCGCTGTGCGGGGGTCCCGGGGCCGCCTTGGCGCCCGCGGGCTGCGGGGCTGAGCTTTCTCAGCTCTCGCCCGGTACCTGCAGCTCTGGGCCTCCGAGGGGCTGCCTTCCCCCGCTGTGAAAGCCGAAAGCGGTCCCCGGCAGCGCTGCAGGGTCTGAGCGCTGTGTGTGCGCTTCAGGTGAGCTCCGCACAAATTCTCGCTCGGCTGCTTTTGCCGCTGGGTTCCTGTAGCTGTTGCTGAGTCAGCCCGCAAGAGATGGGAAATTTGTGCTGATCTCATTGATGGTGTTGCAGAGGACTGCTCTGATCTTAGAGCTGGGTGACAAACCTTGGGTATTTAACAGACTAGTCGTACAGTTACGTGGTAGGTAATTGCTCTGAAGCATTACATACGACTGATCTAGTTTGCTTTTTAGACTGGTTTGGAGGACTTGCAGCGGGGTTATGTTTGTATTTTGTGTTCTGTTTTGATTTCCCAGGTCGAAAACAAAGGCAAGCAGGATTTATAAAGCACCCTTTTTGTACCACCATTTTGAAACTTAGCAGAATTACTTCAGTGTTAAATTTTGGCTGTATATTTAACGTTATGTCTTGCTAATTTCAAGCTATGAGTCAGTGTAACTGTATAAATATTTCAAACAGAAATATGAGCTCATGTTATGCATTGACTTTTTTTTTTTACAGCACTGTAATGCAGAATCAGTATGTGTAATGAATATTTTCTAGAAAAGTCAACTGCATAGCAAAAACCACCATGCGCTTAAGGCAGGTTAAACTAACATGAACGCTTTAAAGAATCCTTTTAGGTTAGGAGTTAGTATCATTCAGTTAACCCCAAGATCAGCCATGAGGCATCCTCTATTTCATAGCAGCAGTTAATAAAAAACCTAAGATATTATGGATAATTATTTTCATAAATTAATTTATGTACTTTTTTTCCTCTAATTGATTTATGTGAAGCCATTTTACTATTTTTGTGTAGAAATGTGACAAATAATTTCTGAAAAAAGATTTTGAAATCTTTCTAGCCCTACTAGTTTATAATTTTTTTTCATGGCCAGATAATCATTCCAGCTCTCAGAATTAGTTGTATTAGCTGTACTACTAGTAGTAGTCATGTAGTAACTACTAGTTCTGATTTTCCTGAAACAGTGTGAAATTCAAAAGTATTTGTATTTTCAAAGAATGTTGTTTTGCCTTTCCTATTTTTTCTGTTGTTTTGAAATATTCAGCACTGAGGTATTTCTTTGGTAATGTTTTTCTAATTAAAAAATACCTTCCATTCTGCTGAGGAAAAATGATACCACTTTGGTACAGCTTGGTGGGAACATAAATTTACAAACCAGAATGTAGATTATATTACAGAGGGAAAAAGAAGGGTTAACTACTTTGTAAAGGAGGTGTTTGCTTTTGGTTTTTAATTTTATTCTTAAAAAGCTTTCTGTCAGGAAAGGAAATAATTTGTTCATAAAGAAGGCAGTCCTCTCAATCGTTTTCCCCACTTGGTTCTATGAAGCACAAACGTCTGTCACACCTTTGCTGTGGAAGGATAAAGAGAAATAGATCAGTGCTGTTGGTGCTCATGTGATTGAGATCAGCACTGGTATCCTGATCCTGGTATCTTCAGGAACACTTAATCAGATAATTTTGCCTTGTCTGTTATTTTCTTCATTGAATGGCAGCTTCATTTTTGATGTCCGAGCAAAATAAATAATACCAGAAGCCCAATGGATGGATTGTTACTTTTAAAGCAATGCAAAGGGATTTTTTTAATCCACTTTGAAGTGGCGGTGTGTACAGCTCTCAGTCTTCTATGGAAATCTTTACAGTGCTAAGTTGGTACATGTAAATACTGAATTATAGATTGTCTCTGTTAACCAGGCTACTATTAAGCATTTTTTACTTTTTACAGTTTTGTAAGGTGTTGTTTTTGTGTAATGAGAAAAGGAAACTCCAATTATTAATGCATTTAAGAGAGAATGTTACCACATTTTGTTTCCTTGATAAACTTATGTAAAGGTACAACACACAGCAAATAGACTAGGATGGGGTCTGAAGGATGTGAAGAATGTCCGTGTTCTTAGTTCTGTGAAAGACAGCTGTGACAATTTCTGCCAAATGTTTGTTATTTGTTGGAAGCAAAGGGATGATGAAATGCATCAATAACCTGGGAATTAGTTATGGGTAGAAGATAACTGTCACAGAATACTGTATGTGAGGACTTGCATCCTTGAGATGAAGAAGGAGCACTTTTTTGAAGGTAATTAATTTGTGTCAGAGAATAATGTTGAACATAAAGTAGAGAAGATGCAGCCAGAGAGATAACATTGCAATTCTTGCTGTTGAGCATCACCAGTAATGGTTAATTGGTAATCTTTATAGTTCAGCAATACTTTTGATAGGAAGAATGAGTACAAAGAAGCAACAGAATTGGGTGATTGCTTATATAGATGGTAAAGATAAGAAGTTAAGTGAAAGGTGTATCAGAATTGTGCAATAGTGAGAGATGTGAGAGTAGTGAGGACTTACCAGCAAGACCTTGAAGAAATAGGGCAGATATGTATTAAAAAAAGCTTGAGAAGGCAGGAGCAGATTGTATTATATTTTGGAATCTTAGAAATAGATGTATTTTACATGGAAGGTTGAAAGGTGAAGATTACTTTCCTCACTTGTCTGTTACTTAAGTAGTTTTGCTTTTTTTTCCCCTGGAAGATGACTTGCAGGAATGTGTAGATTTCTGTCTTTTCACTGAATGTCAGACTTGCTAACATACAAAATATTCCTTTGTTGCAGGGTTGCTAAGTATAGAAGAACAGTTTTGAAAATGTTGTCCAGACTATTTCGAATGCATGGCCTTTTTGTAGCTTCTCATCCATGGGAAGTCATTGTGGGAACAGTGACTCTCACCATCTGTATGATGTCTATGAAGATGTTCACTGGGAATGATAAGATCTGTGGCTGGAATTATGAGTGCCCCAAACTTGAAGAAGTAAGTATTTGAATTAATTTTATTGTAATTGGTGTTAATCGGTAGATCCAGGGTTTTCTGTAGAATAAGATCAGGGTGTGATGTATTAGGAGTAAAGTATCTATGCAGAACCTTCTTTATTGCCTTATTTTTTAATTGTGGATATTAAAGTGGTATGCAAACAGTGATGCAGTACAGATGGGTTTCGTTAAACCTAACATTCATCTGCACAGTGTCTAGTGAATAAGGATTATCATATTTTAGTTTTTTAAGACAAGACTATCAGTGATACTTATGTTATTCTGAAACTTCATTTTTAGTGCAGCTTCACAATGGAATCTTTTATTACTGAAACTTAAGAAGTTACTTCTTACTGTAAAAGCTAACTAAATTTCTTTGTATTTCAAACAGGATGTTTTGAGCAGTGACATCATCATCCTGACAATCACACGCTGTATAGCAATCCTTTATATCTATTTCCAGTTTCAGAACCTAAGGCAGCTTGGATCAAAATACATTTTAGGTACTGTGTCTGACTTCTGTATTTGCTGTATGCATTTTAATTGTTGGTGGGTTTTTTTTACAAAAATTGGTAACAAATATTAACACTTTAATCCTTATGTTCAAGAAAGCATTATTTTAATTATTTGTTACATAGCAGAAGACATGTTTTACATTTATCAAAGTGCTTTTTTTTAATTAAAGGTTGTAAGATTATATAAACACTGGAAATTTAATTCTTAAAATAACTGTTTCTTTTGTGAAACACTTAAAGTTATAGAGCTGTTTAAGCCAGTTTTAATTTTGCTTAAAATAAATTGAGAAGATTTATGGCTTTTATCTCTGAGTCTTTGAATGCAGTACAAACTTGAGTTTTAAATACCTATAAAAAGAGCACATGCTTCAGTTTGTATTTTGACTGCTGTTCATACACTCTGAGAGACAAGAATTATCATGCATTTGTCATTGATCTAAAGGTGTGGTTTTTCTTTTTTTCCTATTTTTTTCCTCATATGTGTGTATATATATATGTATATATATATATGTACACCAAAAATTTCCTGTTCTCTTGTTTTTTAAAGGTATCGCTGGCCTCTTTACAATCTTCTCAAGTTTTGTTTTTAGTACAGTGGTAATTCACTTCTTGGATAAAGAACTGACAGGTTTAAAGTAAGTAATGAATTGTTATTCTTGATTTCTTGCTTGCTTTTTTTTCCTGTACAGTGAACCTTGAAGCTTAACATATGCCTCTTTTTTTTTTTCAGTGAAGCTTTACCATTCTTCCTGCTCCTGATTGATTTGTCAAGAGCAAGTGCATTAGCCAAATTTGCTCTCAGTTCCAACTCACAGGTCAGGGGGGTTCTTCTTGAGGGCTTTGTTTGTTGGTTGGTGTTTTACTTCGTTGGGGCTTTTTTTGTTTTGCGATGGAGGTTTTTAAGTTTAATTTTCTAAACTGAACATTATCCCATGGCTGGGGGTTAGAACTAGATGATCTTGAGGGTCCCTTCCAAGCCAAACCATTTTATAATTATATATGAATAATCCAGGTGGAGAGACATACAGGTGAATACTGTCTTGGTGATATATAAATGTCAAAAGGATCAGATTTTATCCAGATTCTGTGTTCTCTTCTAGCCAGATCAGTGTTCAAGTGAGTAGTAACACTGTTTAAATTAGTGTGCACAGTCATGTGCACTAAGTTAATTGTAAGTAGGAGTGTGACTTTATAAAAATCAGAACTTAAAACCAGCAGTGCTTACAGCTCTTCTAAGGAGGCTAATGTTCCTAGGCCAAAGTTTTTCCTAAAACAGTTACTAATACAAAAAAGTTAATTTCTAGGGCTCAGGAACAGTAGATAAAGAGACATCTAATTTTACAGTGCTGCTACTGGAAAAAGCATATTTCTAGACCAAATATTAGCAGATGGAGCATATGTTCAGACAGGAATAGTCATGCTCTAGTGCATTTAACGCAGCACAGTAGGAGGGATTGGCAGGAGACTTTGCTTGTCATACCTAGTAATGTTGTTTTGCTAATACTCTCAAGTTCTGAAGTAAAAGTATATTTTGTGCAATTAATTTATACCTACAAAATACTGTATGTGGTCTTCGAGCATACTAATTGTGACAAAATACTGTCTATTATATTTTAATGTAGTGTATATTATGCTGCACATTTTCTATATATGCAATATTGATGGGCAAAGGTAGACAAATTAATCAAAATTAAATAACCTTCTGTGACTAAAAACTGTCGAAGTATGTTAACTTAGAAGAAATAGAATACATTCTCTATATGCTTTCTCACAGGAGTTCATTTTCAATATATGTTTTACAAGGCCTTATCACCATAATACTACTCAGTTTACTAATCACTTTATGTTATAAACTTAATTTGCTTTTTGTTTTCATGTTAACGGACAGAAATTTTTCTTTCTAGGATGAAGTAAGAGAAAATATTTCACGGGGGATGGCAATTTTAGGCCCTACATTTACACTGGATGCACTTGTGGAGTGTCTTGTAATTGGTGTTGGTACCATGTCAGGTGAGCCATATAGTCTAAAAGTTCAAATATTTTCAGTTAAAAAAGACTATTTGAGAGACATTGAGATGTTGCGAGTTTTACATCATAGATGTTACCCATGAGAGTGGAGTGACCTAATCTCTTTATTTACCTTCCTAATTAGCCTATTTTACTAGTTTCTTGCTAGGACGAATATGTACATCTTAAACCAAAGTTTGAAATACAGATAGTGGCTTTCCTTGACCATGGTGCAGTAGGAATGGACTTTGGTGCAGCTGCTTTCATAAAATTAATATCTTCCTATCATTCCTATCACTCCTGTTAACATCTTAAAGTAGCTGCTAAAATTGACTCTTGGGCATACTTAAAAAGGAGCTGTATTTTTCATACATGCACGCCTCTTTCATATTCTTGCAAAAAGTGAGTCTGGAGATTGCTCCAGGTGAGGAAAGTTATTCTAGTTCAGTTAAAAATAACAAATCTTTACTGTTTGGTTGGGGTTTTTTCCCCCCCATCTCATGTCCTGTCACTACATGCCCTTGTAAAAAGCCCCTCTCCAGTTATCTTATAGGCCCCGTTAGGTACTGGAGATGCTGTAAGGTCTCCCTGGAGCCTTCTCTTCTCCAGGCTGAACAACCAACCCCAACTCTCTCAGCCTGTCCTCACAGGAGAGGTTTGATCCAGCACTTGGATGAACTTAGTATCTCTTCTCTGGACTGTCCCAGCAGGTCCATGTCCTTGTCATGGTGGGGGCAGCAGAGCTGGACACAGCACTCCAGGTGGGGTCTTAGGAGACTGGAGTAGAGGGACGGAATCCCTTCCCTCAGCCTCCTGGCTGTGCTGCTTTTGATGCAGCCCAGGATATGTTTGGCATTCTGGGCAGCACATGCACACCGTGATCTTCATCAGTTCTGTGTGCAGTAGCAGTTGGTTTTCTCTTAAAAAGAGAACAGTTAAATGCAGTAAGCTAAGGACTTTCACATGAAAATAACTAAATTCTTTGTAAAATAAATTGAGGTTCCATAGTTAAGACTAAAGTGGGGTTTTGCTTGCATGTTCATTTTTATATGTTGTTTTTAATGTGGCTTGGTTTGTTTTTTTTCCCCACCTGTTTCACATACTTTAAAGATATCTTCCAAAGCACTTGCTCTGCAAATTTTGGATCTTTCAGAGTATTGTGTGTTAATAAATTTTTCTCTTGTTTACATCTTAGGGAAAAAACCCATTTTGATGTTGCATATAGTTCATTTTATACTGTTAGCTCTTTCATCTTTACTAAGGCAGTTCTGTAATGCATGTGCAGCATGGCTGTCTTTTTCTGGATACCAGACTTATGAAAGAGTAGGCAGCGTATATACTGTTTCTTATTGCCTGAACACTTAATTGGCCATCTTTCAGAAAAGATTTAAATACATAATGTTGGCTTCTTGTTCTTTGCTTAGGTAAGTAAGGAGTTTCAAGCTTTTAGTGCGAAGCTTTAAAATCTTGGTGAAATTTATTTGTATTCATTTAGAATGACATATTAAAATAGAGTTTTCTGTCAATACGTAAACATATATTGTGCTTAGAATAAGCCAGTGTACAATAACTAGGGCTTACTGTGCTTGTTTTTCATTAATCTAGACAATGCCTTCTGTAATCTGCAATGTCAGTTTAGTGATTTCTTTCTTAGTTCTGCAGCACTTCTTCAATATAGCCCATTGCATATTCATATGTAAGAAATGTCTTTTTATTTAGGTGTGCGGCAGCTTGAAATTATGTGCTGCTTTGGCTGTATGTCTGTTCTTGCCAACTACTTTGTCTTCATGACCTTCTTTCCAGCTTGTGTGTCCTTGGTATTGGAGGTAAGACCAACTTCAAGACATCAAGCTTAGTATTCAGCCCCTGTGCTTCTTATAGGCTATACATTTCATCCTTCACTGGCGAACTAGTGACAGTAACTTGTAAATGTCACTGTAAATGAGTCACTCAATAGTAGGAGTTCTGATCTAAAGCAGAGTAAACAAATTACATTGTAAATTATTGTCTGTTCAGCATTTTTCACTATTGAAAGTCTTAACATTGTTTGGACGGTAGACTGTAGTCTGACTTTTGTTGGTAATTTCTCAACGATCAAATAAAAGTGCAGTGCTGAAGCTTATTTGTTGGTTCTTCTAATATGTACTATAATATGAACCATTTTTAAATTACGTTATATTTTGCAGCTTTCGAGAGAGAGTCGTGAAGGGCGCCCTATATGGCAGCTCAGCCATTTTGCTCGTGTTCTGGAAGAAGAGGAGAATAAACCAAATCCTGTAACACAGAGGGTCAAAATGATTATGGTTTGTGGCTCTTTTGTACCTGTGGTTATGCAATCAGTGAGGTGTTCTGGTGGAATGAATCAAGCTTTTGTTTCCTATAGACTTGTATTCTGCATCCCATTAGTTTGATTTACAGTGGCAGTTTTTAATAACTTCTCCTGTATGTACCCCTATCATCTTCCTGCTATGCCATTTCTGTGCCAAACACTTAGGGCTTTTATGTGTACAAATTCCCTCGCTCTTACCCCTGCAGTATCCTCACCTTTCTCTGCTTATTTCTTGAGCAAGGGGAAGAATGTGGGTGGGACACATCCAAAGCTACTGTACAACAGTGTTACCATAGGCCAAAAAGGGCGTTAATGAGAGGTGTGGAAAATCAGCTTTTAGCTTTAGACTTTTGAGGCATGGGGAAAAAAAAGCACGAAAAAAATCCAAACAGAGAAAGGACAATATTTACTTCTAGTAGGCTAGATACTAAGTTACAGTTGAAAAATTAATATTTGGTTTTTGTTTTTGATACAGTCGCTGGGTTTGGTTCTTGTTCATGCCCACAGTCGTTGGATAGCGGAACCAGCTGCTCAAAACAGTACTGTAGAAAATTCAGTGGGATTGGATGAGAATGCACCAAAGAGAATTGAACCTAATGTTTCCCTGTGGCAGTTCTACCTTTCTCGGTGGGTGACTTCACAGAGTGTGTTTCTTTGGTTGAGGTGTATCCTCTAATACTGCCAAGCTCATTGTCCTAGAGCACAACACTTATACTCACAGGTCTGACCACTGTAGGACTTCCTGGAACTAGACGTGACATTTCAGAGGAAATACTTCAATAATATGCCATTTGTCCAATCTTTTTGAAGTAGTCAAGAATATGATTGAGCCAGCTGTCCTGTATGCATCAAAGTGTTCTCTTTTCCACCAGCCCTGATACTTTACAGAGTACACCAGAAAATAAATTTTCTAACTGCACCAGGGTAATTATTTATGCAGAGCTTCTGACCATTCACACTTAAGTGCACAAAGTGCAAAAGCCATGCCACTGTTGCTTTTCCTTCAGCTCAGCTCAAGATAGTGGCACATGTAATTTCATGTTACTTCTAAAAACTCAGAACTCTCTGTTTTAGGTGGGTTTTTTTTCCCCTCTTAGCAGTTCATCTTGCATCATAGTAGTTATTATTGGTAGAGGATGATAAATGAAACTATCCTGTCATTATGGGATAGGTGTTACATCAATTTGATGTAGCTGTTAGTGCATCTTTTACAGTCATTTTACTTATGGGACTGCTTTTTAGCTAGATTTAGGTTACTCTTTAATGACATCTGAAAATTTTTATGTTGTTAATAATATGAAGAATTATTTCTGTAGCCTAACGTAGTGTACTTAGATGTCCTAGTAGAAAATATCTTTTGACTGGGATTTCTGTAGCTGTAAATTATGGTGAAATAATTACTCTTTGTATGTCAGAATGCTGTTCTAAAAAATGAATTGTATATACTGTGTATTTACTTTCTGATCTGTCTCTTTTAGAATGGCCAGTATGGATATTGAGCAAGTAATCACTCTTGGATTAGCCCTTCTCCTTGCTGTCAAATACATTTTCTTTGAGCAAGCAGAGACTGAATCTACCCTCTCACTGAAGAATCCCATAACATCTCCTGTGATGGTCCAGAAAAAGGTCCCTGAGAATTGTTGCAGGAAGCAATCTGGACTTCTGAAAAACAATCAGAAATCTAACACAGTAGAAGAAGCTTTCATTCCCAAAGATGGAAATGGTAGGTAATTCTTATAATTTTGAAATCTGAACCTATTCATAAATATTAGGAATAAATAGTGAAATCTGTTGTAACATGTTGTATTTAGTACCAAAACTCAAGTATTTTGTAAACCAGAGTTCCTTTTAATTGTCTTTGTGCAGCTGAAGTCATAAAACCTGTATTAGAGTCATCAGCCAAGGCTACATTTGTAGTTGGCAGTTGCAGCCCTGTGGAAACTTCTTCACTTATTAATGAAAAAGAGGAAGAAATTGAGTTACCTAAAGAGCCACGTTCTATTGAGGAATGTGTTCGTATACTTGGAAATGCACAGGTATGGCAAAATAAATTTTTTCTGGTTTATTTAACCTCTACTGCAATGGCTGATTTAAGAATTCTTAAGAGTTCATTTTCCAGCTTTTACATGTTCCCACTGGTTGTAACGTCGTTCTCCAGAAAATCACATTACGGTAATAACTTGGGGGTGCATGGGAGTCACGACTAAAACAAAACCCTTTAGTGGGTTATTTCACCTTACGTCAGTTGAGATGGGAGGGAGGAGGGATCGTCATTCATTGAAGCTTCATCATGTGCATGTGTAAGTGGGTGTCTGATCATAAAAGTTTTTGATCATATCCTGGCCTACTGTAAAACCTGATGTTGACAGTTGACTCCTGTAGATGTATTCAGATAATATTAAAGGAAAGTTGTTACCCTTTTTTGTTTGGAAACATTAAAAAGGATTTTCACCAAGAGAATCTATATTTTCTCTCCCCTTCTTTTATATTTCCAGGAAGGAGCAAAATTTCTAACCGATGCTGAGGTTATCAGCTTAGTTAATGCTAAGCATATTCCTGCATACAAACTGGAAACCCTGATGGAAACTCAGGAGCGAGGTGTGTCCATTCGCAGACAGATGTTATCCAAGAAACTCCCTGAACCTTCATCTTTGCAATATCTTCCTTATAGGAATTATAATTATTCTTTGGTAAGTAAAAGGTAGAAAAGCGAACTCATTGTAAAACTATTTTCCAAACACATGAACAAGTCCAGAGGAAAGCCACTAAGTTGATCAGAGGGCTGGAACACCTCTTCTGCGAGGACAGGCTGAGAGAGTTGGGGTTGTTGATCCTGGAAAAGAGAAGGCTTTGGGATGACCTTATAACACCTTCCGGTATGAAGGGGGCCTGCCTACAAGAGAGCTGGAGAGGGACTTTTCACAAGGGGATGTAGTGACAGGACAAGGGGCCTTAAGCTGAAGGAGGGTATACAGTTAGTGTAGGTGTTAGAAAGAAATTCTTTATTGTGAGGGTGCTGGACACTGGACTAGGCTGCCCAGAGGGGTTGTGGACTCCCCATCCCTGGAGGTGTTCAAGACCAGGTTGGGTGGGGCTCTAAGTAACCTGGTCTAGTGGAAGGTGTCCCAGGAGGGGTTAGAGCTGGATGGTCTTTATTGTCCCTTCCAATTCAAACCATAGTCTATGAGCATATGAAATAAATATGTAGTGATGTATGTGCATTAACAATGAGCTTGGTCAAAACTGATGTAGAAGGAAAAATAAAAGGCAAACATAAAGCACTTCCTTTTGATGTTTCTAAACACCACCTAGGGAGGTGGGCGAGTTTTGCAGGTTATCCAAAAAATATTTCCTATCAAAGTATGCAGCTGCTTTATCTCAAAAATGCAGAATTCTACTAATACTGAGCTACAGTTCAGCTGAATAATACTACTTCGAGCTCAAGTTAAAACTGAAGATTATTTAAAATTAATTTAACAATACAAGGGGTTTTTTTAATAACATTTAAGACTATGAAATTCAATACATCTGCCTACACTTGAATAGTATTAGCTGTTGACAGCTGTAGCTGTTAACTTTTTGAGGTGAGAATTAGTTGCTTTATGTGTAAGTTTGTGGGTTTTTTGCTAAGATACCTTGTTGTAGTCAGGTACATATGTCAGGCATAGTATGTGGCATGCTGTACTGTACCACTGCAGTGTAACCTTAATGATTGTTTTGTATGGTTTTTTAAGGTTATGGGAGCTTGCTGTGAAAACGTGATTGGATATATGCCTATTCCTGTAGGTGTAGCAGGACCACTGGTTTTGGATAACAAAGAGTTTCAGGTGCCAATGGCAACAACAGAAGGATGTCTTGTAGCAAGCACAAACAGAGGATGTAGAGCAATATGTGTAAGTATTGTTTGACTAGAAAAACTTCCCATGTTATAAAATGTACTTGAGGTTATATAACGCATGTTTTTGACTTCCTAAAACCCCAATTTTCAGTAATCTTACTGTGTTTCCCTTCTGCTTTGGTTTTTAGCTTGGTGGAGGAGCAAGTAGCCGCATTCTGGCAGATGGGATGACTCGAGGACCTGTTGTAAGGCTGCCCACTGCCTGCGAGGCTGCAGAGGTGAAGGTTTGGCTTGAGAGCCCTGAAGGCTTTAAAATAATGAAGGAAGCTTTTGACAGCACAAGTAGGTTAGTACAATGGCTATTCCAGCTTCACTTCCCAACATAAGACTTCTGTGAATGGTAGAAAGCTCCTAATTGGGGTTTTTTTGAGTTCTGCAATACAGGAAATTACATCTTCATTTTTACTATCCTGTGTAGTGTGTATCTAAGAGGAAAAAAGTCACTCTGCCCACATACCAAAGTTGCAATCAATAAACGTCGTTCAATGATAATGGTGAACAACTATATTTTAGCAAAAAATACATTCACGCTGTGTAACACTTAAAATATTAATTTGTCTAATCATTTAAAAAAACTTTGCATAAGCTTGTTTTGATATTTAATAGTTACTATGCAATAAAACCCTCAAAGTTTGGTATTTAGCCTTTCAGATGATATTACTAATATTGATAACTAATCTATGAGGTTCTAGAGAATACAAGATAAACTAATGCTAGAAGTGAAATGCTAAAAAATGTAAACCAATACTAAGAATAAGTCTATTTTAAGCCCTGGAGTTTTTTCTAAGGCTTATGATTACCTTCTTGCTTTAGGAAGATTCAGAGAGAGATTTCCTCACTTGTTTTGTTTCTTGAAAGTATCAGGCAAGCCTGACATTGTATTTCGGCCAGAACCAACTCATGCTGCTGTTTAAATGCAGTATTTCCTGGGGTTTGTGTGACTTGTAGGGCGCTTACTCTGTTGAAGATAAGCATGCATTTTACCTTGCAGTAAAACTGACAGCAGAATTTCTGAAGGCTTCGTTGTTAGTTTATAACTGGTAGACTGATGTTTTAAGGAGTACAAATGAATTAAATTTGTTAGCACCTCAGATTACTTCATTTCATGAAGTCCAGTGGTAGAAAACATAAAAAGGCAGTGAACACTTTTACAGTGAATGTTTTTATAGTATTTACCTGAGAAAACACTATCATTGGAAGTGTTAAAGAAACAACTGGATGTGGCACTTGGTGCTGTGGGTTGAGTTAACAAGGTAGTGCTCTGTCAGAGGCTGGACTTGATGATCTTAAAGGTCTTTTCCAACATCAGTAATTCAGTGATTCTGTATTGCAATGATTTACTGTCATTTTGCCACTTAAAACTTATCTTTTTCCTTGAGGATTATAGGTAATAGTTAAATTTTCTTGCAGGTTTGCCCGCCTGCAAAAGCTTCTCATCAGTTTGGCTGGTCGTAACCTTTATATCCGCTTTCAGTCTGGAACAGGGGATGCAATGGGAATGAATATGATTTCAAAAGTAAGGACCAATCCTCTTAAGTATTTTTAATAAATGTGTATTTCTTTTAAAAATAAAGATAGCCTATTAATCTGTGACTGACTTCTGAAAGACAGATAAGACATAAAGCTGTTTGCAGTGCTGTGAAATAATAAAAGTGTTTGTCAAGTGTAAACAAGAATAGGATGAAAATGATGAAAGAAAAAAGTAACTTTGTGTTCTAATTTTTTTTAATTATGTAAGGGAAGTATTTTTGATATAGGGAAGTTAAGCTGGTTGCTCTGTTGCTTTGAGCCAAAGATTTTATCTAACAGTAATCCAACTATTACTGTGTTTATCACTTCCTTCTAAGTACAGGATTAGGAGTGTGGTGAATAGTGGCAGAGGGGTGTTCTCTAGTTTTGTTTGCTTGGTTTTCTTTTTATGCAAACATGTGGAAAAACATGATCCACAGATTGTTGGGATGCCTTGAGCTATTTGAAATTAATAGCCTTAGACTTACATTTTATATGGAATAGGCAATCATAATCATTACATAAGTGGATCTGGTCATAAACAAGTCCTAAGGTAGCGGATTTCCTACTGATTACCTGTAGGGGAAGCTCTTTCCACTATCCAAAGTTAATTCATTTCATGCCTGTAGTGTTTCACTGGGTTCATGTTGTATCTTCAGCATGGTACCATATGCCCATGCACCTAGAATATATCCAGGGAGTCCATATGTATTGGGAAGAACCAGTTATTCCTCATATAATTCCCAGAGTGGTTAGAAAAAAGTCAAAATAGTTTGGGTTTTTTTCTCTCCTGTTTCATGTTTCTTTGTGAAATTATGTTCTTTTTTTCCACTGTAACTGATTATCTGATTAGACTTAATCTAATCTTACTGTTCCCCTGTCCCTGGGTAGCTTGTTTTGCAACCATAATGATAAACCTAGCCTACTACCTGTTTTGCTCCTAACAGGGTACTGAAAAAGCACTGGTAAGGCTGAATGAAGAATTTCCTGACCTTCAGGTTATAGCTATTAGTGGTAACTATTGTACAGACAAAAAACCGGCTGCTATAAACTGGATAGAAGGAAGAGGGAAGTCTGTTGTCTGTGAAGCAGTCATTCCAGCCAAGGTTGTTAGAGAAGTAAGTGTCTGCTCTCTTGTTTATAAAAATACATACATTTTGCAAAACTGCAGAACTTTTGTAATGGGCCTGGATAGTTTTAGATAAATTTGGGAAGTTTTTCCTCAACCCCCAGACCTGTACATCATTACATTTACTGACATTGTACTCCAGTACGTAAGTGTTATTTTTTTTTGTCAGTATTGCGGACTTAGTGCAGATCTGTGTTACCACTTCCTATTCCTGTTATGCAGGAATATCTTAAATTTTGCTCACTATCTCTTTTGACTGTCTTTAGTCATTTTTATATTAAATTCAGTGTAAATATCTTACTTGAAGGTTTCAGAATACAATCAGTATAGTGTAAATATGCCACTTAATTTTATATTACTGTGCATAATGTTTATTTGCCCATGTAGCACGGTGTTTTCCATTGAAACTCTTGAGTTTGGCTCCATAGTCTTATGCAAAGCAAAACTGGGAAGAGTTGAGAGTCTGGAGCAATTGACAGGAATGTTGCTATTGTGTCATGGTGAATTAATGGGATATTTCTGCCAAGTTCATTTTGTTCATTTTATTCTGAATATAAATGAGAATTTGAAATAGAGTAGATAGCTATGAGCTTTTCTCAAAGGCCTATGCAAGTCCAAACCCTTAGCACTGACTTTTCCATTGTTACTGGAACATCCTGCATTTGAAAGTCTCCTTTGGAACAAAAATAAAAGTTAGGATAATGATTGAGTCAAATTCCATATAGAAGCAAACAAGGGATGAGGGCTTATTAACCATAAATAGAGTATTTCTACTCCTGTTTAAGGAATGGGGTAGTCAAAATGTATCTATCTCTTTGTCTAGGTATTGAAAACAACTACAGAAGCTCTAGTTGAAGTCAATATAAACAAAAATCTGGTGGGGTCTGCGATGGCTGGAAGCATAGGTGGCTACAATGCACATGCAGCAAACATTGTGACAGCCATCTACATTGCCTGTGGTCAAGTAGGTTTGTTTTACTCAGATTTTCCTTAGTTCAGTAATTCTCAATCAAACACTTACTCGAGCATCTTGAATTTGTTTTGTTTCTCCTTCCTGATCCAAAGGATGCTGCACAGAACGTGGGCAGCTCTAACTGCATCACTCTGATGGAGCGCACTGGTTCCACCAACGAAGACCTGTACATCAGCTGCACGATGCCTTCCATAGAAATAGGGACTGTTGGCGGAGGCACCAACTTGCTCCCACAGCAGGCCTGTTTGCAGGTAAAATTCAGAAAGCTCAGATCAACTTAGCTTCTTCAATTAAAGCTCACTTTCATGTGGTGTCCAAGTAATGTTGCAGGAATGGGGCCCCTTGAACTTGCTGTATTTTCCATGAAAATTTCAGAATTGTCTAATGAATTGTTTTCATATAGCCAGTTCTAAAGCTTAGACATTTATAACATTAGAGGGACTTAAAGCTAGTTGGTAGGATGTAAATTGGAAGTTCATACTAAATTTAGCATAAATTGACAGCATAATATTGCCTGCATTTCTCTACAGATGTTAGGGGTTCAAGGTGCCAGCCAAGATAATCCTGGTGAAAATGCCCGTCAGCTTGCTAAAATTGTCTGTGCTACAGTGATGGCAGGGGAATTATCACTAATGGCAGCTCTGGCGGCTGGGCATCTAGTCAAAAGCCACATGATCCACAACAGGTAAAAAATGGAAAAATTCTTGTATTTTGTGCTGTTTTTCCCTTCCCATAAGTACATAAGATTCAGTGATGATTACATGAATAACTGCAACACATAAGAGCAGTGTAGCATTTTAACTATCTAATTAGTTATCTTACTGTTTTATTAGGTCAAAAATAAATCTACAGGATCTTAAAGGAACCTGCACTAAGAAGGCAGCTTGAATACTTTAAAATGGCTTTGAAATGAAGAATTTTTCTAGTAACTGACAAGGAGCACAGGGGAAAAAAAAACAAAATCTGTGAAGTTTAGAATGAAGATTGCCTTCAACTCAATAATGTCTGTGTAAGATAAACTAAGAGATAACAGACTTGCGTGAGACTGTTTACACCTTTGACCTTCTTCAGTGGCTAGTGGTGACTTCATGACCGAAATTCTGTCAGATGTCTTGAACATGGCTTTGGAATTCTTAATCTTACACATCATTTTCTAAAGGGTCAGTCTTAGGTTTTTACAGGTTGAGATTATTTTGCTTACCAAGGTCCTGGTACTTACTAAGCTGAAAAGTGATGTTATGTCCTTTGGGTGTTAAAAGCAACAAAACAAAAAAGTTGGTGTAAACTTGGCTTTAATGCACAGGCCCTTGCCATTTTATTTTCTGGTTAGACAAGCATGTTTTTTAAAGTGGTGGCAAGCCTAATCACTTTCTATGAACTCTCAGTTTTAGTTTTGTTCACATGTAAAACAGGTCTTAGGCTATCAGTTTAATTGAATGATACTAGTTTTATAGAAATCTGTCTATATATATAGTACTTAATTTGCTGCTGCTTCAGCTAAGCAGTGTTCAATATTTTAACTCCACAATTTAGGTTATTCCTTTATGTAAAACTTGTGATCTGTAAAGTTCTGAACCGTTAAATATAATTTGTACTGAAGTAGGAAAAAACAGTGTCTTCAACTGTTTTGTTGCTTTGTTCAGGTAGAAAAATTAAACTGGTAACTCAAAAACAGTTACCTGTCAGACAAGACAGGCACTTAAGTTAATGCTGTTTCTCAAACTTTGTTTGATAGGAGTGCATTCACACACGTCAAAACCAGATGTTTACACTTAGTTTAGAAGGTCTCTTTAGGAGTATAGAAACACATTGTGTACCTTATGTTGGGGATTTTTTTTATACAGTGTCACTTATTCCCCAGGAATAGGTGTGTATCCACTGTTTAAGCCGAAGTAAAATGAAGCCAGAAGATCACACTGTTCTTAAAAAAAAAAAAAAGGTAGTTTTTTTTTTTATTATGTTTCAATTCCCTTTTAAACTTTCTTTTTAAGGGGGAGTATTTATTTTAAGAAGAAACCTTACCCTTTTTTCAATGAAAATTACTAATTAAGGAAATTCAATGAAATGACATGTTAATGTAACAATAAGTTTTTTTAATAAAATACTGTACTTGGACCAGTGAAGCAGTCTCAGGTGTTCTTACTGTAATAAAGAAGACCTGGGTTTATTCTGGTTTGATTAATCTTTGGGAATATTCCTAAATGCATTGCCCTGCCTAGTTAATCACAGAAGGAAAATTATTGATATGCTTGATTTTTTTTTTTTAAATTTTTTGTTTGGTTGGTTGATTTTGGGGGATTTTTTTGAGTTTTTGTGGAGTGAATTAGTGGACTGGACTGGGTTTCCTGCAGCATCATTCCTAAAGGGGTGACTAGCAGAGGTGCTCTTCTAATGTGCAAATTTGATGTAAATCATGGGTTGCTTTGTCAAATCAACACATTAATATCCATTGTAATGAGCTCATATAGCTGATGTGCAAGCATGAAGCCATACTACATGCTAGATATGTTATGATGGCATGTAAATATTAAATACCATGAATGTTTATCTTCTTGCAGTTTGTTGCTAATAGCTACTATTTTTATTTAAGGAAAGCTGGAAGTATTTTGTTTCTTTGTTCATTCAGTGATCTTATTTAAAGTAACACTGTTCTGGCAATAAATGGTGGTTCAGTGTTCATTTTGGTGGATTTAACTGACATTCTGTCTTGCAGAATTAACTTTTTGTATTATTACTAAATTGTGTACATTTTGGTACAGAACTACTTTTTCAGTGTCAGTAAAACCATGGAAAAGACATCTGCTTACTTGTGATATTTTAAGCTTACTTCACAACTTAGTGACATACAAACTAAATTAAGAAGGTTAAGGAAGATATGACTGGTGTACAGTGCTAAACACAGCAGGGCCGTGACATGTTCTCATGTATTCTCCTCAAAGCTGAATGAGGCAGTTTGTCCAAGGGGAGAGCTAACTCACTGCAGCATTAGAGATGCCTCCTGCTGGAGCCTACTTCCTCCCTCTTTTCCTCACCTGCAGCTCCTGTCCTTGATCTCAGTCATATCCAGCAGTCTCTAATCAGATGCGCTTTTTCAGTCTCTGCAGCCATATGGGTTTTGTACCAGAGGCAGAGGTTACCATTTCAAACATGTCATTAAGTTTTGGGAACTGAATGAGTCTCATTCCCCTGCATACACCACAGTAGAGTGTTTCAACATCACTGCAAATTTGTGTGCAATTTCAGTACAAGAAACCATCTTACACTGTTTGTTTTGTGTCCTTGGCAAAACCAAACCACCTGTCTGGAATCAAATTTCTGGAGTTGCTGTGACTTAAATGCCGTACTATTACAATTGATATAGTTTCCCAAATATTTTAAAACCCTAGGAAAAAAACCAGTAAAAATAGTGTGTTTGGTAACGCTTTGCTTCTCTGTTTACCTGGATTACCTCCTCTCTCCTATGTGTCCTAAATCTACTGGTATTTACAATGCCTTGTAACACACCAGTCCTTTCCTGCTGCCTGGTGTGGAAGTTTTGGAGCTGTGAGGCTGCAAGCACTGCAGCCCCAGCTGTTTCTAACCACATACTTGTTGCCCACTTTGATTTCCCTCAGCTGGTGTAAGACCCCACCAGTGAACAGCGTGTTACTGAATCTCCATGACAGAAGAAGTGGCTCCTGTGCCTGTGGCACAGGGGTGTACACCAACATTGCTGCATTCTGAGCACAGCTGTGATTCCTGGAGATGGGATGGGGCCCTGTAGCACAGGCCCTAGCACAGGTGTTCCTGGCAGGCACTCCAGTTCTCAGAAAAGAGCATGGCTGGGACACCACTTGCTTTCTCATAGGAGCATGCAAGTATATCTGGGCTCTGGGTGTGTCCGTGCACAGACACTGTTTGGACAGTTTTTATCCTTGGTGTGACCCTTGTTCATAAGGTGAATACAGCTGTGGTAGGTGGGCTGTCTTCCCACTCCTCCCAGCTGCCTTCTGGGGTCCTGTGAGAGCTCTTACTGCTACTCATAGTGCTTTTCAGGTACCTTATCATCTCTGTCTCTTTTGGGACACCACTTACTATTTTTGGGGTGTTGTCCTCTTTTCTTTGGCTTTAGTGAGGGAAGGTTTACACTGCACAGTGATATCTGCTGAAACAAGATGATAGTTTGGGATCCTCTCTGTTGCCTCAGCGGAAGCTTGTGTTCCTCTCAGGTCCACCTTGCCTGACACACAATGCAATGACAGTGCTGTGCATTCAGTGCCACTCTTAGTACTGATAATTCTGTACCTTCTCTTCCTGCCCAGAAATGACTGTTGGCCCTAGGCTCACCTTGCTTACCAGCCTGTGGGAAGGAGAAGCCCTGCCTCTGAAGCTAACCTGATCTCTACAGAGCTCCAGGTCTTTTGCAAATTACCCAGTAACGCATCTTCACCACTGGTTTATCTTCAGTCTGCTTTCAGGGAACTCTAGGGGTTTTAGCTGTTGCTCACCCCCATCCCAGCAAGACAGGGGAGAGCATCAGAAGGGCAAAAGTGAGAAAACTCATAGATTGAGATAGAGACTGTTTAATAGGAAAATGAAGCTGCACATGGAAAGCAAAATGAAAAGTTTTTTTCAGTACTCCCCATCAGCAGGCAGACCCTCCACACACCATCAGTTACTTGGTAGGACAAATGCCATAAACACGAATGTTCCTCCCTTCTCATATTTTTCCCAGAGCTTTTAGTGCTGGGCACAATGCCATAGGGTATGGAATATCTCAGTGGTCAGTCAGGATCAGATGTGACCCCCTGTGTTCCCTCACAGCCTTTAGCCCACCTGCAGCCTACTCACTGGCAACGGGTACAGGGGCGAAAGAAGCACAAAAAGAAAACATTGGTGCGGGCAAACTGCTCAGCAACAACCAAGATGCTGCTGTGTAACCAGTGCTGTTAGTCTCATCCAGAACACAGCCCTGTACAGGCTGCTATGGAGACAACTAATTCCATTCCAGCCACAGCCTGTACAAAAATTGAAAATTTAGATCTTGGCATTAGTATCCACAATAACTGAGACCCACAACAGCCGAGTAAAGACTAGCTCTTAGAATCACAGAGTGGTTTGGGTTGGAAGGGACCTTAAAGATCATCTAGTTCCAACCCCCCTGCCAAGGGCAGGGACACCTTTCATAGACCAGAGAATCACAGAGTTGTTTAGGTTGGAACAGACCTTTAGGATCATCGAGTTGAACTGTAACCTAACACTGCCGATTACACAGGCTGAAAAAGCATCAGCCTAATGGACCTGATGGTTCTTTCTTCCCATCATGTGGCCTATATGTGGCACACAGTGAAGACATAATTATGCAGCTTTCCTCCTCTTCCTGCATCCTCCTGGAGGCCTCTGCCGTGGACATAGTGCACCAGACACAGCCTGGGCATCAGCAGGAGCCAGCCCTTTTTCCTTTCTCCTTGCAGCTCATACTAGGCAGCAGTAGCAGAATGGAAAACATTTCTTTGTTTATCAACCACCAAAAACATAAGGTCAGGTTGCTCAAAGCCCCATCCAACCTGGCCTTGAACACTTTCAGCTACAACTTCTCTCTTCCAGTATGAGCAGCCTGACAGTAAATAATTTCTCCCTTACCCCTTTATTCTTCTGGAGAAGAATTCTACAAGGTCAGTCCATTTTCACAAACTAACACCAGGATGAAATTAACCATGCCATAAAAATGAAGCCAATTACCAGTCTCTCCTAGAACCACTGAGTGAAGGACCAGACTTAGGCAAGTCTATCATGCTCAGTGAAAGTCTAAGCACACGAGTTTGTAGCTTCTAGCTCTCCACCTGGTTTGCCAAATTGCTTCCTACTTCCCCTTAATGGACCATTGGTCTCCAAGAGCAAGTGGAAGTCAATCCTGTAGTGTGTGTACGCCATAGGCTGCCATCATCAATCCAGAATCTCAGAAAAGTGGTCTTCTGAGGAGGCAGTCACCACGTAAAGCTGCCCTGAAAATCTTCACCCTCAAAACCACTGGGCAATACTGCAACCTTCCTCTGCCCAGCACTGATTGCTCCAACAGTGTTTTGCCCGCAACCCACAACCAACCAAAGCCTCCTATATACACTGTCAAAGGGTGCATGTGCTGCCAAGGGTAAAAACCCTTTGAAAAAGGTACTTGAAACAAGCCACGTACCAATGTAATGGTACACAGAGTAGTACATCTCACTCTCTGTATTTTCTATATGAGAGCTGATGTAGCTCTGAGTGAGCTAGTCCAGTTTAACAACTCTAAAAGTTAAAATTAGTTCTACTTTTGTGAATATTGGGAAAATGAGCAGGTCTATCAGGAGCACACTGCAGAGTTTCTGGCTAAACAGAATTGTACTTTTTGAGAAATAATCTTGGTTTCCCCATATGGAAACTGTTTCAGGGTTAGTAAGTCTAAAGGGTTGAACACTCACTAAATAAATGTTGTCACAGCAGTCTCTCTTAATATTTAACAATGACCATTTAAAATCCAGGTAACAGTGTCCCGTAATATAGAAAACTACATGCAACTTCAGTTTTTGCTTTGGTGATACAAATTCAGGAACAGGGCCAAGTCTGGAAGCCACCAGGCTGGCCAGCTGATTGAAATATCTAACTTGGGAAATGTTCCTGCTTTGTGAGGTGGGGAGGAATAAATTATAACATGTATTACACTGAGGCTGGTAATTAGTCATCAATTACCTTTTTTTTTTGTTTTCTCTCTCTGTGCTGTAAGCTTATATAGTCCCTTTATTTACAATAGTGCCTCAGCTATTGACACATCATTACTTGTGGTGAAATGGCTAAGAACAACCCAGCCCCTGAGTTATCTAAGACAGAAAATCACTTAGTGAGTAATCCTAGTCTCGCAATTCTGTTGACGGCTTTTAAAAAATGCAAATTATGTAATGAACTTGTGATATAAATTGCCTATTATGTAACTGAGTGGAGTAATTGCTCCTCACTACAAGAAAAACATTGAGGTGCTGGAGTGAGTCCAGAGAAGGGCAATGGAGCGGATGAAAGGTGTGGTGCACAAGGAGCAGCTGAGAGAGCTAGGGTTGTTTACTCTGGAGAAAAGGAGGCTTAGGGGAGACCTTACTGCTCTCTGCGGCATGAAAGCCAGGTGGGGGTCAGCTGCTTCTCCCAGGCAACAAATGACAGGACTTGAGGAGAAAAGGCCTCAAGAGAGGAAACGGCCTCAAGCTGCACCAGGGGAGGTTCAGGTTGATCAGGAGGAATTTCTTCGCTGAAAGGGTTGTCAAGCATTGGAAGGGGCTGCCCGGGGAAGTGATGGAATCACCATCCTGGGAGATGTTAAAAAAATGACTGAATGTGGCACTTAGTGCCATGGTCTAATTGACGTGGTGATGTTTGGTCATAGGTTGGACTCAATGACCTTGGGGGTCTTTTCCAATTTCAATGATTCTGTGGTTCTGTGAACTAATTTCAACAAGCTCGCACACAGATTTGTACAGTGAAAGACTTTTTGTTATTAATTCACCATGAATGAATGGAACATGTTGTATGCTTAGTCTAAAAGCATTTTTGATTAATAGATGTGACACAGTGGGTATTTGGACCCAAAGCCTGTGAGATGAGTGAGAAAAGAAAGTCCCAGTTTTAGTAACAAGGAAGAAAAAAACTTCCCATCCAGTTTATATCTAACTGACCCTCCCTACTGCTGGTGTTATTTCAGTGTGAACATGGGGCTGCTCTGCTCTGAGCACTTGACAAGTTGTGAAACAGAGCTGAGATAAAGGGTTGGCCCTACATGGGCATCCTATTTCCCTGACTCAGACAGGTGAGTAAGAAGGGTTTTAAAGGGAGCTGAACAGAACTTAGGTAGGTGGCTGGGAATAACATGTTTACTCTCCATTTCTATCTCTGTTTCTCTCCACCTCCTCCATCTGCCTGATCAACTGTCATTGGTGTCTGCTGCATCTTATCTTCAACAACTGTGGAAAAAGGTTCTTTTTAGGATACCTTTAAAGTATGGAGGTGCACCACAGAGCCTCCAAGCCCACAGTGAAAGAGCTCAACAGCTGCAGGACTGACATCCTCTTAGATTTTTTTAGGTATCTGACTAACACTATGCACCTCAGCTAGGCAGAAGAGACCATTTGTATCACCACAGAAAGAAGCAAACCTCAGAAACTATTCTTTGTGAAATGCTAAAATGCATGTTTACTTTTTCTAGCTATCTTTCTCAATATCAATTTTTTATGCTAACTGCATTATGACCAGATTAACTATAGCTGATCTGTATATAAGAGAAAACTTATTTTTTGCTCCTTGAAGTGTAAGGAAGCTTTTAGACCATTGCCCAAACCTTTTTATTTTATTACTTTATTTCAACACAGGCCTCTTTTCTGCAATCTGGGAAGTATGTACAATGTGTGTCAACTGTGGCGGTTCCCTGGGTTGTGGTTCCCTCACATTTAAATACACATATTTCCCTTCTGGATTGCACTGTGCCCCTCAGGTCACCCCTGCATGGCAGTACTCCAAGAGAACTCTAATACTTCAGTGCTGAAATAAAGCATCACTGTCCTGGTAGCGCACACTTCTGCCATTTCTCATTTGCAGGTCTTCGGCTTGTGAAAATTTACATAATTTATTGGGGGGAGGCAGGGGACACCACTGCTGTGTCAGCGCTGACAAAGGAAAGACACTGTTCACCTTCTGTGCAGCAGGAAGGTTTGTTTGTTTGCTGAGGAAAAGGTCACATTTATAACTCCAGTTTGGGGATCAAGAGGAGCAAATGTAACTGGTACATACTGGGCATTTTTGCTAGTCTTTGAACACAGAGGCTTTTCTCCCTAGAAACAGTTCAAACCTGGCTGTGTCCAGGTGAGATTTCTGCCTTTCCGAACCTGTGGATCACACCTGTTGCACCCCTGATAACAAGTTTTAACCAAAACTGCTGCAGGTGCTGAAGCCCAGCCCACAACATCCCAGAGCCTTGGCCCCTTTGCTGCTGCACCCTAGCGTACTGAATGGCAGGTAGCCAGAGACAGATTGGGGTATTTCCAATGCAGATGTTACATGGAATCATTGTACACGCCACTTCCCATGCGGATGGGAGTGGGAGGAGCCGTGCTGTGTGCCTCAAGATCTGAACCCCTCAAAGTCTGAACCGAACTTTGCAGGTGTTTTTATTGGTTGTTATCAGTAGCTGCAGCTGAACAATTATGACTAAGCACTTGCATTGTGAATGTCATGCGCTTGGATAATCTTTTGTTTTGAGGAAAACAGAAGACAATCCCAAGATGAATGGTCTGTCTGGACGAGAGCCGCCAGGAGTGAAGTCAGCAGGATTGGGCAGTACCTAGGGGAAACATAATTCTGACTGTGACTATGGACTCACTGACCACCTACTCAAAAGGGACCTGTGGCTCAAATGGAAGGAAGAACTGCACATGGGAACTAATGAACATGAGAAGTGAGAGATACAACTGGCAAATAGGGGTTTGATTGCTAATTAATAGAGAAGTTATGCAACTTATAACCAAAGAATGCTGGTGCGTTCATGTTTGTTAAAATGTATTAATAGTGTAAAGTTTTGACAATCCGCAACCCAGCCTTTCATGGGTAACCACCCAGATCCCTGCTTTGTGCAAACTAAAATAAAAAGCAGAAATACAGAATCACAGAATTGTTAGAGTTGGAAAGGACCTCTCGAGATCATTCAGTCCAACCCCCCTGCCAAGGCAGGGTCACCTGGAGCAGCTGACACAGGAACACGTCCAGGTGGACTTAGAATGTCTCCAGAGAGGGAAACTCCATGACCTTCCCGGGCAGCCTGTCCCAGTGCTCTGCCACCCTCAATGTAAAGAAGCTCTTCCTCATGTTGATGTTAAACTTCTAGTGATTTAGTTCAAGGCCACCGCTGCCCGTCCTGTCGCTGGGCACGCCGAAGGCCCCGCCCCGGCTGTGCGAACCGAGTAGGGCCGGCTCCGTCCACGCCCCTCAGCGCCAGGCGGCACCTCCGGGCCGCCAGGCGGCGCTGCCGCACGCGCCGCCGCCGCTCCGGCCGCCCCCGCCCGCCGCCGCTGGTCCGGGCGGCCACGATGGAGGCGCCGCCGGTCACGATGATGCCCGTCACGGGCGGCACCATCAACATGATGGAGTACCTGCTCCAAGGTGGGCGGCGGGCGGGCCGGGCAACGCGGGCGGCCGCCGGGGAGCGGGGGGTGCGGGGCAGGAGCCGCGCACGGGCGGGCCGGGGGGCGGCGGCGGGAGCCCGGGAGGGGGTGACGGCGGCGCTGTGTCCACAGGGAGCGTGCTGGACCAGAGCCTGGAGAGCCTCCTGCACCGCCTGCGCGGGCTGTGCGACAACATGGAGCCCGAGACGTTCCTGGACCACGAGATGGTGTTCCTGCTGAAGGGGCAGCAGGCCAGCCCGTTCGTGCTGCGCGCCCGGCGCTCCATGGATAAGACCGGGATGCCTTGGCACCTGCGCTACCTGGGGCAGCCCGAGATCGGCGACAAGAACCGGCACGCCCTCGTGCGCAACTGCGTGGACATCGCCACATCCGACAACCTGACGGACTTCCTGGTGGAGATGGGCTTCCGCATGGACCACGAGTTCGTGGCCAAGGGGCACGTGTTCCGCAAGGGCATCATGAAGATCGTGGTGTACAAGATCTTCCGCATCCTGATGCCGGGAAACACGGAGAGCATCGAGCCGCTCTCCCTGTCCTACTTGGTGGAGCTCAACGTGGTTGCGCCAGCGGGGCAGGACGTGGTCTCTGATGACATGAGGAACTTTGCTGAGCAGCTGAAGCCTCTGGTGCATCTGGAGAAGATTGACCCCAAAAGACTGATGTGACTGCAATGTGGGCGGTTAAGGCACTGGTTTTGTAAGGGTTCCAGAAAAGGGTGTTTTTCTAAAAAGCTTTTTGAGGGCAAATCAAAACAGGGAGAGGGGAATAAAGGACTACACACCAGTTCTGTTACTTGCAATTACAGAGTGTCTTTTCCCTTCACTAGCGGATACAAAAGTGAAAGACTTCAACACCATTAAAAAAAATTAAATGTTAATATTGGTAGTTTTCCTGCTAGGAAAATACCTGTTAGAAAGCCTATTGCCTAACACTCTAAAAATGTCATTCTTACTGGAATTCATCCCTCTTCTACCCACATCGCAGTGCTGTCTTTGCTTCGTTTTTTTTGAGCACCATTTGTGTTTCCTACCCAGTCATCCAAAATTTTTACGGAATACATGAAGTTAATATCTTTTAATACAGGAGGTGCTGTTTAATACAAGCATAAACCCAGGAACTGCAGTATAAAAGAGCAGGTGTACACCTCTTCATAATAGCACATGTGACAGGAACAGCCAGGACAAAGATGCTTGTAGGGAAACTGTTTCTGATATAACCAAAGTTGGAAGTGGAAGACAATTTAGTAATATTGACATATGCAAGGGTTTTTTACATCTTTTATTGGTGTTCTATCTTTTTCATTGGAGTTGAGTATGGCATTCTTAGTTAATAAAAAGTAAATTACAAGCTATTTTTTGTTATTGGACTTGTCGCAGCTGACAGCAATACTGAATATTGAAATGTTAAGTGCACTTTTGCTGCATTTTTATAAAAAAAATTTATTCTCAATTTTTATAAAAAAAATTATTAAAATAGTACCAGCTGCTAATTGAACTACTGATGATTTTGTTTCATACCTCTCTTGATAGCACAATGGTTAGTAACTTAATACTTCAGTGATAATTCAGTGTTATTTGAATTAGGTTTTGAGGGTTTTCAAATACAGTTCAATCAAAAAAAGTTTGGGAAAGCCAGGAAATATAAAGGAACTTATTTACATTTCTCAAGGTCTTTACAGAGGACAACCATTTTACCCAATACTGTACCAACCTCTGCCTGAAACGTTGCCACACTTCAGCACAAGTGCTTTATGTAACAACTAAAGGCAGGGACCACTCCTAGAAAAACCTTCAAAAAAAGCCTTTTAAATTAACAGCTACATTTTCAATGCTGGAGTTTGGGCAAGATAAGCCTTGACAACTGATCAGCACTTAACCTAAATGCAGTGTCTTAAGCATTCCAATGCCACAGGCTCTAGTGTGGATGTGGGGAAAAGCCGAGTACTTGGATGGTAGGTGAGCACAACTGTGCTGCAGACAGAGCAGTGATTTCCAGCAGGGCAGAAGCAGTGAGGTGTAAGCTGTGTGACTGCTCATTACCCAGACTGAAAGTGTTTTCTAGAGGTTTCAAGCACACCTGCAATTCTACTGTTCACACTAACTGAAGCATTTACACTTTAGATGACAATAGGTCTGACTATTGATTGACCCAAAAATAATTAAAAAAATTGTTTTTTTTAAGAAGACTTAGTTTAAACCTTCCAAACTGCAGCCACCAACAGTACCAGGTTTCCTTATTTTAGCTGTAATCCCCGCACAGATGTGCAGAGAAGAGCTTACCGGATCAATGGCTACAGCTGAGAACACTTTTGGGCAGTTAAAATACTCAAAAAGCATGTCCCTTTCTCCTATCTAATGAAATATATTTTTCTCCTATAAAAGTTAGCTTATAAAAGCTGGAGACTAAAGACGACTAGTATCAGTAATACACACTAGTAAATTGCATGGCATATCCCTAATTATCATTTATTATCCAGGGTCAAATTGTAGTTACACAGAAATGCTCAATCTCTCTTTACTGGAAAATAGGTAGTTTTTAAACTAAGCACATAAGTTATGGGACCAGGAATGTCAAGTGTGACCATATTTTTTCATTCTATTTTTGGGGATTTCTTTTTGCAAGATAAGATAGCCGCATTCTTCAAGGTCAAGGCTTGCCTCAGGACTCTTGCAATATATTAGCTGAGGCCCAATGCAGCTGAGCTTAAGATAATTTTCTTTTCTGTGCAAGTAATGCCTTCTGTTATTTCAAACTGTTTCTCCAGTCTGGCATACCTATAAGGTTTCTAAAAATTTACTGATTACTATATAAAAAAGTAGAAATCCCTGTGTAATAAATAAAGGTAGGATTGCTATTGATCCATTAGGCACCAGCTATCTCTAGTATTAAGAAAGCTTGCTCTGTAGAAGCTCATCTCAGTTCCTAAAAATTATGCTTACTTTGGAAGAAGCCACAAGTTTATCCTTTGGCACACCTCAGTACTGGATCTCTATTCTTCCCATGGAAGCTTTCAGAATGTTGTTAATTATATACAAATGAAGATGAGCTGAAATACTTTGGAAGTGCTCTATATGATGCTTACCCTGTATGGGAACGCCTTTTAACATCCCTCTGATATGCCAGCACAAAATGAACTTCTCAATGTATAAACTAATGTGGCATTCAGATTTTCATCTCAGTAATGTCAGTAACACAAGCAAACTGCTTTCCTGTTACATGTTTTCTATAGATTAGAATATTGTATATAACTTTATTCAAGATTTAAAAGTTAGTTAAAAGGTAAAATGTTTTAAGTAAGTTTCTCCAAAGCACTGGAAAGTTAAAAATAACAAGAAGCCAGGATTTTTCTTCATAATTTTTAATACCTTTCACTTTTAAATACTGATTTTAAATTTGTGATTGTAACATGTAAGAGCCAACTTCTTTTAATTTTTAAAACTTATGATTAGAATCATAAAGCTATTATAGAACAGTTACAACTCTACACACTCAAGGTACTCAAAAATATGATTCATGTTTTAAGTCTGTAAATAAACAGTGGTAATTCAAATACAGCATTATCTGTACAAGTTGACAAAAATACAGGTGGACAATCTGATTAAAGAGAATCTGCACAACTTCAGATAAGCCAGCTCAGCCCAACTAAGTAAAAGGTAAGGTTTTTTCAAAGTGCATCACATTTTTTCACAGATAAATTTGTAAAAAATCTTCAGGTTCTCAGACAGAATAACAATGACTGTCTCATCTTCATTCCCAGTTCAAGTACTACCAAGTTATGCCCTTCAGATCTAGTTTGGCAACATTCAAATTCTCCAAACAGATGCAGATAGTCAGAGAATGATATCTGATGGAGAAGACTGTTGCATTTTCAGCCTTTCGAACTCGTTCATTCTAGAGTCAGGAGCTGCTTCTGTAAAGACCACCACAGCTGCATAAATTCTACTGATCCATTAACAGGAAGAAATGAACTCAGAATGCACAGATATGTGGCAGTGACTGAAAAGAGGGATGGGCTCAAGAGACAGGGCAAATTGTCTAAAACCATAAAAGCAAAATCCCTTCCAGAAGACAGGATCTAATAGCTACTCACAAGGACAATCTGAGAGGCCTACTGCCTTCTTCGTTCTTTTTTAAAAAAGTGAATTTATACTGATTTCTCAGTCATGCAACTCCTTCCAAGTTCTTTAAAAAGCCTCTTACAGCTCTGGGCAGGGCTAGCTACAGTGAAGTACCAGTGCCTTTATCTAAAAGTAAAACATTTCTTTACAAATAGTATCTGTAGTGTAGTTTTATTTACAGAATAAATCGCAAAAGTACATCACATTTAGTGCAAATGCAACTAATGATATAAGTTTATACACTGCTTTGTAAACTTTCCATACCTTTGTAAAATAAAGCTATCCAATTAAATTAATAAACTTGCCTGTGTTCCAACAATTACCAGAAATGGCAAATAAGGAGTTAAAGTCTTTATATTTTGGATATTTTTTTTTAAAGTTCCCATCAGTGTCTATGGTGGAATATACCACTGCTTGGTTGATTGTAAAAAGATGAAGTACATTTGAGGTATAAGATTTGGTTTTTTAATGTCGGTATATAAAATGCTCACTGGTGATATAGTAAACATGTACAAATTTTCATCTTATTTGCCTTACTAACATTACCATATAGGCACTTTTCTACATAGTCAAATTAACAGAATATCTCTGTAATAAGGCATATTCCATGCACACCATTAGGGAAAGGCAAATAAAAAGGGAAGAGTTATGGAGCATGAAATCTGCATGCATGTGTTAGGTACGGTTTCATCTCTACACAGAAGATGAAGAAAGGAAGTTTTTCAACACTGTGCAGATCACATTTAATCATTTACCAAATCTTCATTGTTACTATATTCTATTTCTTTTCAGGCACCTAGCACACTATATCAAATAAGACTTTCAGCTTTCTTTTGAAAATAATACGTCTGAAACTATTTTCCTCAAGATATACAGGTTAGTGAAACACTCAGCAGTCTCTGAAGAGCTTCCAACTACAGGACATGGATAAAAGACCTCAAAGTCAGTACTAGCCTGATACAGTCCTCTCCTGATCAGCCTCTCCAGAATCAAAGCTAGGCAAACATCTGACATTTAAATTGTCACAGCAGCCAAAGGGAACTTCCCAGTTAGAACTATGCATTCTTATAGCTCTGATGGGTCTTTGATCAAGAGGCAAATAATTTTCTACATGAAAATAGCTTTTATTAAGATGAGGAAAACACATGCAGGATCTGAAAATAATGTACTCATCCTCATTGTAGACTGGGAATGTTGTCTTATGTAATCCAAATGACTTCAATAAATATTATAGTGTACCTTCTCACAGCTTTGGGAAAACCCTGGATATCATGCAAGAAAGCAATCCACATATAGCATGGACAGATGTCATCTAGGTTTCAGGCAGTCTCTTGCCCTCTTATACAGAATCTTTCTAGATAATTCTGGATCATGTTCAACAACAAAAATTCTGTGGCACATATTACATAACTAAAAAATACAATAGAAATATAAAGATATCTGGAAAAAATAAAGCTTTTCACACTCTTACTCCTTCAGAACTAAAGATCGTCATAAGAGTAAGACAATAGAAAAGGCAAAGTCATAAAGATATTGACAGCCCTCAGTTATTAACTGACATTTTATGTAACAAGATGATTCATTATAGAAATCAGCAGCAATCAACTGTGATTATACAAAGCAGAACAAAACCTACCAACAAGTCACCTACGTTTTACTGAAGCTCCTCCTCCAAACCTCCCCAAAATACCTACAAATTTTTGTGCATATAAAGCACATACAATATGCTATATGTGCATTTGTCTTTTGTGCTTTTTAGACATGCACAAAACCAGCGCAAGTATCTTAGGAAGGCTGACAGTGAAATTTTGCAACTTGTTTAAAATTAAAGTGGTAACCAATGTTGGCGATTCAAAGTCATATATGCTCTTCTTCTAAAGCAAGCAAATAAAAATAGAGCCATATACATGTTATCAATACATGTATTTATAATTACACACTGATTCAGCAAGAAAAGTTAATAGGAGAGAGCTACTTTTAAGTATTCAGCCTCATGGTGTTGCAACACTTCTTCACTTCAGTATTCAAAGCCTAGAACTTGGGCCATAAAAAGACTGTAGATCCTTCGTTCCAGCATGGAGTGCTCTATACATGGTCACTTCTCCAACGTGGAATGCTCACTCAGTCTTGTTCTGATTGCTGCAGGTAAGCAAAGACAAAACTACAGCACTGAAAAGTTTGAATGCTAATAGAAAAATGAACTTGTTGAATACCTTAAATATCACCAGAACTGCTATGATCACGTGTGAACTGCTGGCTCATGACAGCTGTGCTGTTAATGCTTCACCTACACTACTTCTCTAACAACATAAAATTAAAATTGTGAATCATTAGAGGGCTACCTGTTACAGAATGATGAAATGACTACAACTTTTGGAGTGTGACATAATAAATAGAACCCAAAAATAGAGGGGAGGGCCTATGTCATGCATAGAAAAAGCAATAAAGGCTCATTTTCAGATGTAACCAAATGATGCTGCAGCAACAGAACACCTAAATGGAATTCCATGGTTTGACATGGAAGTTATACATTAACAAAAATTAAGTTAAGCCTTACTTAACACTAAGGGGCTCAGAAAACCCCTTAGTGTTCGAGAAATCCTCTTCTAATGTCATATCATCATCTAAATGTTAAAACAATTTTAGATTAGCTCAGTAACCTATACCATTAAAATATAACTATTGACTTCAGGAAGCATCTGGAAATCCTGTTTCTTTCTCAGGTTCATCAAAAAGGCTAAAAATTTAAGTCACAGCCTTATAAATACTCTAGTAATTCATGTTGGTCTGTCAGAAAAGTTCCATTAATAAAAATTCTAGATCAAAACTATTCTGTCAATACAAAAGAATACCCTGAAATGTAGTAATAATCTACCAAATATGCAATTATAAGTAGAATTTAAGATATAAAACCCACATGAGGCTCTAGAGAAACTTCAGTGTGTATTTTTTCAGAACAAGTGTAAAATGGCTGTGATAATTGAGAAAAAAAACAATGCTTCATCCTCTTATACTTCTACATAAATTGGACGTGTATGCAAAAACTTGCAAGATAAACTATTAAAAGTCTACAAAAAACACTGCTTGCCAACTTATGCAGCCCTTATTTTTCATGCTAATAGTACACACAAATTACACAAATGTTTTACAAAAGTATATATTGCATATGTATACTAAAACTAAGCACTGAATTCATGCTAATCAGGTAAGACATTTCTAGATTGCATACTTCTGTTGGGCCTTAAATTTAAAATGGTGAAGCAAGAATAAAAAAAATATATATACCTGCTAATACTAGAATAAAATAGGCTTTCCTGCTGTTTTCTCTTGCACGTATGATGTAAAACGCTTCAAGAACTTTGGATACTCTCGTTTAGCCACTGCCCGTAGCACAGATGCTGGTGCCCATCCTCCTGGGTTCACTACAAGTAAACAGGAAGAAGGACATTGATATAACGCAACTCCATTAAAGGCTAGAAAAGAAAATTTAAGTTCATTATTCCTTCAACTCTTCCTAAAGTAACAGGAAAGAATAAAGATGAACAGATTTTTTTTTATGCCCCTAAGCTTGTGCTGTAACACTTTCTACTCATAATACTCAAGCTCAGTCCAGGTCTATGATGCCACTATTTAGAAAACAGTACACATGATGTACTGTGAGTCTTGGGAAAATGCCCAAATGGAAGAGAACATTCTCTATGGGCTTTCAAGAAACAAAAGAAAGAGACTTGAGTAACTTTTTACTTCAAAGAAAACATAAGTCAATCTTAACTTTTGAATAATTGCTGCATTTTTCTGCAGAACTGCTACATAGCCAATGCCTTACAAATTATTTTAAAGCATTTAAACAAAATTTGAACTGATTCTGAATCACGCTTCAATTCGTGCAGCAAGTATGTTGCTGAAAAGTTACCATATAATCATAGTTCAGAATTTAGCAATGAAAATGTATGTTTTAAGTAATTGTGAAACTTTTTTTAAAAGTAATAAGCAGGGTGAGCTACTCTTGAAGTGTTTTGTAGCTCCAGGAGAATAGCTATTAAGTATGCCCCTCCAATACTACAATACACTGGTAAATACTGGGTACAGCAACAATACAGTTTGGCTTTCACAACTTTTCAGTCAATATCAAGGATTCTATCAGCTAAAAAAATAATTAAAGAACGTAGACTAGATTATACAGTTGCAAGCATCTTCATACAAAATGTATTTGCTCATTCCTGGCACCAAGGGTGAGAACTGTATCTTTACTATCAGCAGCTTTTCAGCCTAATGAGATGAATTGAGAGAAGAAAAAAATTTCAGCAGTACATGAAAAAAACAACACACCACTACTGACACTAAAAGCTGCGCCAGCTCATCCCAGTTGCAAACATTTCTGCTCACTGTCCTCCAGCCCAAGGTTGTGTACTTAGGACTGAGCTCCCAGAACACCACAAAATGAATGATCCCATTCATCAATGCATGTAGCACATTAATTTGATACTTTTTGAGTGTGAAGACCACAAGTGTGATGCTATATATAGATTTAACAGAAAATTGCATCAAGGGTCTTTTTTTTTTTTTTTGCCAGTATTCAACTCCCCAGAACTGGCATCTATCATGAACGTCATACTGAAAAATTTTAAACTTACCATTAGCTACATATGTAATCTTGCACAGGATGTTGTCCCTGCTTATTTCCTTGTTCCCCTCTGGTGGGCTTACTAACGTCTGACAAATCATAGCAATATTGATTTTGGCACGGACACAGCGATTGTTCAGCTGTCAAAAAACATGAAACATTGTAAGCCTCACACTAAAATTGTTTCAGCATACTTGACCATGAACATTTTAATTGACCAAGAAGTCTAAGACACTCTGGAAACTGTGTTTCTGAAAGTCTGCATTCTAGCACTACATGGACGTAACAAGAAAGTGAGTAAAATGAAAGGTACAAGGTGAATAGGGAAAGGATTAAACTAAAATGCCTGAATTTCAGGTTTCTGCTTGCTTAACACAAGTTAACACTTCAATTATTGTGACAAATCAGTAAAGGAACATTTCAAGGATAACACATCAGCATTTACAAATATCAGTTAACTTTTCCCTTGACAGCAAGCTATGGCGTAGCAACCCAAAGAAAACAATCATTGCTACTATCTGATAGAGCCAAGGCAGAACTGTATAAGATAGAGACTTAACCATACATACACTCATACAAGCCTACTCCTATATCTGACAATACTGAAGAGTTATTAATTTGAATCCATATAAAATAACCTCTGTTCTTTAAAATGATTTCACATCTCCAGAAATTTTGCTTCCATTCTGATGAAACATCTTAGATCTGCCAGCTGAGAGATAAGGCAAGAAAGCTTTTGGCTCAGAGTGCCTTCATCAGGTCATTGTATCACCTGGTTTAAATTAGCTGTATTTTTGTATAAGCCCCCCATCTCCCCTCACATTAATATTGCAAATGCATTACCACATAATAGAAAAACTTCACCTTAAAAGCAGAACTTCATAGAATCAAAATAATACTTACAGGAGCACTGTCATGTTCTACAGAGAAATTGCACACAATCCATGTTTCTGGATCATTTTCACTGAATGCTGGTATTTTTCTGATGGCAGACAAATACAGCACATCCCTTTGAGAAGCTGGCCACACCCTCTGCAGAGAAACACCCGAATATAAGCTTTTCCAGGTTTGCAAATTAAGTACTTATTAACCTTAGTTAAAGGAAAAAAACTAAGCAAGGCAAACCAGGTCAGTTATGTCATTGAATGTTTCTTCAAGTCAGTAAGTTCTTTTTCAAAACTGAAACAGACATACTGTTATAAATAGGTAACAGAAACTTCAGGTTGTATGGCTATGCTTCATGCCAAAAAAATTAAGGTAAAACTTTAAGGCCTTTGAAATGCAGGGAGCCAAGCTGCAATGAATTTTTCAGTAGAAAAACAGGAAGAGGCAGTTCCCTTCCTGTTTCCTCAACCTCAGGTTTACATTTTAGTTAATACTTGTAAGCTACAAACTGAACTAATCCTTAAGTATATAGTGATGCATCTACATTTACTTATGTCTCCGGAGAGAAAGAAAAAGGAGAGATATATTTAAAATAATTATTTCCAAAAGCTACTTCTTCAGTAAGACAGATATGGTGAACTGATATTATCCAAGAGAAAGTCTGAGATACAAAATGCCTGATAAAATAAGAATATATACAAAAGCTTTCCTAACTTTCATGACACTCAATAGGATAAAAGTCTGGCTTTTACCAGAATACAATACAGATTACACAATGTCTTACTCAATCGTGAGTCCTCTGTTAGAGTAGTCTAAATGTAATCATGCTACTGTTAAAATGGTCAAAGAAAAATACCCGTTTTAACATTTGAGTATACTAATATCTAGAAACATGCAAGAAAAAAGATGAATCTGTATATTTCATTCCCATCCATTTTTTAAATTTTTAAGTTACAGTTGTTGGATTGTAATTCAAATTATCATTTTTTTAATTGACAGCAGAACCATTTTGGAAGGAATAACAACGAAGGTACAAGAACAAATGTTGTATCAACAATTATAAACCCTTGCATTATGAGGTGGTATGTCAGCTAACTGTGGTTAACAGTAGCTCATATTTTTGCAAAAAACATCTGATACAGTGGTATAGGATTCTTCCCTGTAGTCCGTGTTTATTTACTGCTTCTGTTTGCCTCAGATGACTCTTGCTGGCAGTGATACAATTATGAGATTAAAAACAGTCCTCATTTGTTATTACAAGCTCTATCAGACACATACATAACTGATTACGCTCTCAAGACAAATTTGAAAAATTGATGAAGTTGCAGTTTAATAGAGAACTTCTGAAATGTTGTCCTGAAGAGTATTTTAAGTTTTTAAGCCAGTAAAGTATTCAGAGTAATACTGGAATACACACTCCTTGGACTTTCTTAGTAAGGTATGCATATGGATGAAGTGTTATTACCTTATGTGTCTGGTGAATGATGATTGCATTATCTGCTAGATTTTCCACAACATGAAAATTTTCAATTGTTGCTAAAAGAAGAGGGGAAAAAAAATAAATCCATCAGTAAACAATCACAGACACATCAGGTCAACAATATCCTTGCTGATAAACATGCAAAGTTGAAGAACCAATTCCTTACTTTCCCAGTCATTACGAACATCGACATTCCAGAAGTAGTGGCAAACTTCATGCCCTGTTACCCCTTTAACAGCATGCGTTGCTTTCAAAGGATCTAGAACTATTCCATTCTCTTCCACCTCTCTTCTGTATACCTACAGCCGAACACAAAGAAAGAAATGTAGAAAAGAAATTGTCAAAACTGTTCATGTGTTTAATTGTTTAAATTTAATCAGTAAAAAAACCAAACCAACACAAACCCACTTACTCAGACGACTATCACATGAATAATTTGCCATGAGAGTGTTCTCTGGTAACCACTGTTGCAGACATTCTAACATGGCAATTCACATTGAAATACCAGCACTTAAAGGATCTCTACTCCAAAAATGATTAAGCTACCTCATTTATCACTACGCACAAGGATTCATAAGCACAGCAGAGCAGCCAACACAGTAGCTTGCTACTCTAATATTTTTGTACGTTGAATTTACACGTTACTTTGATACCAAGCTTTAAGCAGGAGGGAATGAGACAGTAATCTGCAAAGACAAAGCTATTGCAAGAGTTAGACCATATTTTGTGTGAATAAATATATTGGAAGCCACAACTCTGGTGGACTACAGTCCCAAACTAAACAATGCTATTCTCAGAGAGAAGTTTCAACAGCATAACTTGCTCAGTGATAGTATTGCCAGAAAATCACAGAATCATTTAGGTTGGAAAAGACCCTTAAGATCATTAAGTCCAACTGTAAACATAACACTGCCAAGTCCACCAGACTGAAAGTGTCTGTCTTCACAGCATATCACCTTATACAAATTAAACAAATGTTTACCTTCATTTCTCCTTCTTCTACCACTAGCTGCCAATTGGCATCTCCTCCTACATCTTGCAAGGAATATGTCATATGATTTTGTACCATCTCTTCCACCTTTAAAGGGGAAAAAACAAAAGGCATTTTTAACTCATTCCTTCCATCTTTTTGTGCAGATACTGTACAGCATTGGAAGTCACAAGTCAATACTTCAGTTCCTGTGCAGAAGGTCAATTTGAGAGCTTTCTATTACAGGTTAAGAACAAGTAGATAGTGCTGGCATTCAGAAACAAAGCCAAAATCTTGATTTAACTTCCAACTTCTTTCTTTGTAGGCACTTCCTATCCTTCCTTTGTGCCTCTAAACTGTGAAATCTCACTACTTCTACCTAAAACAGTTTTATTTCAGCATACAGGAATTTCAGTTATCTCTAAATAGAATTAAAATGCACTGTAAGATATTCACTGAAGAGCATTTAAAAAGCTGAACAAAGGTAGGGGGTTGGGGAAGAAGACTGACAAGCTCTAAAAAAGTGAATACATATCAAAAGTAATATTGGAAGAGCAGTGAAGAAAACAGTCATGAGCAAAGCATGCCGGCTCTGTTTCAATGGCATCTTTGCACAGTTGCCAGCTACGACAAAAAAAAGAACACAAATGCCTACATTCAAAAGATTATGATGGTATAGAGACTCTATTATTCTACAGAGACTACATTATTCTGTTTCTTTGGTTTCCCACCCCTTTTCAAACACCCCAATTAAAAAAGGAAACAAAATTATAAAGTATCCATTGCTGTGTAATGCTTCAAATATTGAAAACATTCAAATATCTTTTAGGTGGAAAAAAGTTAAGTGACTACTAAAACTTGTCACAGCAAGCAAGTCCACGTGATTCACACCATTTTCCTGAATTACTAGAAATACCTTTTTTTTTTTCAAAGGAAAAGCATTACAAGCAAAGGTTAGTTAATTCACCAACAGAAAGATTAGCCTAAGAAGTTCCCAATCACAGGACTAATAGCCTGAACCTTAAAGTGCTTTTGTACAACTTACAAAAATATGAAGTCTACTGTGCAATAAAACAACATATAAAACGTATATTTGAGCAAATACTAAAACAAGTAGAAAGCAAAATTAAATAACACTGATATGATATCGAATGGAAGTTCTATGGAAGATGTTATTTACTTTTAATTTAAGGTAGTAATTTTGTTTGTACTATGTACTCCATGGGCAATACACTTAAGACCAGGAAGAAAACAGGTATTTGAATGAAGTCAAACCCTTTAAAGTGCAACATCAAAATAAAACCCATTAGATGGAAATTCTAGTTTGTCTCAGTTTAACGATAGACTTCTTTAGAGAATGAAAAGTTATCACTTCAGTTTTTGGAGGGTTTTCTAGGTGTTTTGTTTTTGAGTTACAAAAGTAACTAGAAGGTTTCCTTCAAAAAGTTCTTCTGTTTTTCTTATCCAGTGAAACAGTGACAGTACAATACAAATCAGGTAAGAATGTAGGCTATTTAAAAATTCAATTTATTAGATTAGATTACACTTCTAGATTACACTCTAGATTACACTTCTTTCAGAAAGCAATCCTTGCCATGCTCCCAACATTTGCTTGCCACACCTTCAGGTCCCCGTGTCTCTTCTCCTCCACCTCTTTATTTATTAAGGATAAAGTTCTCTCTTATACATTTATTTTTCTCTTTTGCTACTTTTTGCTTTATACTAAATGCAGAGGGATGAAGGAAATAGCAAGGAAAGAAGAGAAGGAGGCATCCACAGGAGTCCATCTAAACAGATTCTTACTTCTGCTTCACCAGGAAATGCAGTACCTACAGAATTTGCCTTGTGCACACCATCTGTCCAAACTGTATTTAATCTGAAGACTGGTCACTGTCTGTCAACTCACACCTATTTCAGAGGCACAGAGTCAAGAGATTCACAGAGTCTCTCCCACTGGAGAGGTTCACTATTACCTCTGGGTTCCTAGCTGGCTACAGAATAGTCTGCAAAAATACCTGTAACACGTATGCCATGCAGCCTTGGCCTGAACATTAAGTGGCAAGTTCTTCACTTTAAAGGGCCTCAGAACACCTCAACCTATTATAAAAGCTGTTATTTCTTTAAGAAAGTGATCTGACCTCCCACTCAACTGGCAGAGGCAAATCAACGCCTTTCTAAGAGGCACACTGAAGAACCAGTTCCCATCAGAATACATTTATACTTCTCAGTCTTAAAAACAAGGTTGCAAGTTGCTACTTGACCTTTTCCTGATATCAAAATTCCCTTCATTCATATGAATTCTAGAAAAAAAATAATTTTTTTAAGAATCAAGATATTAGCATGCCTTCCCAAAAGCCAAATTGTCAGCCTGGGGCCAGAGACCAATTTTTTATTAATGAAGTCCAGAGCGGTTGTAATGAAAAGATTTGCTGCTTTTCTAATCTTGCTCTCTGTTGTCTTTCACCTGCTTGTTCACTAGAAATGAAGCTCCAGAGCAGGTGCACTGACCTGTTGGTTTGGCAAAAATTTGTTCTAGAGAAAACACGTAGGGGATAGGGGTGTGTGTTGGGATAGTAGCTTTCCATAAATGAAGATCATTCTTTCTGCAGTGAGTCCATTAACTTGAAACTGCATTTAAAGGCACTCTGTAGTAATTTCCATGTAGTAAAATCCATGCAGCAGCTGAAAAGAGCAATTCGACTCCAGCACATTTGATGCTGATACATAATCACAATTTGCATTATTGTGATAAAGACTTAGTCCACATGAGATTTGTTTTTAAATTATTAGTTCTGCAGTCACAGTACTGCTCTGATATTTAGATTTATCATATGAATACAGAAATTTTATCACAGGCATAAGAAGTGAAAATGAGGATGCCTGTGTATCTTAGCAACTATGAGTTTTCCTTCCTGTGTACCCATAACCTGACAGAGTACTTATTGCTATCTTGACAATCAAATTTGCTTTCTATTACTTACTACTCCCTGACTTTATTATCCTCTCCTCCCAAAGAAAAACCTGAAAGACTGACTCGACTACTGGAGTACCAGCAGATAAGCCTATCAGTGATATGCAACAGGACTTGCATACTTTTTTCCTTGTGCTAAGTTCAAATTTCAGAAATAAACTGACTGCAAAAAGTGTTGACATTTTAGTCCAATAGACAAATCTTTAAGTGTTGGTCCTGCTCATGAAGGTGGTAATAAGGTCTGCAAGTAGTAAAATTCCAGGCTCTGCTAATGAAGCAAACAAAAAAAACCCATTCCTATTTGAAAAAAAGATTGTTTGGAGTGTTTGTTAGCAATTAAAAAAAACCTCCAAAATAACAGATCCCAGAATAAAGCGCCATATTCACAATCGCATATGGATCACAGCAGAAGAAAAGTAATAGCATAAATTCCATACTCGAAGAACATTTTTGGAGACCAAAAAACCCCACGTGAATGCACCTACCTAATTCTAGTCTAAACTATGATCTTCAGACCAAGCACATACAGAAATTTTGGACATCACTGGAATATGTCATTGTGGCTACACTGACGTATTCAGGATGTCAGACGTATTTTCTGAAGGATAAGTGAATACATATATATATATATATATATATATAAACTCTTCAGTAAAATTTGTCATACTCACAATCTTGTTCGTCAACATACTTTATGGCCTTTCAGTAATCAAACCAGTTGAAGACGTAAAAAGTGGTGATAGTAAACCATAAGATTTAGCATATTAATGTTTCATTACAAACGTTTCAGATTAAAATCAAACCTTTGACTTTAAAAGCGAGAAAAACCATTCAATATGAAGCAAAGACCATTTCCAGCCTACATAAAGCAGGTGTTATTTTACCTTATTATAACTAGAAATAAAAAAATTTCAAATTGTAGGTATTTTTTTAAAGCTATTGAAATAAATCAAACAGTTTCACAAGATTTGGGCCTCTGCACAAGTGGTATGCATGCAAGCTGGATGTAAAGAAAGACAACCATTTAGTACAGGAATAGAGAACTCCTTTGTTTGTCTCAACATACTAGTTTAAAGCAAGCAGTGACTGATGTAACAAAAAAAACAGGTTTTAGAGAAGAAGATGAAATACAGCAAAGATATGCAACCCCCACATGACACATCAGTACAGTACCTGGGAGCTGAATCTGTGAACATCATCAGAGGCACTGACTAGATCAATGGAAGACATGGAGGAAGAGCGACTATAGGGCTACCAGAGACAGACAAAGAAAAAACCAAGTAATCAGAACAAAGGCACAACAGAGCGATCAGTACCAACTTGCAAGCACAAGATAATGAAGAAAAGGAAAACAAAAGCACCATAAGCAGCAAGCACAGTGGTGAATGCTGATTTCATGCACCTATTATATATTATGCTCCCAGTGTAGCCCAGACAGGAGCATAGTGTTTCCAGTAACACTAAAAAACAGCCAACTGATCCTGATGCAAAAGACTAGATTTTTATTTTTATTTTTTTTTAATAAAATCAATTCAATTAATTTGGGTGAAGGTATCTTGAAAACACTGGGGTTAGCCAGTTGGAATTTTTCCTTTATTGTATGACTGACAGGCTTAATACAAATCAAGAGTATTCTAAACAGATACTCAAATCAGTATTTTTTAAGCCAAGACAAAAAAAGTCCTTCAATTCCAGCTACTTTATTTGAAAATGAGTAGACCATTGAAAGTTACTAGAAACACCTAAAAATCTCATCTACCATACAAAATATTATACAGAAACATCACAGACCAGCCCATTATTCTGAGGAGACCAGAAAAAATATCTCACCGTTTGCACAAATCGATGAGTCCCCACAGCAGTATATGCATCTCCAGAAGGTAAGGGTGTTGGCCAGTGTAATCTAACCTTTTCACTTTGGGACTGCAACAACATAGGTTTAATTATTATTAGTCAGCTGCTACTGGGTGGACTGTGAAACAAAGTGAGTCATGCTTAATCTACATAGTGACTACAAGAACTAATGCTGTCCCCATTACAGGAATGAAGCTGTCATTCTGCTGGAATTCTCATTAAGTGAGTGGGCCTGAAGACTGAATTCATCCAAACTTCAAGGTGTATTTCTAAGTTAAGGAAAACATATCAAGGATGCATGTAGTACTGTCACAGTCACTAAAAACTTATACTCTCTGCTAAGAGACCCCAACATAGGTAAGCTTTGTTAGTTACTACAAGTCCACTAGAAAGTTTTTTAAATCTCAAGTATTTGTTATTCACTATATTCCTAAGCATATAAGCCTTTAAGACAAAGGAAGCACCACTTCGTTATTCCCCCTCATTTTATATACTGCTATACTTTCTAGTATTCTACATACTTTCCTCACATGTATCTTATCCCTTTTTGATCCTTGTCACTGAAGTGTATTCAAGAAATGAGTTAGAGAAGTAGCCAGAGCCCACAGAATTTTTTAATAAAACCAAACACCAACAGAACTATGTCTTTCCTATTTCACATACCACTAGAGTAAAAAGAAATTCTACATTTTGGAGGCAACTGTAGTGTTTGATATTCTTATTTCAACAGGGCATCAGTTACATATAAAGGTAAGTTTCATACAAAACACTTATTTAGGAATTAGAAACCAGAGACATTAAATTAGGTTAACACATACTACCCTTTCTATACAACCTGTGAAGTCACTTGCTCAAAATTGGCATTAAGCAACAACATTTAATTGTAAAAATGTTAAGTGACATCCCCTGATCAGTGTCAGAATAAAATATCTACAGTTTCGGAAAATGCACCTTAGGACTGAGTTTAAGTCACAGAAGTCTCTTGTGAAGTGTTCATCATTAAGATATTTTTCAAGTATCAATACCTGTTCTTCCATTTTATCCTGTCTATCAAGAGCAGCTTCAACAGCATCAAAGAATTCTTCTTCATTAATCAGACTATTTGGACCCTCCTAGAGGACAAGAAACAAAAGTAGTTAAAAATTCTGGAGATATGAAAGTTCCAGTTCAATTTATTATTAGAAATATATATATATGAAAAATAACTGATGGAAGCAAATTTCTTCTATAGACCTCAAACATTTTCACCAATATTTTTACATTACAAATCCTCGGAAAACCTGTACTAGTTAAAGGAAGTTACTCCCTTTAACTACAATTTAAGGATAGTTGTATAAAAAAGAAAAAAAACCCCAGGAAACTGAGTAATAGTGTCAATATGCTTTGACGTCAAATTTAAGTTTTCATTAATAAATATGTTCTCTTGAAAATGCTTACAGTGTGTCAGTGAAGTACACCTATTAACATACTTGTGTAGTTAGACTCCTTCCAAGTATTTCAGTGCCTTAAGGTATTGAATTTCAGGTATTTCCTCAAAATATAACAAGAGAAGAGAAAATTCTGGGGACCTCTATTGAAAATTCTTGAAAAGCACAGTTAAGCACTAAACAGCAGGTAGAACTGAGTCAACAATTAAAAACTCCAGTTTACTAATTAAAGTGGTAATTTCATAAAATTAGGATTGTTTCTTTTACTGTGTTGTAAAACAACCTGGTCCAGCAAATTAAAAGACCTCTACTTTACAACACAGGTAGTTGGAAGAAGCAGCTGAGTTCATAACCAAGTAGACAAAGTCCAACTTCCTGTCCTTTTTAATATTACAGTGCATGCCTCAGTGATAAAAGATAATCTAAGCTCAAGTATCTTAAATATCTGTACAGTACTATTTCTCAGGCTATGACTTGTAAGTAGAAATGTGTTTGATTAATGTACATGAAAGAGTCAAGTTCATAAAAATTATGCAAACTGCATTATAGGTGCATTATCTTACATTATTATTGTGGATGCCTCATCCGTGTTCAAGGCCAGGCTGGATGGGTCTCTGAGCAACCTGGTCTAGTGGAAAATGTGTCCCTGGCCATGGTGGGGAGGTTGGAACTAAACGATCTTTAAGGTCCCTGCCAACTCAAGCCATTCTATGAATAATCTTCAAAAGGTAGTTAAAGCATCTCAGATTCAGACTAAATATCTTATTGAGGAGGATGCTAATGAAATATGCAATTTAACAGAAGGAACCTAAAATCACTGAATTTGATATGTCAAGTGGCAGTGACAAACTAAAAATCAATTCAAGTTAGACTTCAGATTTTAGGACTGCCTCTGCAGTCAGGGTTTTCATATTTGCTTTACATATCTCTACATCTGAACAAATAAAGAGGGAAAGTACAATACTAGTACATATAAGCAGTATCAAATGTAGAAGAAAATAAAATCAACAGATATATCTATAAGAAACACACTTCAGACAATATCAGAACACGGAAGGTAAAGACATATTTCCACTTGCAAGAAATTCTTTATATAGTTTCAGTTTTCAAGGTGAAAAAGTAAATGTGGCATGAATACACTTGTAAATCACACTTGCAAAGGCTTGTGCAACACCACTTTCCCCTTTGATAAACAACCCAATCTTTACAAGTGTATTGGGTTTGTGTGGCCAGGTTTTGGCAGTTGGGGGGGTTACAGGGGTGGCTCCTGTTAGAAGATTCCAGAAGCTTCCCTCATATCCAACAGAGCCAACAGCTCCAGGACAGACCTGCTGCTGGCCAAGGCTGAGCCCATCAGTGACAGTGGTAGCTGCTCTGGGATAATGTATCTAAGAAGGGGGGGAAAAAGCCTGTGCAACTGCATCTGGAGAACAGCAGAGTGAGAATATGTGAGAGAAACAACTCTGGAGATATCAGTGAAGGAGGAGGAAGAGATGCTCCTAATGCTGGAGCAGAGATTGCCCTGCAGCCCATGGTGCAGCCCTTGGTGAGACAGCTGTGCCCCTGCAGCCCATGGAGGTCCATCTGCAGTGGATCAGAGATCCACCTGCAGCCCGTGGAAGGCCTTATGCTGGAGCAGGTGGATATACCCAAAGGAGGTTGTGACCCTGCGGGAAGCCTAGGCAACTGGCAAGACCTGTGGCCCCATGGAGACAGGAACCCATGCTAGAGCAAGTTTGCTGACAAGACTCGTGACCCTGTGGGGGACCCACACTGGAGCATTCTGTTCCCTAAGGACTGCACCGAGTGGGAGGGACCCCCACCGGAGCAGTTCATGAAGAACTGCAGCATACAGAAGGAGTCACGTTGGAGAAGTTCATGGAGGACTGCCTCCTGTGGGAGGTACCCCACACAGGGGCAGGGGAAAAGTGTGAGGAGTCCTCCTTGTGAGGAGGAAAGAGTGGCAGAGACAATGTGGGATGAACTGACAACAACCCCCATTCCTTTTCCCTCTGTACAGCTGAAGGGTAAGAAGCAGAAACTGGAGGTAAAGTTAAACCCAGGAAGAAAGGAGAAGCAGGAAAAGGGTGGTTTTGAGATTTGATTGGTAGTAAACTAAGCTCTATTTCCCCAAGTTGAGTCTGTTTTGCCTGTGTCAGCAATTGCTGAGTGATCTCTCTGCATCCTTATCTCCATCCACAAGCCTTTCATCATATTCACTCCTCTCCCCTGTCACCTGAGGAGGGGAGTGATAGAGCAACTTGGTGGGCACCTGCTGTCCACCCAGGGTCAGCCCACCATAAAAAGTCATAGCATTTTAAAAAATTTCAAAAGCAGAATTTATACCTCATAGTCTGGGCCTCCAAAGTGGGACTTTTTCTTCAATTCTGTCACAGCATTTTTGTAGGCTTCTTCAATTCTTCTCCTTTTCTCTACCTCCTGTAAAATTACACAACCATTGGATGCAGTGAGAATGAATTGTCAACATGTCAACAAGTAGAATGACCAGGGTAGGTTCTTCTCCAAGTAGCAATTGAAAACCTGATGATTTTCTGAATGTATTTGCATGCATGCATTATATGTGCCCATATACATGTATATATAATAGTAAGCTTGGGGAACTAGCTATCTTGAGGATACTTTTTAATTCATGTGGAAGAAACTAGATCAGCACGCAAAAACTAGTTTCTAGTTTAAGCATGGTTCATTGAGTGTCATATTTTGTATCTGACAGTTTATATAAACCTCCTTGACACAGATGCTTGGGCAGGGATAACAAAGGGTAAAAAATAAAACTAGTAAAAGGCTAACGTGCTCAACATGGTGATATACTAATGAGTTATATCCTGTGAGTTTGTATCCTAATTACAGGATCAATGTGAATCATTTTGTAGACTCCATGCAAAGACTAGTAACTTGACATCATTCTCACATAATAGGTTGTGACTGTAATAGAGCCACTGATGGTGTCTGTATCACTGTATATTTTGAATAAGGTAGTAGTAACACCAGAATCAGATTAAGTCTAATATTTCCTCTGCAAATTCTGCGTACTGCCAGATACTTTCAGTGAAAAAGCTCCAAAGACTTCTGAAATTCTTGCAGAATTCAGCTTTTGTATGCGAGATGTTTCTCTGTCCCCTCTCAGAATCTGTTCAAGTGAAAGAAAGTGAAGTCTTACAGGTGACAACTGGACACCACACACTACTTCTTGTAGATATGAGCTTATTCAGACTACTTCTTGCAGATATGGGCATAATTATTCAGCAACCCAAACCGAAATGTAAAGATTCAGTGGAAAACAATAAAGCAATACAGAAAGGCTGAGTTTACCAACTGGGAATTTGGAGGTAACATTCACTCTGGAACACATTTTCCAGTTTCTAGTAAAGCAATAGCTTTGACGTAAAACAAAGTAGTATAGTTTTCCCCAGAAAAATAAAAAAAACAGCACTTAGACTAAACAATATTGTCTGTAACCGTGACTGTAGGTTTTTATCTTCTGAAACTATCACAAAGAGGCAGAAACTGCTAACAGGTTTCACAAAATTTTGCATGGGTTTTTTTTTTTGAAAGATAAACTGGAGAGTTGTGAAGATGCATAAAGCATGACTTAAGTATATGTCACTGAGAGAAAGCATAGAAATTTTACCAGACTTGGAATGAAAAACAAAAACCAAAAACAAACAAAAACCCAACCAAGCAAAAAACCAAAACAAAACCAACAACAACAACAAAACCCAAAAACAAGAACAAAAAAACTAAACCCAAAACCAAAACAAGCCCCACCCAAAACAACTCCTCCTCCCACTCACCCCAAATCTCCACACTTTCTGTACTTCAATTTGCAAATTAGTGATAATACACATATGTCAAAATACAGCTCTCCGAATTTGCCAGCTTCTCTTGGCAATAACACTAAATAAGGCAGAAATTGGGAAAGTGATTGCGTAAAAAAAAAAAAATTACTTGCTGTATTAAAACTCTGTAAAAGTTAAAGAGACATTTAAGTTTCAAATGTCAAAGGTGAACAAAGTAAGTGACCTAAACATATTATTATTAAGGTAACATTTAATGTTCAGAAGATAAATTTGCTTATTAGTAACAATTAGTGAGACCAAACAAAACAAGAACAAAAATGCTGGCGTAGTCAAGAAAATATGAAAAGCATTATCGCAAGGACTTTGTTGAAAATGAAACAATAGTCCAAATACTGAAGACAAAATCCTTTTCTTGTGTATCCATTTTAAGAAAAGTCTATTTTAAAATACACTTAACATTTTATATAGTGCACTGGAAAAATAAAAAGTCAAGCTCAAGATCTTTTAAGAGTTAAGTGTAAAAGGTGGAAAGAAAAGCTCTAACTGCAATTACCTTTAGAAAACACTATATGCTTTTGTATTAATTTTATTCAGGCCATCTATTTTGGTATTGAAAGAAAACTAACCACAGAATCTGTATTTTAATCATCTCACAATATTTATTTCCTTCTCAGAGCATTTTACACACCTAGCCAAGAAAACCAAAACTACAAAGATCTATACCATTCTCATCCCATGTCTATTTATCAGAGGGCAAAGCAATGGTTTTGCTCAGGCCCAGAGTTATAGAAGATATTCTTTATAAAGAATAAGTACTAGATAAAGTTAAACCAAAAGTAGCTCTTTTATGGAATGCAGAGCTGTGGAATAGTGGTAGCAGAGGTCTGAATACAGTCAACTGCTGTCCTTAGGGATGTAAGTGTCAAGGTGCTGCTCACAGGAGATTGCAGGGGTGGCATTTGTGGGAGTAGACCAGGGTTTCACTCTCAGCCAAAGCTATTTCACCATAATTCTATGTTGTTTAATTCATCAAAAAAAGCCTCTTCCAAAAGGCTAGCAAATAGAGAAATACAAAGTAATTATTTTATATTAGAATTAAGGTAATTTACCCTGTGTGTCCTCTAAACCCTATTAAATTTCATTGACAAATGTAACTTTAAAAAAGTTGCAAGTCTACTAGAGCAGAGCAACTTAAAAGCTCCAAGGTTTCAGAAGCTTTTGCCACTTTAATTTCTAGGAAAACAAGTCAAAATAAGTTTGTGACCCTCTTTAAAATGTACTTAGTCATGCTGTATGAGATATTACTCACATGAGACCCAAAGTGAAATTTAGGTTGGAATTTGCTAACCACTTGCAGCTTAAACAAGTGCTTTAAAGTTAGTCCACCGGAAAAGATAAAAGTGAAAAATAACTAATATAAATAAATTCAAATTTTATATTAACTAAACTAGGGGCAAGGAAAACATCCCTTCATCTCTGCTCTAAGGAAAGCCTGATCAAATCAACTGAACTGTGTTTGCTCAGCACAGAAATGAGAAGGTTTTTTTGCAGGTGGGCCTAAGAGTAGCCTTCCAATACCTTCAAGAAAGTCATAAAGAAACCGAGCCAGACACTTCACAGTAGTTTAGAGCAGAAAGATAAAAGACAAGAGGCAGATACTGGAATACTCCAACTGGATACAAGGCAAAACTTTTTCACTCTAACAACAGATGAGCAGCAGAACAGGCTGCCCAGAAGTGCTGTGTAGTCTCCAGCCTTGGAGACCTGAAACCAGACTTAATAAAACCCTGAGCAACTTGATCTGACCTCAAACTGTCCTTCCTTTAAGCAGAAGATTAAAGAGACAGAAACCTCTTGAGTTCCCTAGTCCAATCCGAATTACCCCCGATTCTATGAACAGGCTTCAAGTCTTGGACCTAACTGTAATTCCTCCAACTGCTTATTGTTGACAGAAGTCACAATACAGTTAGATAGGGCCAGGCCTTTGGAATATGAACAAAAGACAATACAGGATTCAAATATGGATGTATTTTGTCTGAGTATGTTCATTCTTTGAATAGTGTACACTAAATGGAGTAAAAGTTGAAGCATAATATACACTATATGGAAATATATTAAAAAAGAGAACAGAAAAACAGCTGCACCGCACACCAGCCTGTGATGGCATGATTATGTAAACTAAAGCCTGAAGTACAACCTGCCATGCCTCCAACAACAAATCTCAGGCCGACACTGGTCCTTTAGAAGGACAGAAGACACTGTTCCTTTAGAAGTGTTACAGTGGTTGAGCAGGCTTAGCGTGAACCACCACTGCCATTAGAATAACAGATACTGTAAACACCACACACAAATAATTTAACCAATTAGTATAAAACACAATTTAATCTCTTCAATCTGCCAAAGGAAAGTGAAATAACCATATCTTGAAGAGATTTTTCAAGTTACAACTGGTTCTCCTATTATCACCATCTCTTATCACATTAAAACACTTCAGAGACTCGTACATCATTTTGCACACATGGATAATTATATCCATGTTAGAAGGCTGCAAGCAACACACTTACTATGTCAAGTGCTTTATAGATATAAAACATATAGGATTACCATCTGTGTAAGAGCTAGGAAAAGAAAGGGCTATGATGAATAGTGTTACTATATCACCAGTAAGGATGAGGCCCTTAACATTTTATAGGGGTGATAATGAAAGCACCTAAAATTAATAGATGTTGTACATAAAAATAAAAGCAGTTCCTAGAATAAAAAAAAATAACAACAGCTCATTTGAAATTTTAGTTTCAAGCTACAGAAAACTTTTCCCAGCAAAAGTAAAAGGAAAATGATCTTACCTTGTCTAGCCTTTTTTGCCAGCTTTCTTCACGTTTTACCATGAGTTCAATACAATGAGAGAGTGTAGCAAGGATTCCAGCAGTAGTTGCTTTGAAAGTTATAGCTTCTCCTTTAAAGTCTATGCCATTAATTCCTTTGGGTGTCACATGTGGAAACACTAAAAACACACAAAAATGAATCTCTGATAACAGCCTTTAAATCAAACAAGCACTTTACACGTATGTGCTATATTTGAAGACAATAGACTGGTTAGAAAAAACCCCCTAATTTAAAAATAAGAATCAGAAGTGGTAATAATGTTCAGCTATCCATTGCTACAGCTTCATCTTGCTATACTGTATTTCAAGCCTGCTTGTAATGCTGTATTACTCTGCACTCTGCAAATCATGTGGGTGGAGGGAGTGGTAATAATTTGTAACAATAGCAGTTTGACAGCTCGAAATGGGGCCTAATTAACACAGAGCAACCTTAAAACATATCAGATACAGTACTAAGAAAGGAACAATTTCAAAACGTCATCAAACCCAAAATGTAATACTCAAGGTTGCTTTAAGCATGCAATTATAGATTTTAAAACCTCAAAGTAAAGAGGTATAAGATAAAAGTATCAAATGTGTTGAATTATCCAAGTTCTGTGGGTTTTGCAGTTCTAACGACTACTTCATGCTGTCAACCACGCCATCTGTTGCTAAGGCTATTTAAACAAGTTACTTAAAATGCGTGACAAAAAAAAAGTACCTATTACAACATGTCAAACTGGTATGTAGGTTGACACAATAACAAATCAAGCACTACACGTGAATGTCAGAAAATATTAGAAAGCAGAAGTAACACTCAAGTTGAAGCTGATAGAGCCCAGCAAGTTAAAGTAACTTTTGCTATGTCACAGAACAGTATAATGACTTCTCACCTAGATTAATATTAGTTTTTCCCCAGTCTGTCAGTTTGTCAACATGCCACTGCTATAGTTTTAAAAAGTACAAAAAAGTATTTGAGTAAGTTTATCCAGTATCTGTCTGCAAGGACAAAGCAGGGCTTTAATCAGCTCAGTTCTTGTAAGGAAGATAAATGCTATTGCCATTCTCTAATGGCACAGCACAGTATCTGCACTTTGGGAACAGAAAGCAATTGTCACAGGGTCTTCAGCAGTGGTTTAAGTCTCCAGAGCTTTTTTATGCACCCCTTTCAGAAAGAGTCCAACTATTTTTCAAACTAGTGACTACAGACTACACGCTATCAGAAGTACCTCAATAAACACACATACTATGGTAGAATACAGCTTGTTGTTTGGTTTTTTTTTAATGTTAATCAAGAACATTTCCAAAAAGGTAAAGATGATGGGGGCTGGAGGTAAAAAAATAATAAAGGAAGGGAAAGAAAAAACTGTTTCAGAAATGATCATGAGGAGAGCAGCTCCTCCTCCAGAGGGAACATGGAGGAGGCTGAGACTGAAAGTGGTATAAGCTGACAAGGTGGTGATGCAGTGGCTCCACTGAAAATAACAAAAATTACACAAGACCTTCGCCCATAACATTTCACAGCTGAAAAAGACAGTTTTATACTAATAATTTCTCCTGTTGGTGTAGACAGTGTTCACATGCAGGCTTACCAGCACAGCTATAATGCTTGCAGACGAGATTGTTCTCTCTCAACTAGGAAACATGGAGACACACTGAAGAAACTGCCCCTAACTGCAACACTACATAAATAATTTCAGAAATCTCTATGGTAGATTGTAAAGGAAATGCAGCAACCCAGCCTCATTTCCTGGAAAAGAGAGCTTTTATCTCTTTCTAGGTCTCAACCACAGCTCATTAACACTTCCACACAGTTTTAGTCATCATATATTCTAAGCCATTCTTTAGTAACTAGTCTCAGATAGCAGTGATAGATGGAGAGCTTGCAGACTTCAAGTCAGTGTCTGTAGTTCCTTTCAACCATTACAAAAATGAACACGTTGTAGAAGGATGTAAAACCTGTTTCTTTGAAGAGATGGTCACTACAGAGATTACTTACAATGGATGCAAGTATTTTGATTCATTCCTAATCACAGGAAACATGTCTTTCCGAAACATGTTAGAAGATGACCTCAACCCTCGCTTGAGCAACAACTGAGCTTCAGCACATTAGAAGTACTTGTCAGGAGATTTTCTATTTGGAGAGCCCACACATCTTTCCAATTCCTGTTTTATGCTTTTCTTCATATCAGCTATATATTGATTTTTTCAGAATGAAATCAGGCATCAGGAACCTATGTTTCAAGGTAAAGGCTAACAGGAAAGTGTTCTTACTGTTGCAATTGCACTTTGGTGATCAAACTGCATGAAGTCAACTGAAAAAAGCAGGAAAATTTTCTCCCACTTTAACTTCAATTTCAACATGTTCCAAGTGGTTCCTTTTTAATTATCCCATCTATGCTCTATTTGTTTTCTCTTACATTTCATATAGGAAATTCTTCATACTGTGCTTTAGCCTTGAATAGCTTTTTATCTCTTCTCTCCTACACCTCTGTGTCTGTTAGGACGGGTGTTTTCCCTTCTTGTTCCCAAGATTCTGTGCGTAGCACTTTCCCAGATGTCCCAAATATCACGTTTGATCAAATCTGTTTTTCAGTGAAACAGGAAAATATTCTAAAGATAGTAAGTAGAAAGAAGTTCCTTTAGCTGTTCCATTTTATGTCCCCTTAACATCTTACATCACTAAACTAATTCTAAATACCTTTGTAGTACTCTACCTAGCTCTTCACTTGAAGATCCTAGAGAACACACAAAAGAAAAAGCCTCCCTATCCAAAACATCATCTTCAGAGTAGGACATAAATGTCCATACTCATGTTAACTTTCTCCTCCCACCCAGAGAACAAACCATAAAAGACAATGTGAATATGGTCCCTTGGGTCAGTCTTAAATCTAATGATCTGAGCATTACATTGGTGCACTAGGAGTCTGAACAGTAGGCTTAAACACTCCTCCTTACAGTAAGCTAAATAAACAGGCTGAACCTATGCCTCACTCCTGGAGCACTGAGTGGAGAACAGTCCCAGAATAAACAGGCAACCACTTCTCAGCTACAGTTAAGAAGATTGTTACAGTTCTTACAGAACCAGAGAGAAACTTTTAGAAGGGAACCCGAAATTTGAGAAACCACATTTTAGTAGCTGCTCTGCAGCTAAGCTTTAGAAAAGGGTGAAGCTGAAGATAAATCTTTCACTGTCTGTTACTCTGAATATATGGTCATGGCTGTCTCAACCTGAGATATCTACTTCCCTCACTGCACCACTTACGATTCCACTTAAGGGCAGGGACTCTAATTTTTCCTTTCTAATCAAGCTTAGCAGCACTCAGCAACTAAATATTTAATGAATTTAGCCCTTAGAAATCAAACTGAGGCACAGAAAAATGGAAATTGAGATAAATATTTTCATAGAAATAATTGATGGATAGTAAATTTAATGGAACATAGGAATCATAACAACTGGAATTAGAAATTCTGCAAAAAGCAAGGGGTTGCATAAATTATTTCCTGTAGTGACCTACAGTATGTGAGTTTAAATACACATATCCATAACACACATCAATTTCTAAGCATGTAAGTTCCCAAAGGCTTGATGACCAGATGTATTAAAAATACAGACTTTCCTAATGACATTCCCCATAGCATACGCATATATGTAGCAGAGGCACCACAAGAATGTAGATATGAAGAAATGTTCTAAAGGTAAATGAAGCTGAAACTCCTACACAATCCTACCAAAATTAAGTCTGACAAAGACATCTCCTCCAAAATGAATCATGCAGTAAAATTAAATTCTTACTTAATATTTTTTAAATAAGGCTTTTTCAGTTTTCTGAAAACTGAAAACAGTCCTCAAAAAAAGAAGTACAGTTTTATTCATACAATAGGGTTAGTGGAACTGTATGCTTGCCTATAGGTGAACATTGCAAGCTTGCCTACCTTTAGTGACAAGAAGCAAAAAAAGATTTGTTCAAAACTTCAGGGCTACATGCTACTCAACCTCTGAAATCAGCATTACAATAAACCTCAGTAGAATAGGCACTTAATAGAAAAATCTACTCATATGATGAATTCTGGATGTATCCTGAAAGCTCCTTTCATTTCCTCTTCCCTTATAAGAGTTTTGGCTATACTCTAGAAAGACCACTTAAATACAACAAGGAAATATGTAATACATGGGAACAATAGTCAATTAAAAAAACCCAGAAGACACAGAAAAGGCTTATTTTGCCCTATATTTTTCAGGTTCTTGATGAAGGCATTTACATGTTTAAGAACATTTTTAGTGAGTACTTCAGGAGATTCTATTCACATTTGAAATTGAAGGTAGTGCAACTTCAAAAGTCTCCTGAATCAAGTCTAAGAAATACCTTAGGACTAACTGAATTGTCAACATGTAGAGAATGTAAACACTAAAATATTTCAGTCAGGAAACATGAGAAGGTCTAAGAAGAATACAAGTAGACTTTAAATTCACACACAACTTCCTCCAGGCCAGAAGTATCAGACTTCTAGAACAGCAAGACATGCGTGAGTTCTTCACATTTGCTGCATGGATGCAATGAGTAAAATATTCTCATTATTTATGATAAGAATAAATACCAGAATTCTGTCTTCATAACAATGAAAAGTACAGTAAAAAAGAGTTAGAATTATGATAAGTGAGAATCAGTAACAGTGCTGACTTAACCATTACATAGCCATAGTATTTGGAAAACTATAGTGGGACATCCGTAACTGGAAAAGCACTGCAGTCCACCAAATTCCTAAAGCAGATAACATTTGCAAGAAAAACTGCAATTACCTGTTACAAATATCAGTTTCCAATATCTCAATGACGCAGCTGTTTCAACAGAATTTTATAGTGATAATAGCTTTAGACACAGAATAGGAAATTACAGCTTGATAAACTTGCATTAGTGCTTGTGGGATTAAGAATAACTCAGAATCATGAAAAACAGCCAAAGAATTATTATATGACCAAGAACTTCCTATCACATACACTTAAATAAACATTCTTGCCATTTTCTGCCTAGAAAAGAGCGTAAGTATCTGTCTTGTATCAGACTTTTCATCATACCATTTATCATAATTTTCACCAGTGAAAAAATTGGGACAGACTTACATTTTTCCTTACTGCTGTTACTGTTATGTACAAAATCCCCATCAGGACGCATTGTAGGGAAATCATCTTCATCATCTTCTACCACTAAATTTGAGAGAGAGTGTGTTATGGGAGTGAGAAAGCTTTTCTAGTTCTTTAGCGTGCAAGAAAGAATTAAGGGCATTTTCATGGGTAAGCAGTACTTTTTCTCATAACAGTCGTGAACCCTCCCTCCCTTTTTGTTTTTTTGACTCAAGACCACTATCAGCATAGATGTCAGTAAATATCAGAATCTAATATCTGCTAAGTATTGAAGTTTAGCACTCGATTCTATGATAAGAACAACATATTTCAGTGTTACAACTGAGTAAGTAAGGAGCCATGATTCCAGCAGGTATCTAGTCTTCTACACTGGAAAGTTTAAAAAACGTGGAACTGCACTTATCTAGTGTTTTATTACTACCAAAATTTTCAGACTGCCGGAACAAACACAGAGCTGAATATAAATGTCTCAGTAAAGTGCATAGATACGACAACAAGCTGTGCTCTGGGATAAGCAATTTAGATATTTAGACATTCACACCTTAGTCTACTAAGGTCTTGAGTGGGCATTCAGTGCTCTAGTTCCAGTCAATACATCTCAGAAGCATTCCTTATGGCTGCACCTTTGACTTTTTTAAAGAATGTACTGTTTCTATTAGAAGTAATATCCCACTGATTTTTCCAAACAAAAGGTAAGAGCAATAAACTAACTTAAATTCATCTTATGAGGGTTAGCAATTGGTATTCTATAATGTAAAACACTTAAAAAGAGCACTTCTTTTGTACAGTTGACAGGTACAGGTCAACATCAAGCAGATTTTTATACAAATCTGAATTCTGAAGCAAAACTAGTTAACACTGTTTATGCAGAAATATATATGATTGATCCCTTTACTAAAGAGTAAACTTAAGATACATATTTTATTTATATGACATCAAATGCTATTGTACTTATACCAAAAGGTTGACGGGGTAAAAACCAAAAATCTATGGAGGGCAGAGTTTTCAGTTACAGTGTTACCTTTATCCCTCTGGAGTTCATCTTTGGAAACTGCATCTGCACAAGCATCAAAGTATTTCTGTAAAGTATCAACTTGTCTACACAAGATGTCTCTAAAAGTTTCCATTTCTGCAAGCTTCTCACGTAAGCTATGGCCCTTCTGAAAAGTAAAAAGGAAAAAAGCCTGAAATGCTTCTACACACTCAACAATAGATTGATGCATAAATTTAAAAAATGTATTTCTGCAGCGATAGCGAAGAAATTGAAGTACACTAAAGATATTTTAGATATCAGCAGTCATGAAATCCTGCTAATGTCAGAAGACACCATATACAAGTGTTCCTTACTCATTTTGTCCACTAGCCTCAATTTCCCTCTTGATTGCATCTGCTACTTCAGAGCATTCAACAAAAGCTCATTAAAAATGCGGTCGTGCATGCTACTAACTTTATGCCCATTTGCCTGAAAAGAGTCAGCCCTAGTTTAAGATCTTTATTCTGATCCTTACTCCCCTTCTTTGTGTTGCTCCTCTTCTGCTGTCCTGGAAGTACAGAACACCCCAGTTCATACATTAAATATTCATACAGTTGACATAAGGAGAGCCATAATTTGTCAGTCAGTACTGTATCAAATTTATTGAGCCACATAATCAGTGTTTGTTTTCATTTGGAGCCCTTGCTATTCTGGTGAGTAAACTACAGAAAGCTAATAAACATGCTCACAACTTTGATTTCCTTGCCACTAGAAGATGACACTACAGTTAAAAGAGAAAACTGCACAGAGGCATGAGAGAGCTCCCTCGTATCATCTGTTCACCATCATATGATGAAATATTAACAATTAAACTAAATATTTTGTATTTTTTCTATAATTACGTGAATGAGTCTTCACATGTTACTTCTTTTCCAGGTGTGTGTGCACCAATACTAAGAAAACTTTATTCACTAACCTTGAACGAAGAGGTGGATGTCGCAGAGTATCCACTTGCTCCAGAGACAAGAGACACCATGGAGCCATGGCGTCGCAAACTTGACTCTGATCCATAGCCAGATTCAGTCTGAAAAGCAAACCACGGACAAAACTAGAGTGCTGAGGCTTTTAATGAAAAAGAAATCACAAAAGCAAGATTAATACCATTTCCTCTGAAACCCAACCATTTGGTTTTTGTCATGAAGCAGCAGTGGTTTTAATAACTCAAATTGTGCCAGCATCTAAGATGCTGATGCAGCATCCGTGAAGTTTTTTGTTATCTTAATGATTTCTAAAAAATCTGCTACTTACAACTGATTACGTGCCCCCAAAAGAACAAGGCAACGTATATACAAGGGTTCAAGAAAAGGACCATGTTCTATTATTTTGATTTATGTAATTCCTAAGAAGTAATTTTCACACAGCCTATTCAAAAAGCTATATTACTCTACCATAAATTGGGGGATTAACATGGTTCAGTCAAGACAATCAGCCTCAGTCAATCCTTCCAATCACACAAACAGTACCATTTTCTTTCTAAAAGCAACAAAATAGAAGTCACAGAGAATGAAACAATTACTGCTATCAAGTTTTCTTCCTGTTCCAGGCTTCTCTAGCAAAATTATTTATACTAGATTGAAATTATTTTTTTACTGAAAACAAAAGTCTCCATAAAACAAGATGAGATACTACAAGTAAGAGAGGAGTGACTAATTAAATAATGAAAAGAAAAACATATCTTGATTAAAATAACATATACAAGATCTAAAAATATACAGTCTGACAAATTTCCTCAGAAATCAAACAGAATCAGATACCAAGGAACTGGAGGAAAATACATTTCCCTAAATGTTAATGTGAATGACCTGTGCATGGCAAAGCAGAGGAAAAATCCTGAAAGAGAATGTAAGCAATAAACATAGTTCAGAATAATATATGAAATACTGTTATTAGATGAGTTTGATCAAGTAGACGGTGACGACATTATGAAAGACTTTTCACAGAAATAAATTCTGCAGCAGGACAGAAATTCAGATGGGGCAGGGAGAAGGGGAGACAAAACAAATGGTATAGCACAAACAAGCAGCAGTGATGAAATTCCAGCTGTTGTGCATTTTGTGGAAAAATTTGAAACTGCATAGGCTTTGGGAAGGCAGGAGAGCGCTGACAAATTAAGATGTACATCAACTTCAAAAAAGCAAGAAGAAAGCACAAAAAGTTATTTGAAATGTTGGCTAAAAAAGGATTTGGACAAAGTGGGACAAAGTATGTATGTCTGAATTAGAAGTAAGAGTTTGGGCATACAACGGCTTTGTTTCAAAAGTGCTTTATAAGCATAAACCTTATAAGAACATTTTACAAGAGTCACCCAACACTTTGAAGCATGTCTTTTAAAATATTTTAAATGCAAATATAAAAAAACTTCACTGTTTTTCCAGTAACTTCAGTGTTTATTTAAGCATATACTACAAATATTAAGATGATCCTGAATATGCTTTTTTTACAGTCAGTTTGACAGTGGAAACTAATTTAATTTTTTCTGTAAGTTGTACACACTAGGAAAGAAGAGAAAATTTCATTTCAACAGGATATGGCTTAGAGAACAGATCAATTTTAAAATGTAGCCAAAATATCCATTTTATTGAGGTTGGAGTATTTTAACTACAGACAGCAAACATTTTCTGATCACTTTCTCCTTTAAGTGAGAAAGACCTACACAAAACCTGGATTTCAGCTTAGGAAGTGAAATTTCCATATTTCTTTATTTCAAGATTTAATCAAAGCCACATCTTAATAGTAATGCTCTAGAACCTCCAAGAATAGATGTAATCTTAGAAGTAGAAAATCTGATGGCTTATATTCCACATTTGAATTAACTCATTTTCTTCCAGTATTAGGCATACAATCAATGCTCAGTTACTTTAGTTCATAAAATAAAAGCTGAAGCTGAAAAAAACCCCCTTCTTTCCATATCAATATATAAGCTTGTTTTTTTTAAGGTACCTTTTCAGAAGGATATTTATTTGTCTGTCATTTATGCTTGTGATTATTAATTGCACTAAACAGTTTATCCACGCTTCAGAATTGTACACAAAACAGCATACATGATTATCATCTAGATACAGCTATCAGCCTGCAAACCCTACCAATAAAAAGGTGCTACATAATTAACTATTTGTTTTTGCAATCAAGAAGCAAATTGAGCAGGTGCTAAAAGCAGACCAAAAAGCACACATTAATTGAAAGCACGTGCATTTACAGACCATGTTCACAAAACTGTCTCAAGACAATTATGTCTGAATAGCCAAGAAGAAAAAAATAAAATTACATCAAGAATACTTATTTGTCAAAAGAACCAGAAAATAAGTATTGACTTGTAACTGATGTACAGACAAGCCATCCTGCTCACAGCAGACACAAGCAAGCAGAATAACACAAACAAAGGAAGCATGAATCATGCAAAGCCCCACCATTCTACTACCGCAACATCTAAACGAGAGCAGGTCACTGCCGCATTTATGTCTTGCAAAGCAGATCATCATTAACTATTCACTGCAGAAATAATCAATTACATTGAGAAGAGGAATGTAGACAGAAGCTTCTTCTTTTTACACAATTTTTAATTTAGGATAAAAACTGGAAAAGCAGGTAGAGTTCATATCATAGAAACCAACGGTCTCCGCTTGAAAACAAAATTATTTGTAGAACTTGTATCAATTCATACCATCAAGCACTAATGGTAAATTGCCATGCTCAGTAAAAAGATGCAGTTCTTTGAAATTCCATGCATACATCACAGCTTCAAAGCTACACTAAAACTGGCATTTGATAGTATATTGCAACACCTTCAGCTTTCTAAGGCAATGAGTGAAATCCATTAATCCTTTTGTTATGACAGACAAGAGGAAAGAGCCACGTGATCCAAAGCTTCATGTGATCCTTTAACTGGAGCAGAAGCTAGTATCAGCAACAAGGCAGTGCGTCAGAAAAGCTGCTTTCAGTAAAAAAAGCTAAGTGTTTGCAGAATCATATTGCAGATCTCCATTATGGCTCGCACTGATCCGCCACGTAGAAATTTCCTTGAGTGGAAAATAATACTCTCAAGTAAAGCACAGACTTAAGGAAAGTTCTCCCACTTAAAATCAAATAAAGCAAATTATTTTCAGGTGTTCAAGGAATTATTTTGATTATGTCTCAATTCAGTGCCTGTGAAGCACTTCAATGTACATTTATCCACCAAGGCAGATATATTCAGTTAGCGTTATAAATTATTTATTATTTTACATAACACATGCAGCAGGCAGCTCCTCCTCCTAAGGCATTCAGTTCACTCTAGGAGGTGGAAACAGATATTAGGACACTGTGAGTCTAATCTCATTCTCTGCAGTATTTGTGAAAAACCCCATTCACACATCCGAGAGATCAAGCCACAGTATCTTAGGAGAAAGCAGAATAGAAAAAAGTAATAACACAAAACTAGAGAGCTGGAAGGTACTATGAAAGACTGGGTGGAAAATAAGCAGGCAAGCTCTGTAAAACAACTATGTCCCAAAGGTAATTTTAAGACCTGCAGCAAATGCTTCAGAAAGAAGAGTTAGTGAGTGCCAGGATGAGCCAAGGCAGGGTTACCCAGCAGATGGCTGCACAGTAAAACCACCACAGACACTACAGGCAGGGCTGTACAGGATACATTTCTGAGCCCTGAAGTTAAAGATATAATTATCACGTGACTGTAGGTCTGATTTTTCAATTGCTCTTAAGCTGCTGACACTGGAAACCTAAGGTTTCAAAAACAAGGTGGTAGTTAGCAGGAAGGTAGAAATAGGAATTTCACAGTCAGAGCTGCTGGATGATGATTCCCCACCCACAGCCCTCCCAAACACAGTGCAGAAGACTACATGGAAAGGATAAAGCTTCTAATATGATGTCTTCTGCAAGTGCAAAACCAAGGAAAGACTCATAGACATAACTTTCCTCCAGCAGTGATAAATGTTGCAACTCCATAGTAAATAAACATACTATGTGCACAGGAGGAAACCCCAGGAATTCTGAGCTGAAAAGTATAATAAGACAACTGAAAAATTAGCCTTAAGATTACTGTAATTGCGATACTCACTTATCAAATCTAAAAGCAGAACGAAGGATAGCCAGGAGGACGCCATGACTGTCCTGCTCCTCAGACTTGGGAACCACTGTGTCAAAGTGACATTTTGCAAAATAAAACTCTTCACTGAGCAAAAGTACCAAAACCCAAGCTGATAATAACTGCAACCCTCAGTATACCTAGTAATAGAATAAAGCAGCTTGTACTCCTGGGTCATGAGACTATAGCAAGACTAGGAGAGGGCTACATTTGTCCTTCCCGTGAATCTAACCTGTTAGTAGAGGGTATAGCTATATAAGAACTAATAAACTCAATTCTGCTATTAGACACTGCCAGAAAAAGCAGTGATGTTCGGCCTCAGCTCCCAATGCACTGAAGTAAGTGTTCTTACTTGCTTTCATGCTTTGAAAAGTGGGAGTAGTCACAGATTTTAAAAAATTAATTCATTCCATTACATCTTGCCTCAACTGCACAACTGTGCTTTTAAAAATTAGAACAGTTCTGATCCCAACTGAAAGCACTTGTCTTTCAGTAGTTACACGAAATTGCATAATAGTTATATTAAATATTATTACATCATCGCTAAGTATAAAATCCAAAAGGGAGTGTTGCCAGGGTCAATGCACAAGTGCTAGCTAAGGCAGACAAGCAAGGAGGCAGCAGGGAAAACCCCCTGCAGGAGCCCCAGAACTCTCTCCCATGGAGCGCCCACTAGGTGGAGAGAAAGCCCACGCCTTGCCGAGACTGAGCACGCAGGGATAACCCAGCAAGTCTCAACAGCGGGAGGGAGCAAGGAGGACTAGACCACACACTGTGTTCACAATTGACAGGCATTTTGGCAATATTTTACTTATCCTTCAAAACGGCAGGGAAGGTATGATTGCCTATTACTCTACTCCTTGGTTTGGGTTTATTTTCAATCTATTTAAGACAGTTAAATACCATATTAATATCATTTCTGTAGAAGAGGAAAAACACATCCACCATTACTGTTAGGTGAAGAAACTTGGGCTAAAGACCACAATCAAACTTTGAAAGAGAGATCATCATTAAACAGCAAAGTGTTGGAGTTTTTTCACCTTTGTGGAAAGATAATTCTTGCAAGTCTGAGCCAGATTTGGCCATGGACTTGAGAAGCCTACGCTTTGCTTAATCAGAATAAACATTTTCGTATCGAGAAACCCCAGGATTCAAAGTAAATATGCAGGTAAGGTTGTTACTTTTTCTAGAAGCAATGGACTACAAAAAGCTTTACATTAACACAGAACATATCTGTCATCAGGTTTATCAATAAGAAGAAAAACTACCAAAGTAAATGCTCCTGCAAAACCCCAAAAGGTCATTAAATCTCTTGTTCACCTAGTGCAGTTAGCATTTATCTTGTCACACGGGAACAAATATTTTTTTCTCTTCCACTCAATCCTTAAATCCTTAAACATTCATTTAGCCACAATAATAGAAATCTCTATCAAATGCTTGAGTATGTAATAGATAGCAAACACTGTAAGATGAAGAAAATTAGTACTGACATATTCCATAACATACCTGACAAAGGATTTAAGGAAAACTATCTTACACCCGAAGGAAATACATGAAAACACATGCTGCTTAAACTGTACTCTCGTAACAGCGATTGGGGAAAAAGTGGGAAAAAGTAAGAGTTTACTTTGAACACATTATTTGTTTTGAATCTCACACCCTATTAAATCTTACACAATTTTCTTCACTTTCAAAACCTATTCCCTATTCTTATTTCCTTCTTGCTGTGGCCCTTGTTTTTATCAGCTCTCAACACCTACTTCCTTCAAAAACAAGGGAGGCTCACTGCACCCATTACACAGTTGAACAAAAAAGGTTATACCAAATAAGGGATTCCCCAACACATGCAAGTTTTTCTCATGTTCCTGATACAGCTTCAGATCCCTGAAGTTGCCCAGGGTAAAGATTCATAAAAGCAGTCCCTCTACTGAGTCAAAATCATGTTTGTTTAAAAACAAAATACAGTCTGGTTTAAAAGCTCTTTACGCAACAGAATTCTGCCATCAGTAGAAGCTTTACACCCACTTCTATAATCATATATCAATTTAACACATGGAATCTTTGTGTTGTCAAGTTCAAACTATCTAGGCAATAATTCTGTCCAAAGGTAATTTTACTTTTAAGCAAAAGATTAATACACTGGATAGGAAATATCAAAGTTCTGAAGGCATAATTCCATAAGAAAAAACACATCAGTTCTGCATGACAGGCAGCAAAGAATGATAGAATCACTGCGGTTGGAAAAGATTTCCAAGACCATCGAGTCCAACTTTTGACCAAACACCACCACGTCAACTAAACCATAGCACAAAGCGCCACGTCCAGTCGTTTCTTGAACACATTCAGGGATGGTGACTCCACCACTTCCCTGGGCAGCCTGTTCCAATGCCCGACTACCTTTTCAGTGAAGAAGTTCTTCCTGATGTCCAACCTGCAGAGCCTTCCCACCCTCCAGCAGATCACCACTCCCACCCAACTTGGTGTTGTCTGTGAACTTACTGAGGGTGCCTTCAATCCCCTAATCCAGATTGTCCATAAGGGTATTAAACAGAACTGGCCCCAATACTGAGCCCTGGGGAACACCACTGGTAACCAGACACCAGCTGGGTGTAACTCCATTCACCACCCCTCTCTGTGCCCAGCCATCCAGCCAGTTTTTAACCCTGTGAACAGCCGTCCAAGCCATGGGATGTCAGCTTCTCCAGGAGAATGCTGTGGGAGATACTATCAAAGGCTTTACTGTAAATCCAGGTAGACAATGACAACATCCACAGCCTTTCACTCATCCACTAAGCAGGTCCCCCTATCCTAGAAGGAGATCAGGTTGGTCAAGCAGGACCTGCCTTTCCTAATTCCATGTTGGCTGGGCTTGATCTGGCTGTCCTGCATGTGCCATGTGATCACCCTCAACATACTCTGTTCCACAACCTTCTCTGGCACCGAGGTTAGACTGACAAGCCTATAGTTCCCCAGTTCCTTCTTCTGACTCTTCTTGTGGATGGGCATCACACTTGCCAACCTCCAGTCATCTGGGACCTCCCTGGTTAACCAGGACTGATGATAAATGATGGAGTGTGGCTTGGCAACATCTTCCACCAACTCCCTCAGTACCCTTGGGTGAATACCATCCAGCCCCACAGACTTTTGAGTGTCTATGTGGCACAGCAGGTCACTAAGTATCTCCTTCTGTATCATGGCTAGGCTTCACGAACGAAGATTTGGGAAGGGCTCTACCCACGTTTCTGCAAGCGTGTTGGTGTCTAAAAAGGCCAATACGAGAAAGGCATGTCCGGTTGCAAAAGGCACAGCAGAAAGACTCCTCAGATGGTATATTCTGCAAGGCATGATTCTTTCTGCATTGTCTTTTCTCCTCAAGGGTGATCCTGCGTGCTTTCTCAAAAACATCAGCAGCGTTATAAATGGTGTGTCTCTCGGCCTCCCGATTGGAGGCCAGAGTAGACCAGTTATGGTGATCAATATGCCCGAGGCTGAGTTGTTGCTTCAGGGAGTCCTTGTATCTTTTCTTCGGGGCTCCTCTCTTGCGGCAGCTGGTGGCAAGTTCACCATAAAGCAGGATCTTAGGGAGGCGGTGGTCCTTCATCCTTGAGATGTGCCCTGCCCATCGCAGCTGCATTCGCAGTAGCGTGGCCTCAATACTTGTGATTGCTGCCTGTTCCAGAACAGATGTATTGGTCACATAGTCTGACCAGTGGATGTTTAGGATTGTACGGAGGCAGCGTTGATGGAAGCGTTCTAGGAGACGCAGGTGGTGACGGTAGAATCTCCTTCTGTATAACAGGGAGTCTATTCTGCTCCCCATCCCTGTTTACCAGCTCAGGGGGCTGGTGGGCCTGAGGATATTCAGTCTTTCTGTTAAAGACTGAGGCAAAGAAGGCATTAAATACCTCAGCTTTTTCCTCAACCTTGGTGATAAAGATCTTCCTTCACGTGTCCAATAAATGATGGAGATTTTCCTTGGCCCTCCTTTTGTTGTTAATGTATTTGTAAAAACACTTTATATTATCTTATACAGCAGTGGCCAGATTGAGTTCTGGCTAAGATTTCACCTTTCTAATTTTTTCTCCACGTGACCTAACAACATCCTTGTACTTTTCCTGAGTTGCCTAACCCAACTTACACAGTAAACAACATTTGAAATATTTTAAGTCAAATGAAGCTGGTGAAGGCTCTGAAGCACAAGTCCCACAAGGAGTGGCTAAGGGATTTGGGGTTGCCCAGCCCAGAGAAAAGGAGGCTCAGGGGAGACCTTATCACTCTCTACAACTACCTGAAAGGACGTTGTAATGACATGGGTGTCAGTCTCTTCTACCAGGCAACAAGTGACAGGACAAGAGGAAATGGCCTCAAGTTGCACCAGAGGAGGTGTAGATTAAATATTAGGAAATTTTTTTCCATGGAAAGGGTTGTAAAGCATTAGAAAAGACTGCTTAGGGAAGTGGTGGAGTCACCATACCTTGAAGTGCTCAAAAAATATGTGGATATGGCACCTGAGGACATGGTTTAGTGGTGACCATGGTGGTGGGTGCTAGGTTGACAGCTGACATGATGATATTATAGGTAGTTTCCAATTTAGTGATTCTGTGAAACACTTGATACAAAACAGCTGTACCAACATCTAAAAAAGGTAAATGAAAACATTAATTGTTACAAAGACTAGCACCATATTATTCCATAATTCTCATCTGAGTTCATGGGTTAAGAACAAGCCTAACATGACATAAAACTAAATGCTAAAGGGATAAATTATCTTAATACTTCCAATGTTAAGCCACAAGACCTAGTCCCAGATACAGAAAGGCAAATATATGCATGCAAAGCAGACTCCACATCAAAAAACTTCAGAAGCAAACTTAGATTATGCTAAGAGCTTTACATGTTTCATGTAAAAGACACATTTGGATATCTAAAGGAACAAAAATTCAGATAATTTACAAAAGCTCAGTGAATCACCAACTGGAAACATTAGAGTATGTCCTCCTGGCACAAGATATCACAGTGCCCTGTCCTCTAACTGGTCAGGACTAGGAAAATTAAGTTTTCATACGACCCGTATTGCTATTGTATTAGTAGTTTATTTACGTACAAGTATTTGAAAAGATACCAGTTCATGTGTTTTAACTCTTAAAGTCAGTATCGTGTGTGACCACTAGAGGGAAATAGCGAAAAGGAAAGAGGCATTGCCAGAGGTTACTCTCGGTCAAAGCCCAACAGTAACCCTCACCCTGTTTCTGCTTCAGTTCCTGGGCATAGAAACCTCTTTCCTTGGCAGACAATTAAAACCAGAGCAGATTTACCTTTAGCCTTTATAATTACATTTCAGACACATTGCTCAGTGAGGATAAAGTTTTCCACACAGTATGCAAGTAGTAACAATGACATTTAGTGCTGAAAGGATGGTAGTGAATTAGAAATTTTCTCTATTGAGATTAATGAAATTATTCTGAAGTCACACTTCTCAGCCAGTTCAAAACAGTGAACCAACTATGAACATGTTCATTTCCAGTTAAGCTTGTCCACAGACAACACTAAATCAAACACGCTGACTAACGTTCTGGCTCAGATTCCTTAGAATTTAACAACTGGGCTCAATTTAATTCTTTAAAAAAAAAATGTCTAATACTTGACATAGAGAAAATCAGTCACCTCTGTCTCAAGTACCACATCCAAGTAGAAGACGTTTCTTTACATTCAAGTGCTTTGCCATTAGTCTGCAGCTGTCAAACACACAGCTCACAATGAAAAGTAGTTTTATATACGAGACAGATGAACAGCCACAGGATTTCTTCATGTACTGAGAAAGCACTAAGTAGGATCTCACCAAATTAGTTTTCCCTGTACGCATATGCACTTTGGGAAGCACCAGAACATTTTAGTTAAAACCTATCAAACCCATAAAAAGTCATGATACAGTAATGATACAGACACATTTCATTTGAAAGAAATTATCTACTCTATTCATGACACTTAAGTTTATACAAGTTTACTAAGGAGTTTGTGGAACTGTTTTATGAAACACAATTTTCAGAAAGCTCATCTTTGAGAATTAAAATATTAACTGACATTACACACAATATCAAACACATCAGTAAAAATATTAAACAATCTGCCAATATAAAAACAACCTCCACACTATCATTGTTCATTGATGCAGAAAAAAACAGACTGATTTTATTTGCTGAAAGCCAACACTCTCTGTGCAATAGGAAAAACAACTTCAAGCACAGCACAGGTCTCTACAATAAGCTGACCTACCCTATCCTTGAAGGAAAATGGTGGAAAAACAGCTCACAAAAGGCTGCTTCTAGTACATTGGAAGAAAGCAAACCAAAGTATCTGCAGAGGGACCTGGACAGGCTGTAGAGTTGGGCTGATTCCAACGAGATGAGGTTCAACAAGGCCAAGTGTCAGGTCCTCCCCTTTGGCCACAACCCCAAGCAGCGGTACAGGTTGGGGACAGAGTGGCTGGAGAGCAGCCAGGCAGAAAGGGACCTGGGAGTTTGGATCAACAGGAAGGTGAACATGAGCCAGCTGTGTGACCAGGTGGCCCAGAAGGCCAATGGCATCCTGGCCTGGATCAGGAACAGTGTGGCCAGCAGGACCAGGGAAGTGATTCTGCCCCTGTACTCAGCACTGGTGGGGCCACACCTGCAGTACTGTGTCCAGTTCCGGGCCCCTCACTTCAGGAAGGACATTGAAGTGCTGGAGCAGGTCCAGAGAAGAGCAACAAGGCTGAGGAAGGGACTCGAGCACAAATCCTATGAGGAGAAGCTGAGGGGTTGTTTAGCCTGGAGAAGAGGAGGCTCAAGGGAGACCTCATCACTCTCTACAACTCCCTGAAAGGAGGTTGTAGCCAGGTGGGGGTTGGTCTCTTCTCCCAGGCAACTATCAGTAAGACAAGAGGGCATGCTCTTAAGCTCTGCCACGGGAGGTTTAGGTTAGATATTAGGAAGAAATTCTTTACAGAGAGGGTAATCAGGCATTGGAATGGGCTGCTCAGGGAAATGGTGAATTCTCTGTCCCTGGAGGTTTTTAAGATGAGACTGGATGTGGCACTTAGTGCCATGGTCTAGTAACCATGCCTGTAGTGGATCAAGAGTTGGACTTGATGATCTCGGAGGTCCCTTCCAACCCATCTAATTCTATGATTCTACGATCTGGTCTGTAAAATGTTCAGGACTTTGAAGATAAGTATTATCACTAGTTTTACACAGAACTGTAATACTATTGGTCACTATTAGGTTGTGCATTAAGCTGTGGGACACTATTTTGTTCTGCTTTCTAGAGGGGTAAAAAGTTCATTACAAGAGAAAGGATGCCAGTGCAGTGCTGGTGCCAACACAAAAACTTCCCTACAATAAGCATTAGCTAGAGAGCAGTGTAATAAAACAAGCAGTAGTAGCCTACTTTTACTCAAGTCTTCTACGGAAACTACATTATCTCATTTCATGACAGCACATCTGTGTTTTGTACAAGCTGTAGAGCCCATCCTGCAAGAACTTGTGTCTTAATTGCACACTGTACTATGAAAAGTCCAGGCAACATTCAATGCCTCTGTCATCAGAATAAATTATTTTGTAGACTCATATATTCTCTACATGCTGCTGAAGTTAAATCCCATTGCTGGTTCCCTTACAGCACTGTATCCCTGAAAAATTCATCACAAGAAAACTACATGTGTTAAGAGCTGACAAACTGAAACATTGATGCTATTGCCTGCGGACATCGCAGTGTGTGTATGGGGGTGTGACATGACTTAAGGAGAATGGTCATAATCTTGCTATTATATGCTTTGAACTGCAGCACAATAAAAGCTGACTTCACTCCATTGCTAAGTGAGGGGAGGGACACTCCCATCGGACGGTTGGCAAGGTGTAATTGTTCCCTGACCATTCTGTGTGGCAGTAACAAAATGCATATTCTACCACCAGAACTTAATATTGTGACAGATCTGCATATAGTCCAGTTCAGGCACAAAAAAGCAGTAGCCATACAAATGACAGAAAAGTGAAGTTACAGTATCTACATCCAAAAGCACTTGAGACTCAAATCTGCCTCAAAGGCTAGGACAGTAAAGAAAAACTTTGCAGATCGGGTGTGTAGCACAGGGTTCTAAAAATATAAGATTTTTTTCTTGAAGCCTTTTCATATCAAGACACTATAAACCTACACGGTTGGCAGAAAACCTTTCCAGCCAAGTGTAACACAAGTTTTGCTCCTAATTCCAGCCCCAGATCCACATATTTCAGTCTTCCTTTTCATATGACCAAGCCCAAACACATAATGGAGCATGTTTTTACTCCAGGTTCTGTGTATTCAGATGGATACTCCAAGAGAGACTACATATGACAGGTACTGTCAGCTGAACACTGATGGTAGTTCTGTTGAAGACTTGTCTAGCTGGCATGATGGCCTCTTTTCAAGAACCAAAACAAACCAGTCCAGTAAGCCTCTGAAGACTGATTAGATTTGTACAAGTACAAACCTTGAGTCCTACTTATTGTTTGATTAGATTAGGGAGATGTTGTCTAAATAGCTATTGATTATCTTTGTACTTTCTCTGTACTTTTCAAAATTGGCAGATTTATCCAACAGATTTCCTTGAACACACTAATATCCCTAAACACATGAATTATATATTTTCTGTTTAACCTTGCTTAGCATATTTGGGGGCAGGTAGACACAAGAACGGAAATAAGTAGATGCTGCATTTTTGAACAGTGCAAGAACAAAGAGAAACTTGAAGGAGACAGAGTTTAACCAGATCTTTTATTTAAATCTGAAAGTCTGAGAACCAGCAAATTGAGGCAAAAAAAAAATTCACTTTGTTAAAAAAGGACCAATTCAAGACAGAGGAATTCTTTTGCTGGGAAGTAGAAAATATTGTGACATGAACAAGGAAGAATTAACTGCTACATAAGAAATGTGGTTTTAACCATAGAATTAGAATGACTCGGATGCAACATCTCTAGTACCACCACCTGGTCAGATCATGTCCAATTAGATACTCAGGCCAACACCCCACAAGGATGCATTCTTCAGAGGATTATAATATCTATTTTCAAAGCCAAAGTGATTGTTATGAAACAAAACTGGAACACACAGGCAAAAAAAGATTAGGCTGGTCAAAGTGAAACAATCTGCATTGTTTAAAATTAATCAAGTGTGTTGGGCTGGAATGGACAGAAAGCTTTAGTCCAGCTTTAAACAGTCTTAACTGTAACTACTTAGTAATAAAGCTGCAACTTACAGCTGCTGTTCGCACGGGCCCAAGAGTAGCAAAAGGGTGGCAAGACAGACAAAGAATCATTGTTTTCTGTCCTGAAAGGGAAGTTTCAACAGCTTGGAAGCGACAACATTTAGGTTTGACTATACGTTTGTATAGTCAACTGAAACTGCTGATTCACTGGCATTCCCCTAAAGTCTTCTTTCAGGAAATACAGTTTCCAGCAACAAGTGGACTGAGCAAATTTAGTAACATTAAATGACTTGCAATATCATATGTATTAAAGAGTTCCTGCTGATAACAGTGCTAAAATAATGGAATAGGAAGACATACCCAAGCTTAGTTTTCAGCTGTGAAAGAGTACATTTAATTTAATTTTAAGAAACTTCTGATATTGCCAGTAAAGGAATAACCTGAGTAACCCCTCTAATCTTCCCCTGAAAGCACAACTTCTGTACAATATTGACAAGTTTCAGTAGCAGATTCCTAGTGTACATCAGGAAAAGTAATTCTTATCAGATGAGCAGGCTCAGCTGTATTTGTTTGTTTAAACCAGCAATTTTACAGTAGTACACAAATCCTCACAAGTTATTTCAGATTATTGGGGAGTGGGGGAATGAAAGATGGACACCTCTCTCTATTCCACCCTCAATTCCCCCAATTTTCTGATGCCTATGTTCATATCAATCAATATAGGACATTTAATACTAGCAGTTAAATATTAAACCCCTTCTTCCCCTCCTCCCATTTAAAATAGGTATGCTCAAGAGCAGAATTTTGCTTCCTCTGGAGTAAGTCCATGCACGCAGACAACATTAAAGTAACAGCAAATGCGTAGACACACTTGATCTGTTTCCAGAGAGAGAAAAAGACCTACAGTGACAATTATATTAGAAGAATGAGGTTCCAATGGCAAGTGGACATTAATTAAAAAAAAACAGAGGTCATGTTGTGTTTTTGAAAAAATTCCAGCAGCTCTTGAAGTTACTCTCTTTTTCAGGAGGTTCACTGGATGATGACGATGTTGGTGTGTGTACCTCTCAAAAGAGCCAAAAAGTTACCTCTGTTGAATGTATCTGTCTTATTGGTCCTTGAGCACCCCACCCATGTGGCTGAGCACTCCTCCCTAGGGCCAGAGTATTAGCCATGGTCTGTTAATATCACCTCATTGAGTTCCACTGTAACGAAGCCCACTGACGAAAAAACACCTCTTAAAAGTTTGGGGGTTTTTTTAAGTGAAAAAGACCACATTTGGCAGATTGAGGCATACAGAGTATCCAAGACTTTTCTATTAAACTATTAATGCACAGTACTTTAAGGTGATGAGTAATAATTCTGGGTAATCAGCATACAGCATTTCGCAAGTGCCAACTTATAACTGTTTAACCACTCCCTACTTCTACAGGGCAGCTCTCTAGTTCCTGTTATTGATATCAGGAGTTTACCCTAATGGGAAGGGGCATTTACTACTGAAGTAAAGCTTGATACAGGTCTCTCTCCATGAACAATACTGCTTTCAGGGAGACCATGAGAAAACGCTGCGGAGAGTTCAGCTCCTAGAGCTACTGTGTGTCATTCTGCCAGTTACGAGCTTGACACTCCCCTTATTTCTATTAAATGAAAGTATACACTATCAAAATGATCTACCACAGTTGTTTTTACAAAGTGAATTAATAACACCTTTGAGTTTATTACTAGAAATCTGCTTGTTTATAGCAATGAGACTGGTTACTGCATAGCCAGCTGCAAGTTGATTCTGCTAGTTTAGTTCTAGTTTAGGCAGTAGTCTCGAGACCAAGTTTACTTTAGCCATGTACATCACCCTTCATTAAATAGCATTACAAAATAATGACTGACATACTCTTAACAGCTTAGTAGTAGTGTCACAAGCCTTTAACGTTATTTGATACTGAGTCAGCACTTATGAAAGTGTTTTCATTCACATGGTCCTGCATCCACATGGCAATGCTCTGCTCATTTGCAATTTGAACTGTAATTTTGAGGCATCCTTTAGCTATTTCAGAACACCCTAGTTCACCAGCCTGGCCATGCATGATCAAAAATTTACTTGAACTTTTCTGTGCATTTGAATCTCAATTGTATATTGTATTGTATATTTAGCTAATTTAAGGGAAAGATAGGAGTAAACCATACCAAATAAGTTCACTACCTTTGGGGGGCAGGGGTTTGAGAAAAGGGGAGTTCAAGACCTCTACTAAGATTATGAAGACTATCTGTTAACGCTCTGATAGATGGGGAGCATATTTTTTAATTTGGAACAGATGGCAGACAATGATCACAGCTCACAAGGATATAAACATGTAAAATTGTCTTCAGTGCACAGCTTCAGATTCAGCTTCAGATAAGCATCTCCCAAAAGAATAACAAGCAAACTCAGCTATCAACTGTGATACTGCTAAATGTGAAGCTTTTCTTCACACAATCCCTATACTTTACAAAGTACTAGAAGAAGCACAATCACCTAAGAAATGGAACACAAACCAAGGAGCACAATAAACTATTTCTGGAAAGAAACCAAAACCCAAGGCAGCAGAGCTGGAGAGGCTGAAGCTGAGACTGAAGAGCGACATAAACTTAACACTTAGGTACATATTAGAACAATGAAGTTCAAAGCTTACTTGGTTCTAGGAAATATTGTACTGTACAAGTACAGGATAGGTAACAATCTGCAGACAGTTCTAGAGATGAATCAGATTTAGTGGTTCTCAAACTGAATAAATAATTTAAAAAACTCATGGTGTTGGAAAATAGGGTAGTGTACACAATCCACAAAATACTCCTACATTCCGTGCAACATGTGCAGGATCCTTCTTAGGAAGACTGAGTTCATTTTTGGTTCTGTACCTCACAGAAAGATGAGGACTGAGTTTGGAGGAGAGCCGTACAATGTATCAGAAAGTTGTAAAAGACATCCACATTAATAACAGTTGAGGAATGGGAAACTGTTCTAACAAAAGACAAGAGATTTTAAGTGTTTCAAAAATTAAGGCAATAATCTCATCTCCAGACTTATTGTAAATTAGTCAATGAAGGAAAACTCATATTTTTATGAGGATGGCAAGAAATCACTTGAACAGCAGAAACAGGCTAAAATGATTTCACAACCCCTTACTGTTACAACACTTACTAGTATAACTTATAATGAAACACAGCACCTACTAAGGATGACTTTAGTTCATATTAGCAGAAGAATTAGGATGAACTTTATGACTCTTTCTTCAGGAGAGTACTTCAGTTTATTTCTTTGCCTATACTACTCAGATGTCACTGAAGAGCAAAAATGAAAAAACAACATTCATACTTGAAGGATGAACAAACTTGAAAAGCTAGACAGGGTGCTTGGACTTGAGACAGCTACATCCTTCTCCTGTGTATTTCCCACTTTACCTAAGGTTCTGGCCAAAATCCAAAGAAGCTTATTACTGTTGACTTCAGAAGATTATGCCTGGACTTACTTTCTTATTTAGTCATCAAGGAGCAGTTTCACTTCAAATTCAGCTTTGCAGGGAGATGTCAAATGTGAATACACAAGAACTTAAGTTACATATTTAATGTCAACATACAACAGTGACAGAACAGCAACAGGAGAATACCTAAGTTCCTGCATAAGCTTGAGCAATAGTTCATGGCTTTCTAGTTTCAAACAAGTACACAGTGTTTATGCAACACCTTGAGGCATATATTTCTACCACTCATCAGTGACTTACCTACACATTTCAGGCTTTTTACAGCTTTACATAGATATCTTAATCTGTCCTCCAGTCTCCTCTCAGGCAAGTTTCACTGCTGCTGCAAGTCAGAGCCTTGCAATGCCACAGTGGGAGTGGGACACTACCTTCTGGGCAAAATGCATTACCAGGGAGACTAACAGTGTGTGCTTTACAAGTGTCAGCATCAAATAGAAAAAATTTAAACTTTGTTGTGTGCTGCAGAGCAGGCAAAAGGACAAGGCAATCTAAATCAATTTGATAGGGAACACTAGCTGACATCAAGACTACTTAAGAAACTTGTTCCAACACTCAGGGCATGAACATCAACAAAGGCAAAAGGAGGCCTCATTGTCACACTCTTACAATCCTTACTATGAACTTGATAAGTGAAACCAAGGTCAAACAACGTATACCTACTCCCACATCTCCTGTGCTTTCCTTCATCTGCACTGTTGTTTCCACTTAAGCCAGTCTTACTTGCGAATGGGCACAGAGGGAAGTATGGCCAGAGGAACTGGTATTAGGATGAAATGAAAAAAAAATTAAAATTCTAAGGAGCCACAATGTTTTTCCTTTTCAGACCTCAGCAACTACTGCCGAGGAACCAAATATGTTAAAAATCACACATTACTGCAACACCTGAACTCCAGGAGAGGAAGTAGATGGAGAAATGGCAACAGACACTATTCCTGTTGCTCCTTCCTAAATGATGCTTCTGCAATTATACTATTGGAAAGTTTTTATATTAAAATAATTAACAAGACTGTTTTTATAATTAACATTCACTCATCAAGATTAGAACTAGCATTTGCTAGAAATTGACAGTGTCTAGTTGTCAGCAATATAGTAAGTTGATACAAAAAAATTTTAGATTTATAAAGGTCATAATATCAAAATCAAACTATTTGCTGATGGCAGACATTTACACTTCTCATTGAGTATCTATTTTAAAACTTTGTTACATCAGTATGCTGAATCAAAATGTTTCTGTATCGTTCCTACTCTGCATATACTTTCCTATTCATTCTAAATTATCTTACTAATTTCAGTCCAGATAGGCAACTGATTTGGAGTGACTTATTTGCATCCATTTAAATCCATCTTAGGGCAGGATTATAGAGGTCTAGAAAAGCAGAAAATGGCCCTGTCTACACAGAGTGTTACAGCTTTACTTACAATTGCTGAATGCCTAGGGAAAAGTTAAAAATCTAGTACCTTTCTGTATCTTCCTTTCCTGTTCATAACCTGAGCTCTCTATTTCACAAATTGAAACTCTGATACTGGTTTCTGACCTGATTAACAGATCATAATTTTTTTTGCTCTGGCACCCACTGCCAGTAAAATATTACTATGAGAAAATTACCTCCACTAGCATTTTTCAATTTTTTTCTTAGCACAGCTAACTAAAAATAATCTCATAGATCAATATTTACATATAGTATTCAAACAAAAGCCTGACATTAAGTATTGTTAAAGTGAAATTTCTTAAGGCATTAATAGGTTGAAGGAACAGGTAGATGCACTTGGGTCTCGGTCTGAAGGTGACTCATTCCAATTACAGAACAAACCACCAGAAACTGAGAAACTCTGGGTGCTTATAATCAAGTTGGAAGTGAAATTTAAGGCTTTCTCTGATTGAAAAAAGTTACTGCTGCATAACTTTATACTGGAGTTCATAAGAGAAATAACCCATAGGAAGTAAATTTTAATTTTAGAAATACTTCAATATTTACTTTAGTATTTTACCTGATGTCCTTCACCCTGTTTATCCAGAAGCTGATTTGTATTACCAACAAGATTTAAGCAGTCTGTCATTAACTCAACCTTCCTTCTAACTGGAATAACTACAGAAGTTTGAGGGCAGTCCTTTAAGGGTATTCTGTGGGTTATTTTTTTATATTTAAGGTGCTTCTGAAGTGTACAACATTGTGGTGCTCTGGTTTTAGTCATTGTGAGTTTTACTTTTGTACGGTGTTGCATTCATGTTAGACTAGCAAGAGCTCACCTCTACCCCTTGTCCTCTCCTCCGATACCACCTTCTTTTAGAACAGTACAATGACAAGAGAAAACAAACCATGCAGATGACCATAATGGTGGAATTAATGACTCTTAATACTTTATGCATAATGTAACTGTTAGCTTTTCTTTCATTATGTGGAAAAAAAGAACTGCATTTTATGTGGCTAACAAGCATTTTCTGAATATTTCAGGCTGGTGATATTTTTAGATTTTGATTTTTTAGATTTAGATTTTTTTTTCCCCTCAACAATATTCTAAAATGCCCTTATTAACTGCAATCACAATTATGCTGTTCAAAGTTTGCTCTGCAGTTTTCTACATTAATTTATGAACTAGGATCCGTATTCAGAAAACAATCACCTCAAAACTAAATATCCCAATTCTAGCTTAATTGTTTGGAAATGTAACAATGTTTAATAAAGGAAATGAATCAACTGTTTCAATACTTACTTTACTTTTTCATAAATTTGACTTTACTAGCCTGCCAAATCCAGTGTTTTGGTTTTTCATCATCTAACTAGATCTGCACTTAAACAATGCAAGAATGGGACGTGAACCATCTTGCTGGGTTTGACCATCAATAATTTAAGAAACAGGTTGTAGCAAGCTAAACTATCTTTGATGCCAAGGTTGCCATGCCCCCTCTCCCCAGGCTAATTAGGGAAAAAATGCTAAAAAAAAAAAAAGACATAAGTTTTACTCTTCTTGATGTTTCTGTATAACCCTATTCTAACTAGCTAACTCCTCTCCCAGTGTCTAATTAAGCCATCACTCCTTCAAGGTAGCCACCCAATGCCTTTCACAGTCAAACACTGAAATTCATGTCTCCTGCTCTAGATAAAAACACCCTGTATATTATGACTTCAAAATGAAAAAGAGAACCTACCTCCCTACTTCTTACATGCCAAACTTGTTAGATATCTAGATATCCCTCTGGAAAACTACCTTTTCCAGTTCGACACACCAAAGACAGGTATTGTAAGAAGTTCAGCAAGACTTTAAAACAGCATTTTAGTTTGAAAGACAAAAGGTTTTGAAAACCCAAGATTTAAAACACTATCAATTGATTTTGCTGAAGAGTCACGAAGTAAATAATGAACACATGCAGAATCTGTATGCAAAAAGTAAAAAGATGGAACAAAATGGGAAATCCTAAGCTGAGGCAAAGTTTCTCGTGAAGCATTCAGTTCTAAAAAAACTCTCATCGAGTTCTCAACTCAGGTGGTATATTAACATTACAAGAAATCATTATCTGGATCTCAAGAGTTCAAGTTAATTTGCTCAAAGTAAGTTTAATTATACAGAGGTTTCTCACAACAAACAGCAATTCACTCCCCTCATTTTCTCACAGCACTGAACTAACAGCATGTAAGCCCGTTTATCTCATCTTAGGTTAGAAAGTCTAAACTCCACTTTCAAACCACAGGAGAGACCTGGAGTCAGTCCTTCAAATTATTATTACAAAGAGGACAACTTTCCAAAAGCATCAACACCTTGGTGCTAAAGTACCATCAATGTTTGATGCCAGAGAAATGCCTGCTCAATATATTTAATGAAACACTTACGTAGAGGAAAGGACTCCCTTTCCTCATTTGCCTCACTGATGGTTTTACAGTAATTTCAGACATAGCCCTTCTCCAGTTCAGGAAGATAAATAAACATTTGAGAGGCTATACTTGAAATGTAAGGATTCAGGAACCTCAATACAAGTAAAGATGAATGAAATGACACAAAACCCTGCAAATTTGAACAGTTTTTATGCTTGAACATTAGCTGTTTTATATTTCTCAGCCATCAGCTACTCATTGGTTTTGCTAAACAGGAAGTTTTTCTATATCTGCGTATACTTAAGTTTATTATAAAATAATTTAAAATCACTGTTTTCTCTGTTAGGAGCACAATGAAACAGTCATAAAGTTTCAGTCTATTTTTCATTCTCTGAAGATCAACAACCTTGTGACATGCTACATTAAGTCTCACAAACATACTTTTGTTAGCAAACAGCTTAAGCAGCCTACCAAAACTACCTACCCACTCAGTAAGCAACAAAGAACTTCAAAAACAAACAAACAAATACTTTATATAGCAGTAGACTCATGTTAATAATAATAGCTGTTTAGTAAAGGAAATAATTTCCTCTCAATTTTATTCAAATTACTATGTGTCAGTTGAAGAACCTAGTTCTAAAACAAAAACAATTTTTATGCAGAAACAACAGCTTGTTAAGGTACTTTCACTTGAGTTTTGGTAACCTGACCAGACACGTTCCTTCAGAAAATTGCAGAGTAAGCAAAATTTCAGAGTAACACAAATCTGAACTTTAAGTGTAATTTTGTTGCATAAAAGCCCATCTTCTCCTACTCTAAATCAAGTTTTTAGATATAAAACTTGCATGAGATGAAGTAAATTAAAGAATGGATGCAGAGTTACTTTAATCTAAGGATCATTTAAGTGTTGATCATACAAATTCAAATGGAAAAATGGGATTAACCTCCAGATTCCATGTAAATATGTTTTTTCAGATCCTATCAAAGTTATATTGGAAAAATATAGTTTCTTAAATATTTTCCATACAAACTTCTAAAGAAATTATAGGATATAGCACTAACCTCTCAATGAAAATACAGAAAGAAGAAATTTGGAAACACATTCTTTAAGAACCATTAATAATACTAGACCGAATACTGGATTTGGACACTTAGGCTTTATGTTAAATGCTATCAAACACTTACTTATGTGCCTACAACACTTTTCTAAGGCTTCTGGTGATAAGATTACTTTATATTTTCATAAGAACAGTTAGAAGGAACAGATGCACCTCTGCACCTACATTTATCACACAAAGCTGCTACTGCATTATGAATCCAACAGCATATTGCGCTGGAAAAACATGCTACTAACTCTGACATTTCATTACATACTTTTAACTTGAGACTAAGATATTGTTACAAGACTGCATTAACTTTTGCTGTATTCCTTGCCTTGTCTTGATCCACTATATTTAGTTGCATAATACAAAAAAGGTGCTTATAAATAATGTAATTGCTTTAACATATTAAATGTTTTGGTGGTTTACTATTAAATGTTTTGGTGGTTTACT
>NW_020925744.1:1645284-1759234 GCF_003984885.1 Neopelma chrysocephalum
ACTATTAAATGTTTTGGTGGTTTACTATTAAATGTTTTGGTGGTTTATTTAGAAGTGAGATGCCATAATATTTTCCTTTCTATTTAAGAATGAGAACAACTGTTATTTGCCTTAGATACTGTAAACACTGCAGAGTAAAAAGGAAATGAAAGAAACTGAAAAATATCAAGTAGCCATGAAACTGCAAACTACACATACTGAAAAAGCCATAAGATTCAGAACAGTCAAGTCCAGTGTTACTACATTAGGACAGCAAGATGCAAACTGAACTAGTTCTTGTCAGATCAGCATAAACAGAAGAATTTTATTACCACTTCCTACTTGTAGACATACTTTTCTTCTGTTTATATAACATTCCAGAACACCCTCACTCTTTGAAAAATAAGCAGAAAAATAACTTTATTAAAATAATGGAAAAAGCACTCATTAACCCTACCCCTATATGAACTCTAAATACTGAAAAAAATGTGTACTAGAATTAACCAAGAAACTCCTCATATTCTATTCCTTTAAATGTAAGGGCAGAGATCTGGTACAATTTATTGATTTATTTAAATAACTACCAAGTTCTTGCAAAGCATGGAAGTTCAAACTGTCCAAACAGAAATCAATATTAAAAGAAGCCTTATTTTCTGAAGTGGAAAACCTGCATAATTAATCAGGCTTTTTCACAAAGGGAGGTCACTTTTGGAATGCTAGACCTTGTGCTCCTTAACACTCACTAATGATCTGAAAAGGGGGTTGAATGAGATGACTTAAGCTTACCTTACCACTAATAACAGACAAAAAGGAAGGCAAACAGATACCTCATGATAGGGGCTGAGCACTAATGCAGGAAAAACTTCAGTATTGAAAAATACAAGTTGGTTTGGGTTTTTTTAAGTAGCAGAGAAAAACAATTTCAATTTAACACTTACAGTGGCAAACTCTATTACCATTCAATAATTCCATATTGTGAGTTGGTGATTCCATAAAATTACAGCTTAGAACTCAGCAACAGTTAAGGTGAACCTCACAAGACAGGAAAAAAACCCAGCACGAAAATGGTTTGAAGTTGGGCTGAGCAGAGTTCAAAACAGGATTTGGGTTTTTTCCTCATTCATTCCTGCATGGTAGCATGCAACAACCCAGACTGCATTTCTGCTTATCTGGCTTCAGGTTAAGTTCTGCATTTTCCCAGCTGAATAATTCACCAAACCTAGTCTGAATTTTAGCCTAGGGCTATTGAACTCCATGTCCCCACAAACCCATACCTGAAGACCACCAAGCCTGTAAAACAGTTTTAGAAATGCCAGTGTTATGAATGTATAACCCAGCAAATTGTTCAATGTATCCTCATGAGATGTGTCTCTCAGATATTGTACTAGGAACAAATTTCAGTAGTTTGTCTCAAGAACACTCCATTGTTCACTTTTTATTTTTTCACTAGATGCAGAAAAGCATCCTGATTTTGTAATTTATTTTTTTCTGTTTTAATGTTATCTCCATAACAAAGTGAAGGCAAAATGCCAAGCTATATAAAAAGGGATGAATAGTCTAATTGAGATGATTTTTTTAGAGAACCATTATCAAAAGGCAGCACTTTAAACTTAAGAACACGTACTGCTTATTGCAAGAAAGGTTCAATAAGAAGTGAAACATCCTTATTACATGGAGTACTTATATACACAACACTTTAAGAAGCTTAAGGTAAAAATGCACATCTACTTAGACATCTATTTTAATTTGTATTCCTTTAACACCTGTACAACCCAGACTGAGAGGATGCATTGTGCTAGCTATTGTAGTTAAATTCTACACCTTCGGACATTGCCTATCTTTTACCTGTGAAAACATAATGGATGTTTTGTGTACTTTCTACCTGACGTAAAGGGCTTGAAGGTCAGCTAGTTTTATAATGAAATAAACTGACTTCATTGAAACACATAAGGAATAGATCAAGAAAGGTGAACAAAAATGCTGATGAAGAGTAGTGCCGTAAGAGACAAGGAGACAAAAGCCAGTAATCAGACACAGTAAAAGCAGTCAAATGATGAAAGAGAGGAGTCTAAAACCAGAATGATAACCTAGGGGATTTGACTTTAAGACTAACAAGCTTAACATCTTGGATAGATAAGAAACAATTCAATAATCAGTGAGAAAGGATGAACAAAACAATGAAAAAAGTCACTCAAACATAATGCAAGCTTTTCTTGTTTCAAGCTAGGCAGAAAGATTCACAGTTGTTAGCCCCCAGTTCTCTAAAGTCTTATCTATGAAGAACAAGCAAATCAATTCCTTTGAAACATATTTAAACACACAGCTTCAATCTTGCAGCTTTTACCTGTCATAAATACCTTCAGTACTTTAATGACTGTACAGGGAAGCTTACAACTCTCTGCAAGCACCATGTTTGACCTAACAAGGGAACGAGAAAGGAAATCAGAAAACAAAAACCAACATACCTTGTGTTGTTCTATTGCATCTACCCACTGTTGTCTGTGGTCTGGGTCCTGAGCTCGGAGGTACCAAACACTATCATTCACACTAATATCAAATCTGCATTCATCGAAGTCATGAGGCTGTGACAGAAAAGAGTGTAAGAGCAGACAAAATTAGCAACATCATCAATATTACCTCACAGATTGTTTTGAAACTCAAACACTAATTAGAAAATCTAATCTATGTTGTCATGAATTCATCCTAGATTCTAAATTCCATTTTGAGAAGCTGTCTCAAATAATGAACATACACTCTCACAATGAAAAACACCAGTCTTCTGAAATAGAAAAGCCTGTTTAATATATCATTATTAAATAAAATTTTCATAAATAAATTCCACACAGAAATAAGTTTCATCTTTTCAAATACTTCGAGTCCTTTAGCAAAATAACTACTATACAGAAAAATACACACACACATGTATATACACACACACACATTTTAATTTATGAGCAGGACAAAAAAAGCATAACATTACTGCTATCTGTATTAATTTTAGATGGAATACATACATCATAGCAAAAAGGTACCAGGATAGAACCATAAAAGTAGACCACAGCTAAACAGCAAGTCAGAGCAGGAACTTAAGGAAGCTGTGACATCCTCTGCCTCAACTGTTTTCACCAGGTATATTTCACAGATAAATGGGAGCCATGTGCAATCTTTTAAAACTTCTCCACTCTAACTTTCAGTTCACGTGTCTTAAATACTAATAAGCTTTTACCAGCATTACAATGAAGCTGGTAAGAAAAGTACAGAAAAAGAACACAATGATCTAATCTGCCCTGTATCCTGACACTGTCAGTTCAAAGTTACTCCTTAGCAAACATTCAGCTGAGCCCAGTAGTCCCCACACCCTTCACCCTTGAAAATTATTCTTAAAGAAACATAACACAGGTATTGGTAAATACCTTTTTGAATTTGAATGCAAATTAAAAGTACACATGAAAATAAGTGTAGGAAGCTAACAGGCTCCAGGATTAAGGCTAGTGACATGATCTAAAGGACCACAAATATTGCTACCAGATGCTAAAGACAAGTCTACACACGTAGGTAATATCCTTTACAACACATGAACCCCTCTGCCAATATATTCATCTTGCAGACTAAAGCACTCATGAAACAGTCCACAAAAGAAAACCTAAAAGCAAGTCTCATTTGTTGTGCACGCCATTCCAGTGCTAGTGAGAATTTTTTTCAAAGAATTTGGAAATCAGAAGCTACTTACACACTAAAGTATCTTTCTTTTTCTAAATATACTAAGGAAGGAGAAAAGCAGAACAGAATTCAAACTACGAAATTAAAAAACGAGCTAGAAAGTTTAACAAAGTACATTAAGCTTCACTTTGGGGTTTTTTTTAAAGCTTCACATACTTGGTCAAGCATCTGAATCTAAGTTCAATTTAAAGAAATTTAAACTTTCCATGGGAAAAATCTCCAGCAACTGAAAAAATTAACAATCAAGTCAAACAACTGCAGCTACTAATTACCTAATACCTGCCCATTTCAAGTTAATACAATCCAAACAACTTTCAAAACTGGCTCTATACGCCGCTTTGGCTTCACTGAATCAGACAACAGAGGCATGTGAGAAGGGACATGTGATGGTTTGACCCTGGCTCAGTGCCAGGTCCCACCGAAGCATCTGTCTGTCCCCTCCTCAGCTGGACAGGGAAGAGAGGTCACTTGGTTTGTTCAGCGTGGAGGAGATTGAGAAGAGACCCCATTGCAGTCTACAACTTCCTCGTGAGGGGAAGCGGAAAGGGCAAGCACTGATCTCTTCACCCTCATGACCAGTGCCGGACTCGAGGCATGAGGCTGAGTTGGGGGGGGGAGGTTTACATTGGATATTAGGAAAGAGTTTTTATTCAGAGGGTGGTTGGGTGGAACAGGCTCCCCAAGGAAATGGTCACAGCACCAAGCCTGACAGAGTTCAAGAAGTGTTTGGACAATGCTTTCAGGCACATGGTGTCACTCTTGGGGTGTCCTGTGTAGGGCCAGGAGTCGGACTTGATGATCCTGATGGGTCCCTTCCAACTCAGCATATTCTATAAATCAGGTCTAGGGTTATATTCAGCTAACTATGCAGTTACCATGTTACAAAAAACCCAGCTGATCAGGTGGTCCTGTTAGACCAACTTGCTTAAAGGTAAGAAATAACCACCTACAATGCTATGCTTTAAAAGGAAGTTAGGCAGGTGATTTGCTTTTGACAGATGCATGTTACCTATTTCACATCCCACAGTACTTATTAATTGCCTACTTTCCATATTTTTGGAAACTGAAATCAAACTCACTGCTGCATCTTCTTTTCCTTTTATTTTTTTGAAGACATAGTTCATTGTAGGAACCCTGTATTAACTGAATATGAAAGACAAATAAAATACCTGAACCACATGTGACATGTTCTTTTCTTAACACAAAGCAAATCAGGTTGTTGTTGAATATCCCTTTTCTCAACCAGTAAGAGTTCACATTTCATTTTCATTGATAACTTAGCAGACTTCTGTATGTAACCTTTTGGTATCATCTGTTACATTCCCTTCCCCACTGAGCTATAGACAAACTTCCTTGGTTTCCCTCCTGCTACAAATGCTTTTATTGTTGTCTGTAGCTGCATCTAGCAGAGATCATAAAGTGTCATTCACAACTTCTCAGATCTGTCCGTTTTCCTTCTAACATCCTCCTCAGACGAGGCTGACCCTCTCCTTTACACCTGCTGGAAGTTCTTCCATTTCTCTTCACCTTCTTCCTGTAGACCTCAACTCACTACATTTTCATTTGATGCTGCTTTTTCCCACTCTGCAGCAGTTTCAAGCAGCATACATACATAAATAGAGAGGGCACTGGGCAATAAAACCCAGGCCAATAGGACACTGTGAATGGGAAAACCAGAAAACAGTTATAGCATTTTCAAAGCTGCTTTTGGACAGACTTGTCCGTGGCAGAGGCAATTGCTGTGTGCACCAAGAGCTCCTTCTAGAGCCAGCATTAAAAAAAAAAAATCACAAAACCACCAAACCAAAAAAACCCCCCAAACCCAACCAAAACTCAGCTAAATCATAATTCTATGCAAGAATATGCTGCAGGAAAGAGGACTCCAGCATCCCCAAACACCCTTTTTGGTATGCCTTCTAATCTTTCTTCCAAGGCATCCACAGAGAATCTTGCAGAAACAAAGGCAATTGCAAGCATTCAAGTGTCCCAGATCCTTCTGTCCAAAACCAAAGGATAGTAGCTCTTAAATTCTAAACCAGCAAGAACAGTTTACATGAAGAAATGCTTACTTGGCTACAGTTACTGAGGAAGTCAGTAGCCAGCTCAGGTCTCATGAGTCACAGCTGACTGCATTGCCACAAAATCCTTCCTGCTATGCAGCTGTCAAGCCTGATGTATTCATGAAACAAACTTCAGAGCAGTATCTGCTTGAAAAACACTGGTTCGAGTGCTTAAGGCAAATCACACAGGAAAGTCTTAAGTGTTTTTATATACTTCATAACATGGAAGAGTACTCCATGGGAGGGGAAAAAAAGAAAAACACCTTGAATGAAGGAACTTTCACTTGCTCTCTCACTACTCAAAGTGGTATTAAAGGTGTTTCTTGTTTTCCCTACAGAGGAAAGGTGGGGTGGTTCACTGCAGATACAACTCAAGCCTGTATATTACAATTATTAAAGTGGGCTTCTGCCATTATTCCCATTGCAGAACTAAAACTTACCTAAGTAACATTATTTTAAATTTTTGAAGTTTTTTTTTGTATTAAGAAAATACTGAGCATGGAACTAGGACACAAGACAAACAATAGAGGCCTACAGAATATAAGAACTACCATTCTTTATTCTCTCTCAGATGTGAATGCCTAGCTAGATGACAGCCTCTGTTGAATTTATGCTAGTGACACAGTTCTCAGTTACTAAAAAGCAGTATCATATACTGCTATGAATATAACTGCAGTTCACAAATACACCAGTGTTATACATTGCAATGACATATATTAACTGAGTGAAGACAAGCATTGTATCTACCTAGTTCAGCAGTACGTAGCTATTTATCCCTGAACTTTTGTCATAGCAGCTTTTTGGAGGTTTATATTTTTTTTTGTGATGCCAACAAGTAATTCTTTTCATATAGAAAAGTAAAAAATTTAGTATAGCTGCACACTGATTTTACCCACATCTAAATGTGAAAACCTATTCAACTGCTGAATACAATTCCTGGATTTCTTCATATTTAAGCCAGATTCCATAAAACCTCTAATGCTCATTCTCATTCATCCTGCTAAGACCACCACATTATCTACTTTTCTGTGGACTGCGTAATCACAGACATGAACTACATTCATAAAAGAGTAATTTTAAAATGAAGGCAAATATTAAGTACTACTTGTTTTATTTCCTCTACAAAATATTGCAAAATTGTGAAAAATCATTACTTTGGAAAAGGCATTTTGTGAAGTGATACATTTTGGTTTACTTAATTTACTTAAGAGGTTTTACAAAACTCTCTTAAAGGAAAAAGCTCAAATGATCTGAACTCCTCTGACAAGGAAGAACGATTGTTAGCTTTCAATCATTATCAAAGACTTTAGTAGTAGCTTTAAGCTAAAATATGAAACCCAATGTTTCCCCCTGCTTCTCTTAATGCAACCCAAAACAAGTTGGCAGAACTTCGCATTCTTTTTTTCAGGTAGGCTTGAGGAAGGTGTCAGTCAAAAGTTACTTAACTGAAAATTGAGAAAACAAATTTAAGTTTTGGTAATCAAACTTCAGTTTTTCTTTAAAAAATGGCCCACACATGGCCATTATGGCCTTATATCCAAATACCTGAAGCTATTAAAAATACTAATACTCAGCCTTTAAGAAATAAAAAATGCCTTATCTAAGTAAAAATGACTTAACATTACTCTTCCTACATAAAACATAAAGTGTTTTTTATATATTTCACTGATGCAAATGCTGTAGCCCATGCTTACAGACTTACGGGGTTTTTTCGCTCGTAGCATGTGTATAAGGACAAACCACTCCCCAATCACTTCTCTTCCACTTAATAGACAAGTTGGTACATTCTGCCCTTTGCTTCTTCTGACAGGGAAGTACCGAAACACCACTTTGCAACTCTGATGTCTGTCTGCATGAACCTTCACAGTAATAAGCCTGCAAAACTTTCAAACCAATTGCAGCTTAAATACCTCTTATAAAATTAGACAGGAAAAGTTGTACCCTGGAAAGTGAGATGCAAGCCAAACTATCATAACCAATGTTTCCCAGTTCAAGAGAGCTGAACACACAATCTTTCCCATGTGAACAGTGTCACTGTCCTATAATGCAAGGTACAATTTATCTACTGGTTAATTTTTCCACTATTCCCACGGAATTCAGGAAAAATTGTCCCTTTTCCACCATTCTTCAACTTCCTGAAATCCTCCATTTACAAGGTACCTGAACAAACTACCACTTCCTTTAAAAAAAAAAAATAAAGTTCAGAGCAGTAACCACAAAATCTACAGATCTGTTTATTTGTTCTCATAGGTCATTCAATGGGTTCCAGACCTGGATGTATTCACTCAAATGCCCAAAACACCTCTATCCTCTCTAGTTTCCAACAGGAAATCCAAGAGATCATTCCTGGATAATACAGATAGGACAAGAAAGGATAGAGGGGCACAAGCAATTATCAGAATACAATAAATTGCATCTATAACATGGTATTACTTTTACTTTTGAAACAGACATAAGTTTGAAAGAGGACTGTATTCACACATAAGCAAGGGAACATCCTCATAACAGAAGGCAGCAAACTGGACAAAGGAAGAGATGTGCATGTGATAATTTTCGATGTAATGGACAAAACCAGTATCCTGTGTTAAAAAGAGAAGGCATAACATCTATGATGAGCTTTAGAAATACAATGCTGAGCACCTTAAAAGGTAGCTTACCTGATGCAACAGAAAAAGGGAAAGCGATGTAATGTACCAGCTAAAAAGGTCATATAAAGAAAAAAAATGTCTTCACTCCATGATTTTCAGTAAGCAGCATGTATCAAAATAAGAAAAACATCGCAGTTATTGAGAAGTGAGGCTAACACCAGAGTGTGTATTTTGATTGTGGGAACAAATAAAAAAAAAGAACCTATTTGATGCCAGAAAACTCATATGAACACTTCCTATATGTACCTATGTTGAGGTGCTAACAAAAACACAGAGATAAAAAGTTTAAGATTTGTGCTGTATCATTGAAGGAATTAGTTTTAAAAGTACATATGAAAACTGTGTTTCAACCCCCATGAAAAACCAGTTTGGAATTGGCAAGGGCTGTGATTAGTTAGCTGGAAAAAAAGCAAGAAGAAAATCTCAGCCAAGTTTCAAAAAGTGCACAGCTTAAAATAATTTTTGAGAGTATTTAATTCATGACAGATCCAAACTGTGAAGAAATTATGTCCCCTGACTAAAAAATGTAAAATGGCTGAAAACACGCTAACCTATAGAAAAAAAAAAGAACAGAAAGAAAGTGAAATGAAATACCACTGAGATTATTTAAAAGTTGTATTTTATATGATGAATAGTATGTAAATTATCAATGGAAAAATCCTTTAAGATGAATCAAAGTATGTGCTTTACCAAATAATATTATGCTTGGTTAGAATTTTACCAGATAAGACAGGTCTACAAAACACTGGCTTTTGTGCCATATTAAATACTAAGAACAAGTATTTCTCAAGTTACTTTATTTCTTTCTGAGTCACTGAAAAGCTCATGGGTCAACATAAAGACAGGGAAATCACTCACTTCCTGCCAGCAGGGTCAAACAGATTTGACTTGGTGAAAATTGATTTAATTTGTGACCAATTAGAGTTGGATGGTGAGAAACGAGACAAAACTAAAAATGCAGGCACAGAGGGATGGGGCACGAGGGCTGTGGTCAGTCAGTAATACTAACTCTGCCACTCACACTCTTCACATGTTCCAGAAATGATTTTGTCCATCACTGCAGTTCTTCAGGGTAAATCTGTTCCACCACGGGCTTTTCAAAGACTGCAGCCTCTGTCAGGATATATTCAGCTGCTATTGTTGGGTCCTACACAGGCTGCAGTGCAGTCATCTGGTTTGGTGCGGTTCTCAACACAGTCTACAGGGAAATGCCTGCACAGTGGTCTCCTCCACAAGGCTGCAGGAAACCTCTGCTCTGTGGCTGGAGCATCTCTTCCTGCTCTGAGCTGTTTCTCACACTTCTTCCTCACTCCTCTCTTTCTCACACATTTCTGAGTGGTATTTTGGCCCTCTGACTATGTTTACCTTGAGGTGTCACCACAATGGCTGGGGGGCTCAGCTGTGCCCTGTGCTGGGTCCAGTGAAGCTGACTGGAACTGGCTGTGTTTGTTGCAGCACAACCTGGAGTCTCCTCACAGAGGCTGCCTGGTAGCCCCCAACTTCACAACGTTCACTTAGTATAATCATAAAAGTTCATCAAGATCCTTTTATCTCTATGACTTCTTTTTTAAGACACTTGGCTTTAGAAGTATAACATTAAAGTTACTAAAGTAATTCATTTTGCAAGGGTTTTTTACTTTTTATATCAATATCTACCCCAGATCTAACTGCCAGGATGGAGCAACTTGAAGAAAGCATTATACTCTATTGTTTATAATACATTTCATTAAAAATGTACTGAAACCCCCCAAAATGTTGCAAATTCTAATTCCACTTATCTGTAGTATTTGCCCCCTGCTGCCCCAAGAAAAGCCAAGGGGAATTAGGGTCTACCAAAATTTACAACACAAAATTCTGTTTTCCCTTTCTGAGTTCCAAAATCCAAGCAAAACCCAATAGAAACACTGCACTACAATATTGTGACTTTCCTTGTTATTCTTAAGCAATAAGAACCTACTTTTTAGTTACATTGCCTGGCTGCAATTTTTTTACAGGGTATAGGAAAACCTTACTGCGAACAAGCAAATAAACAAGACAACTCTATGCCTACCGAAACAGTGATGAGCCTTTGAGGGGCCAAATATAGGCTAATTACTTATTGTTCATCACCACATTTAAAAGAATTTACACATGTAGGAAAAAAACTTACTTAGAAATAGGCTTAAAAATATAAAGGCCTATTAAAAATTTTTACGTTCTTTCCTACTAATATTTCACTTCAGGTCTTAAGTTAGCATATTTGCTTTTCAAAATGATTTTCAACACTTTATTTTTCTTTTAAATAATAATCTTATCTTTCCAAATCTAACTAAAGTAACGGCCAGTGAAAGCAGCAGCATGACGAGCAGAATTTAAAATTATTTTGGTAGCATGCTATGCAAACTTTAAAATTAGCTAGGTTTAATCCATTGCAAAGAAGTTCTCTCATTGGAGAATCACCCTTTCAAGTCTGGATCAAGCATATATTACACGTAGTGCTTTAGCGGTGAAACCACATTTGAAATTTGAAACCCACAGTTCTCAAGCATAAACGTGGTCAATCTGGTTTTCTGCACACCTGCTGAAGAGGTTCAGATGCAGGAGCAATCATATAGAAATCATTTTAAGATTTTTTTGTGACAAATCATCTATCTTGCAGTATAATATCTTACAGTACACGATTTTTTAAATTAATATTTCATCAAATTATTTCCCTGTTAATAAAATGGAATTACTATGTAGTATCACGTCATGCTGTACTGGTTTATATGTAAACACACCTCTGACACGTGCTTCAAATGCCTACTGAAAAAAAATTACTTGTAATTGCAAGACTAAGAGTGTAACAGAAGTGCACTTGAAACGTCAGCTAAACTTTAGTTGAAGACATGGAATGGCACTGCGTTACTAGAAGAAGGAGGGCAAGACTGAAATAGTTGTAAGTCAGCATGTGCATGCAGCTGTCACCTTAAGTGATCCACTAGTGACTATGTACAAGCTCCCTGGATTAGTGATTCAGTATTAACAGATTTAGATACACAGTGTGAGAAATGAGGATATAACTAATAGGCCTGTCCTGTTTGACCAGTCTGAAGAATTCAAAACTTGGACTTATTCAAAACTGGCCTTTAGAGCTAAGTATCAGCTAATGAGTCCAGTATATGAAATACTGGAAATGGAAGTGTATATATTGTTGTCTTGGTGAGAACCAAATCAGAGAACTGAGTCCCCTGAAGAAAAACTCATATGATGCTTCTCAGGCTTCCATTTGGAGCAAAATTTAATTGCATTTATCCAACACCTACATGCATCAGCTATGGTGATGCCTGCTGAGCTGGTGCTGCAAAAAAAAACTCAGGAGCCGAAAGCTGGGGTGAGATAAGAAAGGGTTTAATTATGCCAAGGCAATAGATGTTACGACGCGCGCGCCGGGCTGTGCCCGGGATGTTACATTTATAACAATATTTGGCCAATCCTAAGTGTGTCCACCCTATAACTTTTGGCCTGGTCCACCCCCTGGCCCGCCTCTCGAAATTGGGTCTGGGGTGCTTTTTGGGACCCCCTCTTCATCATCTTCTTCATCTTCAGCGTACAGAGAGCAGGGTGACCCAGTTCTTTGACTCTGTCCTGCGGTTTAGGCCAAGATACAAGCGTTCTCCAAACAAGACAGGCCTGCCTTGACTAAAAGACTAAACATTTTCTACTAGATATGGGGATAGGGTGATATAGGGAGTATGGAATGGGGTGAAAGGATTGAGGAATATAAACTAAGGGATACTACGGGGAGGAGGGAGAAAGGGGTTTATTTCTAAAATCTACTTCTATTACCTATAAAACTTGTAAGGTAGAAAAATAAGAAAATCATTATGGGCTTAAGGCATCAATGGAAAAACCCCACAAACAGAATTATATACCACGCAGGAAAACATCAGCCTAGAATTGTTTACAAATCACCAAATTAAACTGCTTAGGGATCCACCATACACAGAAAGAAGATAAGAGTTACCAACCAGGCAGGAAGCCAGGCAACTTTGTATCAACTTCAGAGAATGCAGAAACATTGTGTGCACCACTTTTTTAAAAGGTTATTTTTACAATAGGAATCACATAGGCACTGCTGCACTCCTAAAATAACTATTTGTGTATTGATCAGCTTCATTGTACCTTGCACGATGCATGGCACAGAAGACCCAGTGGCACATACACCAGCAGCAACAGAACAATACAGATTTCACAAGAAAACCATGAGCAAGTATCCAGAGAAGATACTCAACACTAGGAGAAAAACAATGCTTCACAGCACTACTATTTGGTGGTAGAGAAACTAGAGCATTCTGGGCTTAGATTCATGGTGATGGGAATGGAAATTCCAATTCTAGGAAATCAGTGGAGTTGTAGCTAAAACAAAAGCCTGCTGTACCTGTGAAGGCAGCACACTACAATTTAAAATTAGCTTCATTTGAATCCAAACATAAGCAACTTAACACAGTACAACTGAATAAGCATTTCCATAAATGCAGTATTAACATTATTAGCAACAGGACTTATGCTAACTATGCAAGTCCAAGTCTTGAACCGTAAGGCTTATTATCAACCTCTTATGAAAACTGGCTCTATGAACTAGACCTTGGTACCAGATGTCTCGTTACGATATAAAATTTAAGCATGTGATATCAAAGACCTTAAAATATGGACACAGATGAAAAGCAGAGGCCTCCAGAACCATAAACAACTCCTTAATGATCAAATATTGGTCAGTGAAAACGTGCAACCTCCAGAGCCGGGAAGGCTGTTTTTGCTCTTGTGGGAGCAGGTAGTCCAGAGGAAAAGAAAAAACCTAACAATTGAGCAACAGGGCAAAGAAGTGAAAAGGCTGCAGTTTGGGATAGGAACTCCTCTCCAGCATGACACCACATGCAGTCCAGGGTCATGTGCCTCAATCATTTTATAGAAGATGGTTACAAAAAAATCCTAATTCTGGGGGGTATGTGTTGGCAGAAGATGTCTACTTCAGTTCTGTCCCTGTCCTGTCACCTCCTCCCACCCCTTACTGAAGAGCTCTTAAATCAGGTTAGGTTGACCTCAGCAATTAGGACCATCGAGAACAAGGATATCAGGCTAGCTACATGATACTGGTACTACATGGTACTGCATAGTTACAGCTAATTTAGGATGTGTCAGATATACAACTGACTGCTTTGAATACATAATGATAATGGTTAGTGTGTAAGAACTAATGTATAGCAATAATCAACAACATGTAAGAACTAATTAAAAGCACAAAGCATGTTGCTGATCAATGTCAGCCTAAAAATGCCAGCCTTTCATTCTAAACTTAAAATTGACCTGAATTGTCAGTTTAAATTCTTCCATCACAGCTTCCTCTAATTCCTTCATATATTTATATTTTTTGTACATATATATCTATGCACACAATTAGTTGTGAAAGAGCTTAAAAAGACAGCTTAGGAAAAGGAGCATCATCCTTAAAAGGTAGCACCTTAAAAAGCTTTAAGAATATATCAGACACCAGTGACAGTACAATCCGAGTTAAGTGCCTGGAGACATGGGGTAGTACATTCTGTTCCAACTAGTCCTCTTAACTGAGGAAAGATGGACATCAATCAAGTGGAAAGACACACTAAACAGATTTCAGAAGTGGCTGAAGTTCGCCAGACTATTTGATCTAATTCACATCGATCAAAATTCACCTGAAACAAGAGAAAAGTAGCAACTAAAGTTTATGCCCAAAGAAGAAAAAAGATGAATTAGGAGAAGGAGAAAACAACACTCAAGTAATCATTTATGAAGAACTATTCTCCATGCATGGACAAAAAAAGAAAGGCTGGTAAGATAGTGACTTCAGAAAGCAACTAAGACATAGATGGCTGAGTGCAGCTATATATTAGTAAATAAAAAAAAGTATTCTGACCTTTTAACTAAATCATTCTATGAACGTATATCCAAAAGTGAGGTCTAATATTACACAAATCCTAAATAGAGCTGTTGAAAACATCATTAATGGCTATCACAAGACACATCAGATAACCAACAATAAGTTGCCTAGGAGGACTATCGACCAACACTACAACGTTGGAGGGGGTGACACATGAACCAACTGTATACATGAACAAGAAATCAGCTATTAATCAAACTTATGAAGATGCACAGAAATTCAGATTGAGCAAAAGTAAGGATTGCAAATACAATAGAAAAAAATTGCTGAGTTATAAAATCATAGTTAACACCTAATGCAAACACTGAATATTTAAGACTTGATGTAGCATCTGTGAGAAATGCTCCACAGCATGAACCTGCTCCAATATAAACCATGGACAGGAGTTATGATCCTGAAGTGGATGTCAAATAATGAACAGTGTTAGAATTTAACTATCTTAATAAAAAGTCATGTGGAGGAATAATATTCTCACTGATAATAAGAAGTTGACAGAAGTACTGGTGGATTACAGCCCTAATTTCAAGTGTGTGGTAACACATGATTATATTCAAGTACTAAAGACTAATTCTTCAGCAATATTAAGTAATCCTAAAATATTTGCTTAATACACATTACAGATTTTTTTTCTTACATCTTAATCATTATGGAATCTTCATCATAGTACACAGAACAGCCTCACCTAAGTTGATCTAGATGTGTATTTTTCCTGTGTATTTTTCCATTTCTGACAATTTCTTCAATACACACTATCAATCATCAATTTCTCCACCATGCCAAATAATTGGTTTTTGCTTGACAAGGATATTAGCACTTTATAGCACTTGGATATATACCGGGCAATGTTCTCACATTTTCACATTAACCCATCAATGGCTGGTTCAGATAACTCACGTGCATACACAAATTTGAACAGAGGATATGAGTGATAAAACTAATTGCCCAGGAGAATCCCACATTTCAAGCAACTTCTGCCTGCTGTACAAGCTGCAGGCCAGCATCATTATCTCCTGGGCGTTACCTCCTTTTCTCTTCCTCACTCTCCTGTTGCTCTTTGGCATTTTCCTCTTCAGAAAAGAATCACCTCTGGCCTTTCCTGTATGAGTAAGTACTCTTGGCCACATTTGCCTCTATTTAGAATATCTGTTTCTCATTTAAGCAAGATCTTCCACCAGTCTGGATTTAGCTACTTGATTATTTGAGGCACACACCAAAGCCTAAAAGTACTAATTGCCACATGTCCTAAATAAACCCCTATCTAGTTAGGGCTTGTATTATATGTCTTAGTTTACTCAGGTCATCTTTTTAGTAGCAATTAAGGCTGAGGAAGCACTTTATCAAATTACAGAAGATTAATTATTCAATTAAATCCTCATCACATCATACTAAATCAGATTGTTTTCCAACCTCAGACAGTTGGAAAAAATATTTTCCCATGCAATTAGCAATTATTACAAATTTACTGCTAGTGTTTCTGCCCAGGGCATAGATTTACAGCTTAGCTTTCTTAATAAAAGCTTTCACCAACTAAAGCCTATCACTTCTCATTCAGCTTAACTACCAACAGACTGAATCAAACCTATCAGTGGACAAAAATTGCAATTACAGCATTTTTTTATCATAAGCAAGTCTGTTAGCAAGAACAAATTTTGGAGCAGTAGCTAGAAAAGAACAAATCCAAAGTTTATCCATATTAGTTATCCAAGTGGGTCCACTTCTATACATTACCACACCATCTGAGTCAAAGATACTGTTACATTTCACATGGTATAAAATGCAAAAGAAACACAGCAACATATCATTCATGTCAAGGTGAAATTTTGAAAGACTACTTTGAAAGACACAATTCTTCATGCTCCCAAGAATATTTGTCTAGCACTGACACCTTCTTCAACAAAAAGCACACATCTTTATTCTAAAACTTAGATATCTGTAAGGTCTGAAGTTTCTGTGAAGAAAAACTCTCATTGGAAGGTTCTGTGTCTGTTTTTTGTGATGAACACATGAAGCATCCTCTCTTAACTTGTAAATCTGCTTTTAAAAATGTCAATCTGTACTTCCTTTCACAAGTGCCCAATTATTAATGGTGGCCAATGTCGTATTATAAATATAACAGAAGTACTAGAGTGAAGAAGGGCAGCTGTTCAGCTAACCTATCTCTAAAAAGTGGAGTAAGTTTTTTAATTTTAGTGGCTGATTACTGGAAGCAAACGTCACACTCTCTTCAGACTATATATAATGAAATGAAAAGCTTAAAATTGAAAACTACCAGTTTAGCTTTTTCATGTATAGTGTTCTTGTTCTTTTAGCAGACTGAAACTAACACATGTTTATATCTGCCCTAATTTATAAAATGAATATTTATGAAGTTCTTTACAACAGCAATTTATTACAACTTAGGGGGAAAAAAGCTAAGACAACTCACTAAGCCGCCTCTCTGCAGACTTCCATTTTCTTTTCTTCTTGCTTGTCCTGAGCTCCAGATATTCACAGTAGATACTCAAAACCCTCACATTTTAGAATTCATTCTGAAGGTAAATGGCTTGCTTGCAATTTGTATATTAATACAAAGCATCACTACTGCCTTCATTAAAGCAACCATGCCTTTGAATTAAGTGTTTCTGAAAAAAAAAAAACAAAACCAACAAACTAGTTTACATGCAAGTATCTCCACTATGCAAACTGAATTTTTGGCTCAGTCCTGGTTCTGGCACTTCCACAGACCTGTCTAAACATCTTGTTACAACACAATAAAAACAAAGTGTTCTAAAAAACCCCAAACTAATAACCAATAGCATGTTTCCATAAAGATTTTGATATCAGTATACATCATTGCAGTATAACCAAAGCCAAGAAAAAAATCACTGCATCACAGGTATTGCATCTTGTCTAAGTAACCAAACCAAGAAGTTTTTCTACATCAGTAATATAGACAAGAAGGAAGATGAAGACTAACCACTGGATTAAAACAACATGGCAAGCTGAAGAAAAGCTGAAGTTTTGAGTTGAAACTCGAGGTTTTGGACCTCCTCCTCTCTGTAGGCAGTCACCTCTAGTGACAAAAAACACAAAGTTCACACATGGCTGAGTTTAAGCATTCTTAAACTTTATCAAGCATGATGCTTCTCTAAGCATTTTTCAAGATCGTCTGTATGGGTCCATGCAGAAGAGTTGTCTTGACCAGGCAAATCCTTTCTGGAAGAGCCCTAGAACCCACCAGATAAACACTTGGTTGTTAAGAATTTATAAAGAGATTTGAGAAGCTATTAAAGAAATTACTACCATGATTAAATCAGTGATGGCCTTGCTGCAAGACTGCCTCAAGTGGTGGTCAGAGCATGCTGTTCTTGACTTATCATGCTGTGACTACATTAGTTAGTCATGTACAAGTCACTCAGTACAACAGTGGTGATGACACTATATGAACAGACACAGTAATCAAGGCAAAGAAAATATAAGCTGAAAGACCTGTCCCCCTGAAAGTTGAATTTCCAGGTCTACAGAGTATTTTCTTTGTTCTTTTAAAAAGAGACCCTAGACCTTCCAGCTCCAAAACTGAGTCCCAAAGGTCCACCCCTACAGGACTGCCATGGATCCATTCTTAATCACGTGCACAGAATTAATTCTCCACTGGAAGTTTAACTTTAGGAATGAAAGAACTATGCAGCTTTAAGATAAAGAAGGGTATCTTTAATAAAGACCATCTGGCACTGACAACCACCTACCAAAGTTATTTAGTATGCTGAGATTAATACAACAAAGCTTAAATTTGTCCATATGTCAACTTTTTATAATACCCATAATTTCCTCTCATCCACTGACCACATAGCAGAACTTTTAACTTGAGTTTCAGCTTCTACCCTTTTATAAACCAACCTTTGAGATGTTTTTTTCTTAGCTGGATAAAAGCAACTCAACATCATATAATGACTTCCATTGTCCTTCCACAAACCTAGTTCACATGGCCAGTTCTTGACGGTTCATTACTTGAGATAATCCAGTGAGTATATAATAAATATTCATCCTTTAGTCCTCTCTTCCAGAAAAATCAGCCCTTTTGAGCCCCAGGAGTTAATATAGCAAGTAGTCCAATCAGATCCCATATTTTTCATTCAATTAAAGACTACTGTCACAAGACCATACCTGTTCTGCATGTATGACAATATAATTCTGCACTTGAAACACCCCAAAAAGCTAATTTAATTAGTCTGCCTTTCATCAAATAGAGGGGAGAGACAAGTGTCATACAAAATATCCCTGTAGAATTATTTATCAATCCCTAACCAATGCAATACAAATGATAAAATAAGAGCAGAAACAACTGTGGGTTTCTGCATACAAGATTCATGTCTCAATTAATATTATGACTTAGAATTAGACTGATCTTCATTGCTGGAAGTACGGTAAGACTACTCAGTGACAGCAGCTTTCCAAACTTATGCTTATACATCAACAAAACATGGACATTCTATAATAGTAGTAGAATTAACTATGCACAGAAAATCATTACATTCCCCACTGGATTCAAACATGCATACCTAATATGAGTGCCTAAAAGAAAGCTTCATGAAACTCCAACCACCTACAAGGAAACATTACAGCCACGAACAACATCTCATATCACTCATGTCCTGCATGGTACTGAAGGAAAACTTACTGAAATACACCAGGTTAGGATAAAAGTAGTTATACACCTGTCTCTGGATAGCAAGATCAAGGGAAGCCGAACTTACAGTATAGTGAAAGACTGATGAAAAATATTAAAGATTAAGATCCCAACTACATCAAATCAACTTACATTAAACCAGTAAGAAATCTGACTTCCCCTCCCTACCAAAGTAATCACAAGCCACGCAGTAAAGAGTAAGTTCCACTGACTGCAAAGGTAGTTGTCACAAATTGTCTTCTCAACACTTACTTTAGCAGCTTGGTGTTCTCCTATGCATTTAAATACATGCTAGAAAGCTTATAGTTAGTAAAGACACTACAAGGACACAGAATAAAGATCAACTATCTACCTCAGGAAGAATATTTTAAACATTTACATGTAAGTATAAACAATTTTCAATTGAAAACTTAAGTTAAAAAAAATATTCAATTTGCTACAAAACTATCAAACCAGAAGCATTCATGCTAAAACTCTGGCTTAAAAGTATGAATTCTGAAAAACTAAGAGACAGAATAATCACAGGATAGTTTCGAAAGTATATTTCTATATCCTAGAGACATGATGCAATGGTATTCCTGAACCTTTAAAATTTACACAACAATAATTTTAATTGCAACTAGAAATAATTAACAGGAATTTACTAGCTTTCAGGGATGCCATCTCAAACTACAGTCAAGCAATTAGACTGTCAAATATCACTCACAAAGCATGAACTTGAATGAAAATGGAACAAGTAAATATCAGATTAACTTTTAAAATTGTGGACACTTTTAATTCTTCCTCAATGTAGTCAAGAAGTTCAAGAACTGAAAACCGAATGCAACAATTCAAGTTACCAGATGTAACAAGTGCCACACAGAGGAGTTAAAAATTACCTGTAAGACGTTCCAGTGTTACATAATTACTACTCAGAATACATGCTCGTCAACTTCGCTTTACAAACTGCAATGTATCAAAGCACTCCAGCAGAAATGGCAGCATCACCATTACCTCTCGTTCCACCACAAGCGGAATTCAGGATGCTGAGATGTGCTCTACAGTGTGCTTCCAGATGTTCTTTCGTCAACATCCTTGCCAGCACCTTCCTGTCTCTTTCTGGTTGGCATGCTAAGCCTCTTGCTAGTGAACTCGAAAAATTTTTGGAAGTCCTGAGCAGAGGCTAAGTCAGAACTCTTAGAGACTGTTGTTATGTATGATAAATTCCTGATTAAGTAACATCTTGAGCAAGTTTAAAAAATTTAAGCAGTTTAAAAAACAGTTTTAAAATACATTAGGTGATATGTTTCAATTTATAGATGACTATGATACCTTGCAGACATATATATGTAAAACTCTTCTTTCCTTCACAAGCTTTTTTCCAAAATGCATACGGTTGATGCTATCAATCCAGTTTTTCTTTTTTTCAAACCAAGATGTGTTTATTAAAATTCTAGTTGTTAGTTGATTATTACTAAGAAAGAGAATACTTCTCGTTTGTCATCTTGAATTCAGTTTGAAAAAAACCCACATATTTGGTGGAATAAGAACATAAATAGTAAGATTTAACACTATTACTCTAGGAATTTGTGTGCTAGACAGAAGTCCAGCTCTTTTTACCTAAATCACATAACTGGACTGACTATTCAATGGTACTGCAGAAAAGCTACAGTATGCTTTTTGACAAGCATTAGTCATAATGCAAATCCATAATTCTGAAAGCAGATTTTTTTTCTTTATCTAAGGCAAATTCATCTTTATGAGATTTTATACTATCGTAAAGATTGGAAAAGATCTCTAATATCATCAAGTCCAACCATCAACCAAGCATGACCACCACATTCACCATTAAACCATGTCCTCAAGTTCCATCATATCCACAGGTTTTTTTAACACTACCAGGGTCGGTGACTCCACCACTTCCCTGGACACCCTGTTCCAATGTTTTATAACCCTTTCTCTGAAGCCATTTTCCCTGATATCTAATCTAAACCTCCCATGGCACAACTTGAGGCCATTTACTCTCGTCCTGTAACTTGTTATCTGGCAGACTAGACCTGGCTAAAAGCTCCTTTCAAGTAATTGTAGAGGGCAATAAAGTACCCCCTGAGCCTCCTTTTCTCAGGCTAAACAATCCCAGCTCCCTCAGCCAATCCTCATAAGACTTGTGCTCATTTATATGTAGGCTCTTTATTCTTATCAGTGCATTCTGAACCTTCTTTTACAGCAACACACAAACTTGTTCAGAGCAAGCATGTTTTCAAAGAAATTTTCCCTTTGGAAACATTCTACAGAGTCATATTTAGAAAGTACAGCCAAACCTTCTCTCTGTAGTGCAAAGACTGTGAAAGATGGTACCTCCTCTGGGAAGTTGGTCTGGGGTCTGGGAAAAAATGTTGCAGCCTTCAGAGGCAAACAGTATCTCTACCCACAAAAACCTCTAATGTAAGAAACAAAATACTGCTCACTGCAGTCACAAATGAGAACTGTTTGTTTTCTTATAGGAACTTCTTGCCCTGCTTCACAGTGTTCCACTGACACCACTCACTGTCTCACTGACCTAAGACAATTAGCCATACCCATATTTCCTTTTGCCAAATACAAACATATAACGGCTCAAAACATCAAATAATGGCAATAGTGAAATAGTACTTACTGTAATCACAGCCTTGCTCAGACAGATAGAGCCTCTGCAGCCATACTCGGTTTCATCTTCAGACTTGTAATAACTGAGTGTGTTGCTTTTCAGAACTACCCATCGATCCTGCCACCCATGAATGTAGTTGGTCCACTGTAAAAAAAATTTCCAAAGATCAGCTAATAGAAACATAACGATAAAAGGAAGTAAAATGGATATTTTTCAGGCTTTTGAGTACCTCCAGAAAAAAGCAACTTATTTTTACAAGTTCTTCCCAACTGAGAACTTTTTTCTACTCAGAGCTCCTAGAATAATTTTACAAACTCCTAAAGGTACAAAAACTCAGTTGTCCCAAAGAGCCAACATAGAGACAGATGACTTGACTGCAACTGCATTGCCAAGGCCAGTTACAATAAAGATAATAAACATACTGATAATACAAATTGAGGAAAATGGGGGAGGGAGAAAATCAAACATTAACTACTAAAGAGAATTTAGGTACCTGATATAAAATTGGGAGTTAGGCCAAAAGACTTAAAGGGAACGCAAAATAAATTTTATATAAAATGTCATATAAAGTTCTCTTCATAGAAATAAAATCATGCCATTATCGCACAATACAGTAAGTAGTATTGTGTGCCTAGAGGAATCAGGTTTTTATCAATTTAATACTGCTTTAGGTTTTAATTCTAACCACTTTCACAAAAAAGATACTTGCTTATCAGCAGACATCCAATCATGCTTTTGCTGTTCAGATTTTTCTAGGGACTTCACATTCACACATGGAATAAAACTGAATTTTCAGGAACAAATTCTGGATTAATTCTACAGAGATGTAGTAAGAAGTGACTAAAAGTTCTGATTATTAATCTTATCTTTGCAATATCTTCCCAAATGCACTTTGTAGAATTATATCATACTGATAGAAAATCAGGACTATCCTATAATTCTGACAATACACTGGTGCTTAGTCTTCAATCATAGCAAAAATATTATAAATTTGATAAAAACAGAAACAAAAGCATTGAAAACAATCTTATCATGCAAGCATTACTTTGATTATGACACATGTTCTTTGACAAAAAGCTCGGAGAATTAAGCTCTTATTAGCATTTAAATCCAACCACTATTCATCATTTTGTAATATAAAAATGAGGAGGGGAGAAAAAAATCAACCAACCGTCTTATTTCCACATTACACTACACTTATTAGTTAACACATATTCTATAACTACATGTTAACTCTAGTTAGACGATGAGGCCTAAAGAAAAAAATTACAGCTGAGAAATTCCTAACGATTTTCAAATGTAGGCAAGACCTTGATTTGCTCTCCAAATATAAAGCCCTTTTTCATCTCTTAATACAACTAATTGCTAAATTCAGCATTACTTAAAGAAAGCCTCAGCTGTGTCATTACATGAACTGGTAGCACAAGCTATGGAGGTATATTATTTCCTGCCTTCCTCTTTTCCTATCTCTTATGTTCCCAACTCCTCCTAAGAGGTGAAAGACAGAGCCCAAAGTTGTCTTTGGCAAAAAAGCAAGGGAAAGCACGTTTTCTTTTTTGAAAAAGTTAAGAGAGACAAATATAGCAGTCAATCTTGCATCTGCTGTTGCAATCGAAGCTTGCTGTTGCAATTCAAGTGTGCCATGAATTAAGAGACTCCTTAAAGCATACTTGGGTAAACACAAGGTTTTGGCTGAGAAGTGACCACTGTTTTTCCAAGCATCTAGAAAAACTAGATTTTCAAGAAATACTCTTCCACACTGAAGTTCTTTCTTCGTATCCACCTTAAAATCGTTAGCAGGAAACAATGGAAAAAAAGCCTAGAGTTTCAAAACATTTCAAAACACCAGCAGGACGTACTCTTACCAAATTACTCCATTTCCTTCAAAGCTTTTCTCTTTAGTGAAGGGCAGAACTACTGAAACTCTAAGCACATAGAGAACTGCAGCTTACTTCTTTGATTTTAGAACTTAAGTATACATAGTAAGTTAATAAAAATAGATATTTCCTTAGTAGAAAGTTCAGCATGCTACCATTTCATTTTGTTTGTCTCAATTATTACTGAGGTATCAACTAACAAAAGGTAACCTTATCCCTCAAACATACTCATTGCAACAGGTTTCACCATACTTGACTATTCAGATTAAATTCCTCACAGGAAAGTCAGTGTTTGCTATGCTCAGCATGTTCATCTAAAAAAAGCAAAAAGTTTGCACATACCTAAGCTACAGAATGTCTGAAGCCATGGCTTCACCTCCTATGCCAGAAACAGTACTTGTACTAAATTTGCTAACATAAAAATAAATTAAATCTCACAGATTACATCCCTTCTAATGATGGAAGCATCTTACCAAAGAAAACCTTTACAATGAAAAAAAAAACAAACAAAACTACACCTATCAAAAAATCTCACATTGTAACTGCTGTAACAAAAAATCTCACATTGTAACTGCTGTAACGGCCATCTCATCCTCCCTCTGCCATCCACTGTTAGATAAGAAGACCTTACGAATGCAAGCAGAGATCCTTCTTTTCTCCTAACCATTCTTCTTATCTCTGGAAGGATGGAAGCATATCCATCCATACCCATTTTCAGGATGGAAGTAGTTCAGAGAGTCCCTCACAACAAGCAGAGTGTGAGCTGCTTTCTCTGCATCCAGGGCCAGTTTAAGATCTCTGTATCCTGTAACTTATGTCTCCTACGTTGGCTTGTGGTCAGCCTTATCATGAAGGGCAGGAAAAAAAATGCAAGACGTAGCGCTTTAATTCTAAACGTTATTCTGAACATACTTTCCGTAATTTAAAAAAAAAAAAAGTGGTGAAACTTAGTAATTTAATATTCAACTTCAAAGTACTTCTAAAAATAAGATTTCCCGACACATACTTGGATGTCACCTTATTTTCAGCGATAAAAGAGGAAAAAAAAATACGGCTATTTTTAAAAGGGGAAACAAGCTGTAGGGCCATTTTCCTTTTCCGCTCCTCCCGTTATCTCTTGCTGCAGTATTTCTTTATTGCCCTGTTTTGACACTCGCACTGAAAGCCGTGCCCGCTCCCGGGGAGCCACCACGGTGCCTGCGGGAACTCCCGGGGTGCCGCGACACCCAGGCCGGGAGCCCGAGGCGCGGGGAGACGCCCTCCCGGCCCGGCTCCGCGGGGCCCCGCGGCGGGCGGGCGGCGGGCTGGGGGCCGGCCGGGACCGCGGCTGTCCCCGGGGAAGGATGGGCTGCTCCGGGCGCGGGGGGCGATGGGGCCGAGGGAGGGGGCGCGGGCGCCGGCGCGGCTCTGCCTGGCAGCGGCTACGCCGTCAGGTGGCGGCTCCCCCGGCCGTGCCAGCGCCGCCCGCGAAGCCGCACGGCCCCCCCCGCACGGCCCCTCGGCCTGACTCCCTGGGGTGACAGCGAGGAGGGGAACGGGGATGGGGGAGCGCCGGGCTGCGGGAAGGGGGTAGAGGCGGCTTACCTTGCTGAGCACCCCGCAGAGCTCAATGGGCAACCCGAGCTCGGTCTCGGGGTCCTCCTCGGAGCCGGAGGAATTCCAGCTCTGGTTGTCCGACATGGAGCCCGGAGCCGCAGCCACCGCCGAGCTGGGAAAGAGCCGGAGCGGCCCCCGCCCACAGCAGCCTCCTCCTCCTCCTGCCGAAGGGACGGGAGCGCCGGGCTCTACCTGAGCGGGTGCCGCGTCGAGCGCCGCCCGCCCCTGCCAGCGACCGGCCGGCGACCAGGCTCGAAGCCCTAGGCTCCCCTCAGCACGGCCCCGCAGACCCCGCCCGCGGCCAGAGCCACAACACCGGGGCGCTGAGCGGAGGAGGGGCGAGCGCGCGCCCGCTCAGCGCGCCGCCGCCGCCGCCGCCATTTTAGGGGAGGTGGGCGCTCCGAGCCACAACTCACTAGCCCCGCCCCGCCGGCCGCGCCGCGCGGCGCCCCACGGGAGGTGTAGTCCAGCCCCGCGGAGCCGTAAGCGTGGGCACTGCTTCCCCTCGTTGGTGCCGCAGGGCATGCTGGGAGATGTAGTCTCAGCTCTGGCGACGGAGAGCCGCCATCTTGATGTCATCGTTCCTGTGACGGTGTCGGCAGGTCTCGGTTCAGCGCCCCCGGTGAGGGGAACTCTGCTCCCGAGGGTGGCGGTGCTGCTCGGGGCGATGTTTGCTTTGTCTCTTCCTTTATCCTTTGCTTTATCTTTAGCGAGGCGAAGCGTCTCTCCGGCTCTGCTTGCTTTCTAGGGTGAGGAGATATATGTAGCCTCGTCTTCCTCGCCTCGAACTGGCGGGATTCGGGGAGGTGAGGGGGTGTGAACTTCAAACTTTTCCCTAATCAAAGATGGTGGAGGCGGAGGGAAGGGGTGGGAAGTGCTACTGGCTCCGGTGAAACGTGACGGGAGGGCGGGTCTGTCCCGGTTCCGCTTCCCCGGTAATGCCCCTCGGCGTGGGATGGGCAGAGCTGGTACTCTGATGGGTCGGCGTTCGGCACCAGCTGCGAGGTACTGCGGGTGTCCTGACATCCATTTATCAAACTGGTTTCGCAGTTGAGGGAACAAAACGGTGATTTCTTTCTTCAGACTTAAGTCTGACACACATAAATATTCGTCCATATTTATGGATAGAGGAATATTTGTAGAGAGGGGTAAAAAACCCAACCCCACCGTTGAACCTGTCACTTCAAGAATTATGGGCAGGTGTAGTGGTTTGGGAAGAACTTACGGTTCGTACTAACTCATCTCCTTTCTCGTGATTTCTTGGGCGGAGGGGAAGTGCATTAAATATGCTGGTTGAGGAAATTTCAGTTTTGGAATTTATACTTCTGATTGTATCGCAAGAACAATGCTGTAGTATTCTTTTCTCTGTCTTCATCCTTATGACAAGTCCTTGTGAATTTTTCCCATGTTAGGTGGTTTGGAAGTTTCTGTGAGGATTTAATTTTTTTTTTAAAGAGCATTTATATGCATTTATGTGCATTTATATGCATTCTCAATATGTAGAGGCTAAAAGTTAAATAATATTCATGTCTGTGTTATACCTTTATCTCAAGTATAAAGATATTTACAATAAATGCAGCCCTGAGTGATTCATGAAGAAGCATCATTGTCCTAAACAATTAGAAATAAAGGACAGCCACAGACATCTTAATATTTGTCTAATCACTGCAATGCACAGAAAAAAACTTTTACAGGAGTCTACTGTGGGTGCTACTTTAGATAATTTTCTAAAACACTGTCAAAAACCTATGTTCTTTGATTAACCATCTGTTTGGAAAGAAACCAAGCCTGACTTTTAATTCTTAGTGTCGGTTGCAAGGTACTGTATATGTCAAGCAAACAGAGTGGTTGGGTTTTGTAAATGTTGGTATGTATGAGAATAATTTATAGTTTTTCTCTGCAGACATTGTTGAAATTAACTGATATCACCTGTAAAGCCAGTTGTGTTAACCTGTTAAACTCTGAATGAGCTTCTTTATCCTGATCCAGAGCAGGAGGAGAAGAGACATGTCTGAGCAAGTCCTTTTAGCAGTGATAGTGATGTGTACATAGCCATTCCCTGTTATGCTTTCAATCTGTGACTTTTCACTTAGTTACAGAAGTAGCTTGCCTTTTTTTTCTTTTCCTCCCCCTCCAGGGCATTAATTGACTCAATTAGGTGTTAAAAAATAAAAATGCCTAGGGAGATATTTTTTCAGGTTGTTCAACAAACATATTCATCCTTTATAGAGAGAATATTTGTTTTGATTATTAACTCTGGCTAGCATTTTATGACCAAACTTTAAATGAAAAAATACTGGATGCTAAAAGGTTTACCTTTTCAGCTTTTCATATAATGCACTGTCTGTGCTAGCTAGTAGATTTTTTTTTACATCTGCCACATAGTCCTAATATGTCTTATTTTTTTCCCACAGTGTCACCAGTTTATGTTCTTCCAAAAGCTGTATTGGGATTGTGAATACCTTGTGTAAATCACCTCTTTTTTCTAATGTTCCAACTGTCTTTTTAAAATATAACATGCTGTCTGTTACTCTTAATGAGATCAGGCCATATCTATATTAGCCAGCATGTGGTGCAGTGGGCGTAGGTTTGTAAAGGAAAGATTTAGTGCTGAGGACTGGTAGTTCTTATAAATGCTTCAAGAGGTTTTTTTTTTTGGACTACAGTACTCTTATCCCATGGAGGGCACATACGTTAACAATTGTCGTGTGGCAGGTGTGCTCTGGAAGCACAGTCTTCTAGTTAAGTATAGTTTGAAAGGAATTTGGTTTGCCTCCCCCAAGACCAATCTGGGATGCAAACTAAAGCATGGGAAATGGAGAAGATCAAACTGATGTGCTGATTCACTCACTCCCCTCTACTCCCTTCTATGCCTTTTCTACTAAACCTTTATTTTGTGTTTCATTGCTGTGTGTATTCTTTCATTGCAAGTCCCCCCATCCTCAGTCTGTACCCTTGTTAGTGTCTTGAGATGGCTAGAAGTTTACAAATTATTGTTTTAAGTGGAAATAGTCATCACCTTTGTCAGAACAGCAGAACAGATATTGTTGTTCTATATTGCTGACACATTACTTATAATACAAAATGGGGGGATGAGTTTGACTTCTAGGGATGTCAGTCATAATAAGCACTGTAAAGTGGGTAACTTTATAAATATCTTCATTTTTTTCTTCTCCCTTTTTATATATCTTTTTTCCACTATCATACCTTCTGGTTTAGGGTGTTTATTGTAAGTTTTTAAAAGTCACCCCTAGTATATGAACACTTCCTAGTATGTTCATGAACATGATCATGTTTGTTCTGAAATTTGAGACTATTTTTCTTAAGAGAATCATTTAAGGAGCTTTGTTATGCAACAGCATATTGCTTAATAGTATGGGCTCAGAAATATTAATGATTCAGAAAATTTCTTCTAAAGCAATTGTGGTCTCTGTGAATCACTGAATTAAGGTTTTTCTTCTTAAGTAAAAAAAATAAAAATAAATAATGTATGAATATGTTGGCACTAAACGCATCTGTAGAAGCCATATTGCAGATAACTAACTACATCACCTATGATGTAATTTTTACTGATGAATGTTGTTATTAAGTGTTCAGTTCCTTCATTATTTTCTTTATGGATTAAACTGCTAAAGCCTTTGTTTTCAGTAATCAGGAAATGCTGGGAAAACTTAGTTAGAAACTTGAGATAAATCTTTCAGTTGAAAAGGTCTTGTAAAATGCGGAACAGAGACAGAAGAAGATACCATGATTCTTCGTCCTTCAGATAAACTTTGACATTTTAAAGACATGAGGGTTTTTTGACAGAGAAACTGAAAGTAGAATTTAGGAAAGAATTGCACTGCATCCTGCCTGCAGAAAATTGATAGGGGATGAGTATTCCACTTGTTTTACTCTTCACATAAGTGAAGAATTATTCAAACAGTTTGATGAATGGAATAAAATACATATTTTGGCATTTAATTTTGGGCATTGTCAGAAGCTATCTCTATCATCTGTTTGCTTGCAGTATGAATTATTTACTTTTCAAAAGGATGGATTTGACTAATTTGCTGTATCTTAATGAGTATAGAAAAGACATAATCCTAAGGCCTCGTTTTGTTCAGGGCTAAGTCTAAATGCTTGTATGGGATCTTTATTTTTGCAAAATGCTGAGCCAGCTGCTACTTAAAAAATAGTGCCATTTTCACTTCCATGAATTATGTTTCAGTTTTCTGTTCCGTATTAATTTTTCATGTACCTTGGCTGATGAGAGTTGTAAAAATATTTACATCTTTATTGGAAGACTCTGTTTTCTGAAAGCCCAGATTTTATTATATATTGAGAGAGAGAGAGTAGTGAAGCAGTAACAGTGTTGAATGCACTAGTAGGGAACCTAGGTTGTTAACACAATGTATATTAAATGCTGACAACACTGTTGTGGAGTTCCTTTTGCCAGTTCCTTTTTTTGGAAATCACTATAGGATTAAAATTGATGGAAGGCTCTTCTCAGGGCTATTCAGAAAGCAGAGCTCTTGTAAATATCAACCCCTCTGTCGCTGAAAGGAAAGGAATTGAGTAGGTAGTTCAGAAGGACAATCTGATGTACTTGCTTGCACATGTCTTTGTTCATGGTTTATCTTGCTGAGGAGAGACCTCAAAGCAACTGATACTTAAATCATTATCAGAGGAACAAGTTTTTACAAGGAAATGAGAGTCAAACTGTTCGCTAAATTTGATCAAGTCAGAGTGTTTCCTTGCCAAATGAATACTCAGAAAAGACAGGTGCACTTCTTTTTGGAAAGTATGCAATATGCATACTTTATATACATATGTATTCTCTCAGGTATATGATGTAAGTCTTGGGGTTGTCCTATGCAGGCTTGGGAGTTGGACTTTGATGATCCCATGGGTCCCGTTCAACTGACGATGTTCTATGATTAATATAATTGTTACTATTTTGGGATAAAATCCTTATCCAAGTAATGGATAAATCAAGCACTATTAAATAAAATGTTCTATAGAGTTTGTAGTGTAACCTTTTAAATATCAGAAATGTTAAAATTATTCTAGTGGGGTTAAATTTTCCTAATTTGTTGAATTTATGTTTGTTATTGTCTTAGAAATTAAAGAAATAAAGCAATTTGTGTGAAACCTATTGTTCAAAGGCCCTGACTATTAGGACATGATTTTCTTTACCAAGGTGGGTTAGATGGGTTTTATTCTTTAATGGTGCATGTGTTGCTTACACAGACTGGATGAAGATACTTCTGTGCAGGAAGTGGCATAAGAAGTGTAGCTTCATGGCCACCAGTTCAATCTAAATTAGCAATTGGAGTAAAACCCACGTATTTTCCAATAAGAATGTTGATTTAGATGAGTTCTGATCTTAGTGGGAAGGTCTCATGTAGTCTCTCATGTATTATAGCGTTGTTTCAGTAGCACTCAGAGGTTTTGTTTTGAGGTGGTTTCCAGCTGCAATCATTTCCAGTGCAAAGGAAGATTGGGAGTGAGAGCTACTCTTGAATCTGTCTCCTCAACTTGTTTGTTCTGCATTTCACTCTTCTGTTCTTTATTCTTCAAGAGCTGTTCAATGCTTGGCAAAAATTAATGAAGCAGATAAATTATTTAATGCTTACTTGTGAAGTAGGGTCTTTGGTACAAGTGAATTTCATTTCTTTCCCAGAATGGATGAAGTCCTAGCTTTGTTAATTGTTTATTGTGCTTTCAGTGCTTTTACAGAACTCCTGTTAACACCTCGACCTTGTCATTGAAATTATGGGTAATATTGATTTTTTTCTGAAGTAGCAGGATTCTGGAAGGTATTCCTTTATTTGTTCTCTACATTTGTACATCAAGTACAAATACAAGCCATTTCCTTCATGCTGGTTCAGTCAACTGTTCAAAAATATGCTCAATTTGAATGAACGTAGAGGCACATGAAATTGAATTGTTGCTCTGAATTTATTGCTGTTTCAGTCTCTTGATACTTTCAAAATACAATCAAAAATTGATACAAATATGTAGCCCTGTCTGGCTAGTACAGTTGAGTTCTGTGCCTGCTTCTAGAACAGCTTGGTTGGGATTTTATTAGTGATCTTTTTCCACTTGTAAGCATCCTAAGTTACTAATAAATGTTTCTGCTCAGTAGTGGTGTTCTGTGATTCCTCTCCACATTTTTTCCCCCTTGTTTTACATTAATGCTGGCGCTCACTGCCAAAGTCTTTCTCTGTACCTTCCTGTAGCAATTGGAAAGTTACCTCATCCATCCTACTTCCTCTCATTCCCAAATCACAGGAAAAATAGGACAGTATTTTACTGTAGACTGCTTTCACAGACTTCTCTAGTTTCACATCTGCTTACTCAGCTTGATGCTTAAAGAGATGTGGTGTGTTCTACCAGAGGAAACAGCTCAGTCTTGCAACAACTTCTTGAAGGACAGCATGGCAAAAATTTGTCACTCTGCCTAGACTGAGTTAGTGTTTCATTAGACTCTAAACCTTTACCCGCTTTTTCCAAGTTATTTTAGCAAAACAAATTTATAACATTGTGTCATCATAAATTAAATGTTTTCTCTAGATTAATTGAAATTGTTACTACTTGTCCTCACCAGTGTCCACACTGACATTTTGTTCACATTTTGCATAGTTTCAAGTTGTGGCGCTTCTGTATTACCTTTAGATATTTCCATTTTCAGTTTGTCTATGGCAGATGACCACTGGTTTTTATCTGTCAGTACTGTATCTGTTGTTTTATTGTAGCTATTGTGATTCACTTCAATATGTTAAATATTTTATGTATTTTTTTCAGACCTGTTAATCTGAAACCAAGGTAATATTCATGTTGTATTCATGTTAAGCAGATGGAAATTTTATCAGTTGTTATTCATGTTTTCTCTTCCATACACCTTTAATCTTGGCTGGAGAACTAATGTCATGTCCTGAAATAAATATTTCTTCTTAATTTCAACTAAGGTACTATTTGATATTTGGACATTTGCTCATCTAGTACTAGCAATGTATTTTGTTGCAAAACAAAAAGCTAAAAAGATTAAATACATCAGAGACCACCATTTATGAGACTTTTTAAAGACAATTATTTTTTTCCATCACTGGTAATATCATGGTTTTGTTTTATTGTTGAATACGTAACAACATGCTAGAGAAGACTTTTGACTGACATAAATAAGTGTTTAAAGCTTCTGCTGTAAAACTGGGCCTTTATGAGCGATCTGAATGAGAAAGGGGAAAAATTTGTGTATATTAGGATAATAAGGAAGAGCTGAAACACTTTGCAAAGACTGGAACAGGAAATGGAAGCAATCTTGTGTTCATTCTAGCTTCTTGAAGGGAAGGAGTGATAAAAGAACGAGGAGGAATAGTGGAGGCACATTTACCTTGAAGAAAGTATTTATGGGGAATTGTGCCTGTTGCTTACAGAGATTGCCAGTAACAATGAAATTGTTGGGAACTAACTGATACGGGTGTGCTTATGAACATGAGCTGAAACTTAAAATGGTGTGTGGGATGCAGTGGTTTTTCCTTTGATTGAAGTCTAGCAAACTGCTCTGGTAAATGTGAATCTAACTGTAAGAGATTGCCCTACTGCAAGTGAAAAATTTATGAAAATATTCAGCATCGTGGTATTTGACAGATACACATCAGAGCTATGAAGCTGCTCCTATTCCCAGAAGCTGTTATAGAAGCTCAAGTGCTACTAAAGGGTCAGGAAAAGAGTTCTGGTCTCTACATCAACTTCTGTTCTTTGAAATCCAACACACTGGAGATAAACACAGCATTACATACCTGATCTTGCATTTTCAGAAGACATCAGAGATAACAATCTGAATTAATAGTATATGACTAAAATTTGGATATTTTTGTTGAAACCTTTTCGTAAATATGGCTTTCTTTAATATCTTGACTTCAGTTGTCTAGTATGTTTCCGTAGAAGATCTTCAGGAAAATATGAACAATAATTTTTAAGTCATCGATGTGGTTCTTTAGTAGCAAAAATTATTTTCTAAACACAAAAATACATAATGGCCTTCTTAAGTTTGGTTGCTCATGAGGCCCACTGAAGTCCTGGAGTGGAAAAGTGGCATTTAAAGAAAAAAGTCACACTCTTAGATTTGTGTAATTTGTGGTTATTTAATAGAGCTGCTGTGTTTGCCTGAAAAGGTGTGGCTTCTCCAAATGGGGGGGGCTCCGGTCACAGGGAGCAGCTTGAAGAGGAAATTGAGGGGTCAGTGTCCTTTCTGCATGACAGAAAAACTGAAATGGATTATGAGTCAGTGCCTTGGGGTAGAAAGAAATTATTTCTGTATGCTTTTCCAGTAATAAATACATTCTAAGTTCATTATACCATTATCACACTTGGATATTTTATCAGGGCCTGTTGTGATATGGCAAGAAGAAATAGTTTTAAATTGAGGAGGATTGGTTTAGATTAGATACAAGAAGAGTGGATTTTTTGCAGTGAGGATGGTGAAACACTCTGGAACGGGTTGTCCAGAGAGGTGGTGGATGCCCTATGCTTGGAAACGTTCAGTGTCACATTGGACGGGGCTTTGAGCACTCGATCTGGTTGAAAATGTCCCTGCTTGTTGCAGGGGGTTGGACTTGATGACCTCTAAAAGGTCCCTTCCAACTCAAACTGTTCTATGATTCTGCTTGTTTGAATCTGCTGAAAACAAGACCACGGGTTCATTCAATAGAAGATGAAATTCACTTTCTTTATTTTTTTGAGATCAAATTAAAAACTAGACAATTTTCCATATAATTAAAGCCTATTGAGGGATTCAGCTATTTACTTTCGTAAAGAACAAGGGAAGGTGTCAGGAGTACCTGCATGTATGAGAAATTGCTGATAGTAGTAAAGTAGTAAAGGCTTGGTAAGTTCTACCAGTTGGATACTATGGCTCTCACATTAATGGAAAAAAAAAGAATATATGACTTTTACCCTGAATTAAACAATAGGGTTTTATTCAAAACTTATAACTTAAGCCATCTGTTTCTAAATGATGAGCTTTAACACAAACGAGAGTTTTGAATTTGAGCTAAAAATTACTGGGAAAGATTCTATGGCTTTTCTCAAGCATGAATGAGGACTAAATGAGCAGTGGCCTTCTGTAATTTAAAAATAATTCAGCTTCTTTTCTTTTAACATAATAATCTAGTGAATAGTATTTTGTGCTTAAAACAGTGTTGTTTCATCTGATAGGCATAAATATCATGTGCCTATGTAAGGTGTACTAGTCTTTACCTGAAGTTGGTGGTGCTCCATTGTTTCTGTTAGGAAGCTTTTAAAAGACTATGTTTATAAGTTAATAAAAGAATAGAGGCTTACTGTTCTCCAGACATTCATAGAGTTGCTTTATGGTGGTGAGTGTGGGAGGTCTCATGTGGCCACTTTGGAGGAATACAGGTCTTCATATTTGTGATAAGTGTGTTGTTTTCTGAATAAGTATAAAATGCTTATTCAATACATTAAGCAAATGAATTCCAAAATTTATTTTTTTTTACTGTTTGGTTGGAACATAAATATTTGATGCAAAATCTTTTTTTTTTTAGATATTAAGTCTTAAAACAGGTACTTGTTTTCACGAAGTACAATGGACGATATGAAAAAAGTTGCTAACAGCTCTTGCAATGATGGATTTCTATTTAGAATGGGCCTTAATGATAACAAAGCTGGAATGCAAGGTTTGGATAAAGAGAAAATCAATAAAATCATCATGGAAGCTACCAAGGTTGGTTTGATTACGTTTTTTGTATATTTTATCTGTGGTCCAGAATCATAAGGCCCTCTTCCTTCCCCAGATTTTATCCCTCGCATCTGTATATAAAGGGCATCTTCTTAGGAGAAAGGCATGCATTGGGAAGAGGGGGAGGGACTGTAGCTTAGTGTCACATAGGGTATGGAGGAATACAATTGAGTATGTCCTTAAGTGCATCTTTTTTGTCCAAAGCAGTACCTACAGTACCTACAGTACCTACATGTCACAGCATTTTGCAGAGGTAGTTGTGAAGGTTGCAGCTTCCTTAGGCCTCTTGTTTTGCCTTTTTCTGTTCCTTTTGTCCACCCCATCATTAATTAGCCAAGCAGATTTACTTCTATTGGTCACCTTCCTGGAACTGACGAATTTGATGTAATTAGGTTTTTCTGGTATTTTCAGTAGAATTTCTTGGTGTTCATTGCCTATCTTCTTGATTGTCTTCTCAGTATTCAAGAGAAGTGGCCAGTAGTGTGCAACTTTGTACCAAAGATCCACAGAGAACCCCACAAATCTACAAAACATTGAAATATTAGCCCTCTTAGTTGTTCTTAAGAGTTCACATAGGACAATATAGCGATAACACTTTATTTGATCAACTCTGGGTTTTCTTCCCCTTGATCAAGTGTATATTTCATTGGGTGTCACTATGGCTCTAAAGTAAGTGTTTGATGTTTTGCTCATGAAGTGTGTGTTGACTACTATTGCTCTGTGGCAGACTGCAGGGGCAGGGCAGAGGGAAAAGTAAACATGCTGCAAACAGCTCTTATTTCGCAAACTTTTTTTGAAATTGCGTGTGCAATTTCACATTGATCATACTTTATATGCTATCAAGCTCCATTTTAATTAGATGTTTCTTGTACTTATTCTATTTGCTCTTTCTTGAAAACAGTGCTTTGTCAGACATATCCCAAATAATGATATTTGCGTAAATGATTTCAATAGCGAAGTTACTGTTTAATTTCCTGGTGTGAAATAGAGTGAACTGTAAAACAAGCTTTTAAAACTGACTTACAGGCATGTGTCCATTAGAGTACATTTCTGTCCAAACAAAGCAAGAGAGTATGAGTACCAGATACACCTCAAGAAATCTGAAAAGAAGCATTGATTCTTTTTATTAAGCTTTTCTATAATCTTCAAAATTACACCTACAAGCACTACCCACAACTGTATTAGAGCAAGATTTTATGGCATTTCAACTTTGAAGTACCACAAGAGAAGTAAAAAAAGCCCACAGCTTAATAATAATCTTAAGTATTGGGTTGCTTCCCACACCTACATTTTGGTACTTATTTCTTTCAATGACCCTCAACAAGTCATGTTTGATTGCTGAGGGAGAAAAGATAAAATGCATGTCTGATATTCAAAGAAAACACACCCAAATTTCTTCTAATCAGAGATTTCTTCTAAACAGTGAGACATGACACTACAGTCCTACCATTCATCTTTTTTATCATTATTATAAAAGCAGATATTTTTGCTTTTTATATAAATGCCTGATTCTTACTTGACTGAATTCTTGTGGCTGAATTCTTGGTATCACTGACAGTTTGGTAGTCAGACACTTTAAGCTAAAAATTTGTCCACTTTTGCAGATTTTACCAAATAGCTCAATAAAAGATATTACCTTTTCCTGCAAATGTTATTTCTCTTGTAAGCTAAGAAGATTTTGCAAGAAAAATATTTTTTCCTCATTTTGAATTTTCCTCTTTTCTATTTCATTGTACGCTCTCTTTCTTTGTTATGAGTCAGGAAGGGAAGTCACATTATACATTTTGTACATGATTGTTGTCTTTTTATGTCTTCATTTCATCTCCTTTTATTTGTGCCTTTTGAAGGAGCAATTACGTACTTGAGAGCAGCAGGACTTTTTTATAACCATTTGGTTTTGATCATCCTTTTCCAAATAGATTCTAATTCTGTAATGTCCTTCAAGATTAAAAGGTCAACAGAATACTCAACGTAACAAGTGGATTTGACTTACACAATGTTATTTTGTATTTCCATATATATTAAACTATATGGAAATCTGGCAAAATGCTTAAATAAATTTTTATTAGAGTTTTATACTCCATACCTTGGAGGTATTGCAAAGAATAGTTTGACTTTTATCTACTCTTTTTGAATTTTTGTTGGCAAGTGTTAGAATGAGTAAACATACAAAGTTCTCTAAATATGTCCCTTATACTCATTTAAGTATAGGGGCTCTGAGAAGGAGAAATATATTTGTGTCATTTGGAGCGAGAGATGGAAAGAACCAGTGATCTCTTTTCTGTATCATTTATATGAAAAAATCCAAAGAATGCATTAGAAACCATGACTGTGTTTTATGTTTTCTGTGTTTAAAGATCAGATGTGGTTGCTTAAAGGAGAAGACAAATAGAAGCCTTAGTGTTTTTGTGATTTTTCTTTCAGGGTTCTAGATTTTATGAAAATGAACTTAAAAAAGATCAGCAAGTTAACCAACGAATTGAAAAAATGATGCAGCTAAAAGAGAAAATTACAACACAACAGCTCTTGAAAGCACAGCTACAGGTACTAATCTTGTAGAGGTTTTTTGGAGTAAATGTCAAATCATAAACATTTTGGTGTGTTCTAGTTTATTGCATTAAGTTCTGGTGGCAGGCACAGTGTTAGCTACTGTTTGATGTTAGACATTCAAGTAAAAGTGCACAATGTTTTGATGATGTCATCTTAATAAAAATTCGCTAGAGGAATAGATTGCAAAATCTCTCCAAAATGTTCTCTTAAATGAGTAAAATGAAGCAAAGTAATTCCTTTTCTTCTGTCTGATAGTTTAAAGTAATTTATGTAAAGATTTGTTAAATACTTTGTTAATAAGTATCATATCAGTCTTGAGTTTTAGAATATATGTATGTTTGTGTTCAGTGGCCTCTGATGGAATGAGGGAGATTACAGTTTGGAATACAGAATTACTGACTTCCTCATAGAGTTTTCTATGTTGTACACCACATGCTGTGAATTCTTAATTCTTGCATTACTCTAGAAAAGTAGTTTTTTTTTTTTGGTTTTTAGATTAGGAGCTGAAGCACATGAAGATTAGACACATCCATTAATTTTCAATGCCATTGTGAGGATTATAGGTTGAGCTTTTTATGGTGTACAGCCTTTTTTGTTCATTACAGATTTGCAAATCACTTCTGTACATGAGATGCCAGTGTCTCAAATTTGTGCTCAGAAAAGCTTGCAATTCTGAGTACCTCAGAAGTCTCTATGCCATGATGGTTTTTAGTGAATCTTTAACATAGATCAGTTATGACTCTGCTTTTTTTAGTTAACTGAGATAGCTTTTTAGTCACTTAATTACAGAAAAAAATACTTTCATTTCCATCCTACCTTCACCACAGAACTATTTATTTTAAAGAGAATAATCTTTCTGATAAAATAAATTACATGAATGACATGAATCTTATATATAATATTAATGTATAGTTATGTCATTAAAGAATATGTAGTGCACATAGTGGAAGCCAATGAATTTGTATTGCTTTGTCTACCTTCCTGTTGGCCTTTTCTGAACTTGGTTCTTTGATCTTTTAATATAATGTTATATTCTTTTAATATTTCTTATGAAAACTGGTTTCTATAGAAAAAAAAGAAACTTAAAGAGAGAAATTCTCTCATATCGGTCTTACTGGGGCCCAAGTTTGAAACTCTGTGTTTAATTTGTCTAAACCAGTTTTCTCAGCCTCAGAGAGCATACTGTACTCTTCTGTATGGAGTAGCCTAGTTTAAGGACCCATTGTAGCCTTTTATCCCTCAAATCAAGTTGGAACAAAACAAAGAAAATACTTTGTAAATCATTAATCAGCAATTTAATTAGAACATTCCAAGCTCACTTGTCTTGGTTCAAGAGTCTTGAGCTTGAAAGATGTTTTTTTTCGGGTAAGGTTTTTATGTTTTTTTTATTAGGCAGCTCTGTTGACAGAAGGAAAAAAAAAAAGTCTTCAAGTGACCATGAAAACTGCATGTGAACATTCCTTTCGAGGACCATAAATGCATTGCAGTCAGTCCAGGGACATTTCTGTAATGGTACCTTAATGTCATGAGTTTGTGTGTGTTCTTGTGTCTGCAAGCAAATTGAAACTTTGGTTCCTTTTTGTTAATTCCATTTCTTGAGCTCTATTACGCCTATCATTTAATTTTTTACTAGCAGTGTCAGCCTTTTGTTGTGTAAATCAAGGTTACCATAATCATTAATGTGGTTAGATAATCATATTTTAATAGCTCTTTCTTTTTTTTTCCTGTGTTTCTGTTGCTTATAGAGTGATATGTGATGCTGCCAAATCAGTAGACCTTAAAAATCTCCTGTCAAATAATTCACTCATACTTTCTCATGACACGCACAGTTCATATCTAATTCATAGCTGAACACTATTTCAGGAACAAGCACATGATCTGCATGACTTTTGATAAAAAAGTGCAAGCAAATTAAGCACAATTAATGTATTTCATAGAGCTGTCTGTGTCTTGGCCTCTGCCTCACGTTGCCATGGAGCTGATAAAGCAGTACTGCTCACAGTCTACTAGTAGAGATCCATCTTTACCATTTGGAGTGAAACACACTTTGTGTATAGGCTTTTCTTTAAAAACCTTGTAATTTTCCTGGCAATCTAGCCTCATATGAAATGAAATCCTGTAAAAAATATTGAGGAATTTTATTGAGGGATTGAGAGTAGCTTACTTAGCCATAAATGAACCTCTTTGTTTGAGACCTTATCTCTGACAAGACAAGATGTTTGTGTCCTGTGAGCTGCTGGTCTTCACCTTTCTAGGCAAACTTTTTGAAGTGTGATAGCTTTATTTAGGAGTGTTGGAAATTCTGTAATAGCATGTTTTCATTTTTTTTAAAAATAACCTGTGTCGCTAAAATGAAGTACTTCAACTGAAGCTGCATATTGAACGGTCTTAAGAAGTTTCTGTCTGAATCAGCTACATCATCTGTTTTTTTCCACATGTGGGATTTTGTTGTTTGTTGGGTGGTCTTTTGTGCTACTTTTGGGTGGCATGGACTTAATTTTCTTCACAGTTGCTGGCATGGGGCAGTATTTTGGATTTGTGTTGAAAACAGTGCTGATAACACAGAGATGCTTTGCTATTGCTGAACAGCACTTCCACAGCCAAGACCTTTTCTGCTCCTCGCCCCACCCCACCAATGGGGAGGCTGGGAGTGCACAAGGATTTGGGAGGGAACATAGCTCAGACAGTGTCCCTGACTGACCACAGCAATATTTGAGACCATATGGTGTCATGCTCAGCATATGAAGTGGGGGGGGGGGAGAAGAAATGGGGGATTTTTGCAGTTACAGCATTTGTCTGCTCAAGTAACTGTTACATATGATGAAACCTGGTTTTCCTGGAGGTGGCTGAACACCGGCCTGCCCATGGAAAGCAGTGAATGAATTCCTTATTTAGATTTGCTTGTGTACATAGCTTTTTGTTTATGTGATAAATTGTCTTTATTTCAATCCATGAGTTTTCTTGCTTTTACTCTTCTGACTCTCCTTCATTCCACTGTGAGGGTGTGGCTGCATGAACTTGGTTGCCAACTGAGGCTAGATGACAACAATTGTTTTTTTCATTGAGTTTTTGGGTGGTTTTTGTACCAATTGCTGCAGCAGTGTTCTCGCTGGGAGCAAGTTTCATCAGAAACTTCCTTGTTTGGTTTTTTTGATGCCGGTTTGGTGGTGATTGGGTTTGTTAGTTTTTTTCCATTAACTATATACAAGGTGCATATACTGCTGCACTTCTGCCAGGTTAGTTTTTCAATTATTGGTTTCTTCTGTTCAGGTGGACAAACTTGTGGTAGAACTGGAACAGAGCCGTAACCTTAGCAGTACAATTGTACACATTGACATGGATGCCTTCTATGCAGCTGTGGAAATGAGAGACAATCCAGAGCTGAAGGAAAAGCCTATAGCAGTGGGATCAATGAGTATGTTGGTAAGGCCATATGTTAAACTACAGAAATTGATTACATAAATCTTAAGCCTAATAAACTATAACAATAATAACATAGTATAATGACACTATTATATAGAAAGTGTGGAAAACCCAAAACCAGTAGAAAAATCAAGTGTTCTTAGACTTGACCATGTAAGCTGGATTTTATTTTGCAGTAAAAAGTGTACTAATGAAAATTTAAAGTATGTAAACAGTCTGAAAGGCAGGAGGGGGGAGGGGCAAGTGCATGGAAACTCTTAGCCTTGTCAGTCTTTTCTGTGTGAAGATATGTGATTAGAATGTGGTTCTTTAATAGTAAACTTTAAGAAGAATCTGATTACTGAACAGTAAACTTATTTATTCTCTCCTAAGTCCACCTCAAATTACCATGCTAGAAGATTCGGTGTGCGTGCAGCCATGCCGGGATTTATTGCTAAAAAGCTATGTCCACATCTAACTATAGTACCACTAAACTTTGAAAAATATGGCAAAGTGAGTAAAGAGGTAAGTCTGAAAGTGTTCTCTAACCAAAAGTCAGTGTACTTGGTTTTAGACTTTATCCATAATATCAGTTCTAGATAATACGAAAAGTGATAGCTTAAATATTAAACTCTTCAGTGATGTGGCTTAAAATATAAGTTAAACAAAACATTGGTGCTTTTGGGCAAGGGGATGAAAGAGCATTACATTCACCCATCTTGCTGTTTTTCTAAAGTTAGTAGTGCTGCTGATAGAGGTTTTGAAAACCTCTGTGTAGTGGTAGCACTTGAGCCTTATTATTCTTAGAAGTTCAAAACCACGAAGCGTGATCTAATTATTAGGAAGTTGCAAGTACATAGGAAACATGGAGATAATAATTTCATAAAATGCATAATCATAATTTTGAATACTAATTACTGGAGAGAGAAAAGCAAAGAACATTAGTGAGTTCTAAATGCAGATTTTTTTTTAAAGAAGGGACTTGATACAAAGAGCAGAAGAAATAGGGGAAAAAAGAAATCATATTTTGCCTTAGTGGCAGTAGTTTACCTACTGTCAGAGGAAGTAGTTGGGTTACCCAAAAGCCTGGTTAAAAAAAAAAAAAAAGGAAAAAAGATCTTTTGTATGTTTTGAATGAAACCAGTGCATGACACAAGTCTCCTGACTTCCATAAAATTATGGAAACTTAGTCATTGATTTTTATGAAGCCTCAGTTTTTTCACATACAAAAAGTAAGGTTGATCTTACTTGATTTTTTTCACTTCTGTAAAAGAAAGCATATATAAACATGAGTATTTGAACTTGGTAAGGATCTTGGATTTCATGTTATGTATTTCATTTGTTGTTTGATAGGGTAAAGTATTAAACTTTTTAAAATTTCTCCTAAGTCCACCTGAAATTACCATACTAGAAGATTCGGTGGGTGTGCAGCCATGCCTGGATTTATTGCTAAAAAGCTAAGTCCACATCTAACTATAGTACCACTAAACTTTGATTTGGATTTTCACTTACGTTTTTCTCTTGGGATTTGGATTGAAAATATTTAAATATATTTCATTTTGTCATTTAAAGTCCAGTAGTGAATCCTATCTTTTTTCAGTTTCAGAAAGATGAAGTGCATGTGAACAAATGTTGCGATACCTAAGAATTTGATCCAAACTGATAGGAAAACACGTGAGGCAGTCAGATTTTCCTCCATGTTTTAAAAAAAAGAGAGAGTAGAGAAGGTAGAGGTTTTATTTTGACCATTTATTTTATTATGTTTCCTTCTAGGAAGATGTACTTATCACTAAAGTTTTCCCGAAAAGTTTTGACTGTGGCATTAACCACTGCTCTAAAATACTGGCTATAACTTTAGTTTTAATGTAATTTAAAACTTAGATGTTTGCAGTTGATTGTGGATTATTTTAACCATTGCATATGTGGTATCTGACAAACAGTGCAGAAAGGTGCATCAGCTCATCTGCTTTGCTGAGTTTCAGGTCCCCAGAGTTTTATTCACATGCTTACTGCAGTGTCTGTGAACCTGGTGGCTCTGGAGTCCTTATGCACTGAGCTTAGTGACTTCTGCAGTAAAATATGCTGCTCCACATCTGTTTAGTTCTCACTGACTACTAATATCTTACTACTTGTGAGAAGCACTACTATAATTTTACAGTATGAAGAAATAATTTGTTCCTTAAGTATCTTTAATATTTATTGGTCATCTTGAAGTTTCAGAGTATATTTGTTCATGTCCTAATTGTGTGTCAAGATCTGCTCTTATAGCAATGAGGCTTTAAACTTTCACTATGTGTTTATCAAGGTTAGAGAAATACTGGCTGAATACGATCCCAACTTTATGCCTATGGGCCTAGATGAAGCCTACCTGAACATAACAGAGCACTTGGAGGAAAGACTGAACTGGCCTGAAGATAGGAGAAGATTCTTTTTTAACACAGAAAGCACTGCAGGAGTAGGTAAGCAAATTACTTTTCGTGTGGTCACCTGACACTGAGAGGACAGGCAGTTTCTTTTAGGGATTCTTGGTAGAATGATGATGGCACTAAATTGTAGTTAGGATTTAAGCTTTATTTTCCTTAACAGGATTTAATTGTTAGCATGGCGTGGAATTTATTATTAGAAGGCAAAGGATTTCTGTAAGGAGAATCAGTGTAGTGCAATCTGTAAGTAGCAAAATAAAGAGTTTATAATATAATACAATCTGGACCATCTGCAGATTGTGTTGGATCATAGCACATGGTTTGATGTATCACTATAACACTCTTAATCTAGACTCGAAAATCATATAGAAGAACACGAGTCCCTCCCTCAGTCCTCGGAGGAAGCAGACAATGGCAGAGGTGTCCCTGGACACTGGGGGGGTCCCATGTCTCTCTGTCCAGCAGCAGCTCTGGTACAAGTTCCCCCTCAGGACCCGTTGCAGGGTATTTTACAGACAGACAGTGTTCCTGGGGCTGCGAATGCTTCCTGGCACTGCAGCCACCAAGATCACCCACAGGGATCACCCACAGCCCCGGCTGGCCCGGAGCAGGGGCGGGCGGGCACAGGGGCGGAGTGATTGGCCTGGTGCCCAGGGACTGTGAGGCCAGGAGGGAGGGGAAGAAGATATCTGGTTTGTCTCCTTGGGGCACAGGACCTTCTGAGCCTGATAACGAGGGGAAAGGGCACAAACACGTTTCCAGAGAAGGGCTCCTCGCCTCGTGAAGTGGCCTCAGTCATGATGACCACGGTACCAGGAGTCGGGAGTGGGGGGTGCCGGTCACACATGCACATAACATAAGCTTCAGATATGCTGCACCCATTGAAAGTGTAAATACATAGGTCCTTGCATATATTCTCTACCTCAGATTTTTAGTTAACAGGTCTACTTTCTCTGTTGCTCACCTGTTAATAAAAGGTATACTGCTAATGATTTGGACTTGGAGGATATTTTTCTTTTAATGTGAGTAAAATGTGTAAAAAGTGGTACTGGGTTTTCTAAACCAAGCTGCATGGTAAAATGGTTGAAGGATGCACTAACTGGAACGTTTATATTATCAGTATTCAGAAATTATCTGAATAGTCATTAAGAGGATTATAAAGGATACACTACTGCAGAAAAGTATTAATAAAATAGAAAGCAATTAACTGGCATGATCTTTACAAAATAAATATCATTGGTGTGTAGTCATGTGCTTCTTCATACTTCTTTGACATCTTTGTTCCTCTGAAACACAAACAAGTGCTTGGAATGTGAAACTATGAGTGTAATGTTTGTAGAGTCAGACAAAGGACTGCTGAATTACTTGTTCTACTATGACTGCAGTCGAAAACAAGAAGCTCACCAGACTGATAGTTCTAGAACCACATATTCCAGAAACCTAATTTTCTTTGGAGAATATTGAAAAAACTTCTGCAAAAGATTTTCATTTCCACCAGGAAAAGAGAACATCTGGCCTTCAATCTGATATGAAACAAAAATAAAGCCAAAATCTTGATGGTTTTCAGCTGCTACAGCAACAGGCCATTAAACCTTTTTGCTTTTCTGGAAGTTATGTCCAGTCTCCTAGCTAATTCTGCCAATCTCAGCCAAGTTCAAAACATATTAAAAACAAAGCAGTTATGACTCTCATATCTTCAAACAAAAAAAAGGCAATGTCTAAATAAAAATAGAAAGAAATAAAACCACTAATGAACTCTGCAGCCTCTGTAGAAGGAAATCAGGATGTTATATATGGATGTATTAATTTTTTGTATTTCTGTCTTAGATAAAGATGATATGAATATGTCTGACAAATTTAATGAAGGTGAATGCTCTTCTTCTCCGGTACTGTTTGAAGACAACACATCTTACCTTAAACAAAGAGGTCAATCAGTAGAAAATTCAGTTGTCTTTGGTACTTCTGCAGAGGAAGTTGTGAAGGAAATTCGCTTTAGGATTGAGCAGAAAACTCAACTGACTGCTAGTGCAGGTATTCAGACACATATGAATAATAGTAAATCTTTGTATTTCCAAAATGTCTTCTACTCTTATCTCAGAGGGCATTAACTAAGAATTTAACCTTGCCACAGCATTCTTGCGCTGCAAAGAAATGTGCTCTCTTTACATGTACATGCTCTCTTCTGCAAAGACTGTGACTTTCAGTTGTTTCAAGAGATTTCACAGCTGTTAAAGCCACTGCTATTTGTTTTCCTTTTTTCTCTTTTTTAATCATTGAAACAGTTATCTTTTTGCTTCCTTCTTCTTGAAATACAAGTAAGTAATGTGGAGAAATGACCAGTGCACCTGAGCTGATCTTAGCACAGGTGGTTGCTATTTTAGTGCATCATGTAAATTGTTTCTGTCAGCCAGTGGGCCATAGTGGAATCTGTCACTGGTTGCTAAACTGCTCTTAATTTGAATAGCAGATCCATATTGTTATGTATTTCTGACTTCTCCACACTGTTCTTTGCTTAAGACAGTATCAAAATTCATTAAAATATTAGTTCTCAGAGAAATAAATATGTGTTGAAGTTAATAAACTCTTTAGTAGCTTTTTAATATTTACCGGTCAAATTTTACATCTTGACTTCAGGCAATCTACCTCTAAATCTCAAGTATTTTGATTATAATCTGCATTAGGTCACTAAAACCAGTGTATATCCCTAGCCACATAGTTTGGAAGCCACCCTACTGCTTTGTGAACTAGGTCAGTGAGGCATCAGGTAATGCTGGGCTTTATGAAGCAGATGCAGAAGGCCAAGGAAATGTGAAATGTAAGCAGAGGTAACGAAACAGCTTGTAAGAGGAAGCTGGATGAGTCTTCCACCTATGTATGGTATCTCACAAGTGGTAGACAAATATCAATTTTGTTTACTGAAATTTTGTCTTCCTAAGGTTAAGTTTGTGTTTAGAAAACAAACATAGCTTTTATAAGTGCAATCAGGGATCTTAAGCCCAACCGTGAAAAACAATTAGAAGGCTAACTGAGAAAATACTGACAATCAATAGTAAGTAGAATTATTTCTACCACCTTGAATAATGTTTTATCAGTGAGCAAATCAAAAGTTGGACCACTAGGACTCTAGCACAGAGTTATTTTAGTTTTCTTGCTAAACCAATTCCAGAGTTCATTTGTAAAAACAGATACTTTGATAGAAAAGAGCCATCCCTCCTCATTCCTACCAGTGTCTGTGAAATATATGTATTTCTAGATGACTCCTTGCACTGCTAGCCCACAAAATACTAAAATTTAGTAAATTTTGTCAAAAAAGTCATTTTGGTGAAATACAAGGAAGAAAGATCTTCTAAACAGTTCATTATAACTGCCATTGGAAGCATTTCCTTTGTCTCGCCATCATCACACCATGGAAGTGTTCAATCACGTAATTGATGTTATTTTTAAGCACTTGGTATTTAACCCTTCATGACTTATTAGGGCATGTTATGTTATCCTGACTGTCTTAAAATAGGAAGTAAACTTTATCTGTTATATTTAATCTGCTACATGTATTTACATTCTCTGATGTCCATCTCAAAATTTTTTTGCGGAATTATATCAATCTGGTTATCAGTTATTGTCATTCTTTTCCTTATTTTAGTCTTTGCCAAATATGTAGGCTGCTCATTTGCTTTTAAATATTGGACTGTTGAAATTAAACTTCATCTTGTATTTTTTTAAAGGTGGGGTTTGTTTGTTTGTTTTTAAGGAATAGCACCAAATACAACGTTAGCAAAAATGTGCAGTGATCGTAATAAGCCTAACGGGCAATACAGAATTACTCCTGAGAGACAAGCAGTGCTAGACTTCCTAAAAGATTTACCCATTAGAAAGGTAAGAGACACCATGACATTTACTCTGCTGTTATGTATGTGTTTTCTGTTCTAAAAGGAAAATTTCTGCTGAAAGGATACAGTTTTCTAGGTAATCTTCCAAGTTGTGTTTGATTTAAATTGTTCTTGGTAATGGATCTACAAGTGGAAAGTTTCCAGTATAATGTTACTTACTCTTTTTTAGGTGCCAGGCATAGGAAAAGTAACAGAGAAGATGTTAAAAGCCCTTGGAATTGTGACTTGCTCAGAACTTTACCAGCAGAGGGCACTGCTTTCTCTTCTGTTTTCAGAAATATCTTGGCGCAATTTCTTGGATATTTCCCTTGGTTTGGGCTCAACACATTTGGAAAAGTATGCTTTGGGGTTTTTTTCCTCTTATGTTCAGAATTTTCTAAATGTTTCTTTGTGTGTATTACATAATGTACATTTTATTTTATTGACAAATATTATGGAAATATGGCTTGTTTAGCATATTTTTAAAAATCTCTGACATCTGTTACTGTTATACTTATGGCTAAGATACAGCAGCCAAACGTGAAAAAGCAAAGGTTTGTACAGCCATGTCTAAATATGAAATCCAAAAAGTCTTGTCAGGGAAGTTGTACATAAGTGTATATCAAGAAATCAGAGGAGGATCATTCAGGATAACCTCATAATTATCAAAATAGCTGAACAGAACTGAGTTGCCCTAAGCAGAGGTGTTCACTCCTGTTTCCTCGAAAAAAACAATACACATTCATTGGTGTTTATTATTATCTGATTATAATGAAAATTGCATTGGTATTTGATCTTCTCTGGTGGTAAAATTGTCATATTTCTAATTAAAGTAAGTGAAGTTTATGTGTCTTCTATGAGGATTACATATATATTTGTAATACTAACATGTGAATTCGGTGGAATAGAACTGAAGATTTTTATATCCTTCTTAATATCCGTTCCTTTAAAGTTCGTACTACTTTAATGGCTTTTAGCTTCCTGTTTTGGAGAAGTCAGTCTGACTAGTGAATACATCTCTTCAATAATATTTGTAATTTCTAAGCCTGTCCTGGATACAAGCATGGAACACTTGTTCTTTTAAAAAAAACCCAGCAAACCGTAGCATTTTGTTGCAAAATAATATATACAGTTAGCAGTTTGAAGCCCAGTAATGTGCTAGCACAAATGTTTGTGTTGTTAAGTTTCTTTCTATTTAGAAGTATGTTGACTAGTAAAAAAATGTGCAGGAAGATTGACTTTGTAAAGGTGACTTGATAAAAGATAAAACCCCGTTTCCGAATATTTGTTTCTGTTAATATATAAACAGACCTTGAATAGTCTTTTAATAGTTGGTGCACTCTTTCCCCTTATTCAGCCTTGTTAGGTGTTGTAGTGTCTGGGAAATCTCCTAGCACATAAAAAAACCCCAAAGAAGTAAAAAAAAAAAAAAAAAAAAAGGAAAAATAAAGGAAAAAGGAGCATTTCAGAAGTCAAGGTTATCATCATATGGAGAACACATTTTTCATGGATTTAATGTGTAAGAAATGTCTTCTTTTTTTTGCATCAGCTTGATTTCAGTGATTTCAGTGTGGAGAATGCAAGCCTTTAACATAGCAATGCCTGAGTCCTCAGTAAAAAGTTCATCTTATGGTTGTTGTCTCTGACCACCTTCTTTTAAGAAAATCTGAACATACCAAATTTGTTATTTCCAATACTTACAAACATACAAAAATACTTACAAAGAAGAACTTAAAAAGAAATTGCTCTGAGGAGCTTCTTATATGCAGAAGAGTTGTTAAAGGGTGCTCAACTAAAACTGAAAAGAAAGAATGCAACAAGAAAACCCAGCCTTAGCACAACACCTTTATTCTGAACAATCATTTAGACAGAAAGCAAACTATTTCCTCAGATCCTCAGATTAAAAAATATTTAAATATACATGTATGTTTGGGATTTTGATAGCAGTGCTTCACAGTTACAGCGAGGTGAGACAGCATAGGATTTGTAGTTAGTTTTGATTTAAAATAAGACTCCTGATATAGGAGGTGAATTGCGGGGTGGAGAGGTTGTTTGTTTTTTTTACGAACTGTTTATTTTTATTGACATCTATGGCTGATCTATGTCTTTACTTATTCTACAGAAGTTTAAGGATTTCTTTTTTTTAAATCTCCATTTAACACTTGTTTAAACTGGATGTACAAGATTTGTAGAAAAAGTTAACATCCAGACTTTACAGAAGAGATTGCTGTTAGTTATTGAGGCATAATTGGTTGACTCAGAGTTTATTGAAAAGATAACAGTTCTATGTAAAGTGAGTATGATAAATTGCTTTTCTTTTTGAAGGGATGGAGAAAGAAAAAGTAGGAGCACTGAAAGGTATGCCTTTTTAATATTGAGAAAAATTGCATTAATTATGAAAACTACTAAATACCATGTAGTGTATACTTTTATTAGACATATAATTTCATTATGTACTTATATGTGTTAAAAACCAACATATACAATAAGCTCACTAAATTAGATTCAAGCTTTCATTACTTTTTTCCCTTGGCTCCAGAATACTATGGAGATATTTTTGTCAGTGAGTGTGTTGTCTTTTCTTATCATCCGATTCTGCTAATGCCTTTAAGATGTCAAAGTGATCATGAAGCTTTAAGATAGGGTGGAAATATGTAAGGGCTTGAATTTTTTTATATGTTCTAGTTTAATGTCAATATTAGTGTAATAGCCTGCAGTCACATGCATTTCTTAACTTTCAGGTTTCGGTTAGCGTAAAGTTCCTTAAAAAGGTGGTGTTTGTTGTTTCCAGAAGTTCATTTTCAACACAGAAGTGATGCAGGGAGAATGTGTAGAGCACCATAATAATTATCCCTACCCTCATGTGTTGTCTTTTCTTAGGAAAGATGGTAAGACAAGATGCTTAGTCCTGTTGAGACTTAGTAGTTGTGAGCAGCTGAAGTAAGCCCCATAAGATTTTGGTACCATCAAATGTGAGAAATTTACAGCTTTAGTCTTGTGCTGGTTTGCTGGCTGCTGAGATCATGAAACTAGTTTATATGGGGGGGGAAGAGACAGTCCTGAAATAGCATTCTCTCTATACTGTTCCTTCCAAACCTTGGACTGCAACATTGCCAGAATAGCGTGAGTTACTCCTTGGATAATGGTATGGGACCCACAGGGAAATATTCATCCCATTAGTTTGGCAGCATGCAAACATTCTTAGAGGAATGTGAATGATGATAAACAGAGCCTTTCCAATAGAATAGAGTAAACCTGAATATAACTTAGAGATGTGAAATCCAGTGTAACTATATGGACTTTACACTTGTAAATATAAAGCCTGACATGAAAAAATGGATCTGTGAGACCTTTCCAAAAGCATGTGCTGTCTAAGTTTTGTTTCCCATTTCTCTTAAAACCACTACTAACTGAAGGTTGCCTTTCATGTTGTTACTTAAAAGCAAATGTACAACAACAAAAAAATACTGTAATTTCCCTACTAAGAAGCTCTAGCAAAGGCAGTTGGCAACATTTTTGCAGAAAGATAGCTTTTCCTCCTCTGAGGCTAGACATAATTATCCTAGCTGGCATCTTTTTCTTAGCATCTGCATTATTTATTTCTGATATTTGGCTCTGATGTTGACTTTCGAATACTGAATTTCTTCTGATGTTACACAGTGTGTCCAAAGGAGATTAAACACAAATAACTTGGCTGGTTCTATGAATTCATTTAGTGTTAGTATTCTGTCTTGCAAATATTTAAGTATTAATGACATTAAATCTGATACATTTTCAAATAATGCATGAAATATTGAAAGCCAAATTATTTAATTATTTGAAGGGCCTTGCAAACGTTTTGCAAACAAAATATTCCTATTAATAATAACTTTTCCTTGAAGTAAATGCTCAAACCTATACAACATTCTTCTGATGTAGTTTAGCTTAACTGTACAAAAAATATGTTTAGATTGCAGCCAGGTATATATGAACATATAGTAGGATTCATACTGAAAAAAGGTCACGTCTTTGTCTTAGAACATTCAGTGAAATAAACACAGCAGAAGACCAGTACAGTTTGTGTCGAGAACTCTGCAGAGACCTTGCTCAAGAGCTACAGAAAGAGGGACTTAAGGTATTTATATTATTCTGGTTACTTCAAAAAGACAACACTTTGCACTCCAACTTATTAAATGCAGCTTTAGTGTAAATGCTTTCAGCAGCATCATATCATGCAGTCTATCTTCAGAAGTTTTCATGGTTTCATTTACAGATGTTTAGAATGATATAAGACAGCATTTGGATATTGTGGAGGTGTATATCTAATAATATGTGTGGGGAAAAAAATTAAACTTATCAACCAGTTACTTAGCATATAAACATTTTTTGCTAAAAGCAGTGTTTGTTTGTAAGGGAGTAATAGAGCCATGCTTTGGACAATCATGTAACACTAATATATGTAAAACACTGTATTTCTCTCCCATATTTATACAGGATCCAGTCGGTAGCCAGTTGTGTAGTTTGAGAATTTGATGTGTGCCAAACTTGCCAACAAGTTATTCATATATTCATTCAGTGGTATGAATGGTAGAAACAATCCCTTTATTCTTTCTCCCCAGATTTCTGTTTATTACCTAGAAAGAGCAGTACATGTTTTCTTTGGAGGTCTTTGTGTTAAAGTAAGGAATAACATTCAAGACCTAAAAGACTTATGGTTAGTCTTCTTCAGCCATAAAAAATTACCTCAAAAGATGACAGTTTGGAAGGTAAATGATCAGCTAAGAAGGACAAGGAGATAAGCTTACAAAGGCATCAGAACAAAGGGAGTGCTATTTATTTACATTTGGATAGACATGATAGATCACACAAATGGTTTGGAAGGTGTTGCCAGTGGGAACATCTGTGCCAAACACGGAAGCTGTGTGGCTCTGATAGCACTATGCAGGAGGAAGGAAGTTTTCAACAAATCCATAATTGGGTATCACTTTTGCATCTTTAGTAGTTAGGATATCTGGTATTGGAAGTTTCGAGATGACAAAATAATTTTTTAGGGTAGGAGTGGCCTGTAGGCAAAACATGAACTCTGTTGAACGTGCACTGGTGGCAGATGGTCTGCTGAGAATTGTAGCCAAATGACTCAGTTCAGAGAATTTGACATCAACAGTTAGGGGCAAATACAGAATCTTGCTGGCAAATTCTTGGCAGTGCCCCTTGCTGTGCACAGATAAGTACTGGATCTTGCTTGTGGCTTAAGGGCCCATATAGATGCTACATAGTAATTGTTTCTGTTTCTATGACATGCTAAACCTTTTTCCTTTTTTATATTCTTTTTTTTTTCCAAGGGTAAAACTGTTACCTTGAAGTTAAAGAATGTGAACTTTGAAGTTAAAACAAGAGCTTCAACTGTGCTGTCTTCTGTTTCTACTGAGGAGGAAATATTTGCTGTCGCTAAAGACTTGTTAGGAACAGAAATTGATAGTGTTGCTCCTCACCCTCTACGGATCAGACTTATGGGTAAAAATATTTCAAACTCATTCTTCCTTTTCAGAATGATGAGATCTTACAGTGTATCAAAATAATATACACTGCACTCTAAAGTAAAATCAGTATAAGTTTATGTATCCTTTCTCTGTTAGCCTGGTAGTTTTTGCAAATTGAAACAGATCTGGAGTGATGAGTGGTAACTCAGGAATGTTTTACTAATTGAAGTTGGACTTGTTTTATAGAACAACATACACATCAGCATGAGAGCAGAGTCTTGAATCATAGCAGTGCTTATTCTGCTACCTTGAAAGGGCTTTTAAATCTGCTTTGCACCACAGCAACAGAAGTGCTTATAGATATTAAAGTACAAAGTTCTGCAAGAAATGCAAACACTTCTGACAAAAGTAAATTTGTCTTGATCCTAAGACCCTTATGTTTCAGGTGCCCATACATTCTGCTTGAAACATTTAGTGATATATAAAACTTATTTGCCTAAGATATTAAAATGTGCTGAAGATATAAATATTATTGTGGGGAAAATTCATGCAAAACTCTTTTAGACTGAATTTTAAGTAACTATATTGAGTTTATAGCCTCATGTTTTAGTGCAATCAGTTAAAATTTAAGGGATGTTAATGATATGATTGGGCAAGTGATTGCATCTGATAAAGTTGTATTGACCTTGTGATCTGCTGTTAGTATTTGCAGGTAGTATAGCCACCTTTTAGAGATAAAGGGCACAGTTATTGAGTGGATATATACCTCAAAAGATGTTAATTAAGAAATAGTTTTAAGTTCTCATAAAATTATTGTTATAAGTTTATTTTTCATATTAGGTGTACGAGTATCAGGATTTCTAAGTGAAGAAGAAAAGAAGTACCAACAAAAAAGCATTACGAGTTTCTTAAAATCAGGAAAAGAAGTTGGTTTCCTTAGGCTTCAGCCTGAGAAGTCCAACCAAGAGTATTTCACAAAAAGTTCAGAAGCATCTCACAGAGGGAGTTTTTTTGATCAAAAGCGAGCAGCAAGGCTACTAAACAGTGAGAATCTTGCTCCAAATGAAGCTGTAGGTAAGCAGCTCTTTCATGATAGGAAATCATCAGCAAATTTTGTGGAAGAAACAAAGAAAGTCACAGGTTTACAGAGTTCTAATGTCTGTAAAATCTTCACCTGCCCTGTTTGCTTTGAGGAGCAAAGCAGCAATAATTTGGAAGAACTTAATAGACATATTGATGAGTGCCTCAATGGAACATTTGTTAAAGATACTGTGGAAATATCCAAGAATGACAGGTCAAGCGAAGGTACACTCAACGCTCTCCCACAATTTAGAAATGAAAATGAAAATGAAAATGTTGATGAATGGCAAAAAAATGAAACAGATCAATTAGCAAGAACAGACCAGTCTGCAAGTATGTCTGAGAGCTTTACTAACAACAGCACAGAAAAATTTGCTCAGATAGTATCTGATAAGTCTCACAGAGAGCAACAGCCTAGCAATCTCAGTGACATTGCTAGAAATGTGTGTATGAAAGAGTGTCTCTTCCTCAAAAGAATATCTCAAGCCAATGAGGACCATTTTGAAAAGACCGAACATACAGCAGGAACTAGTTTATCCTGTTTCTTTGAAGCTAAAGAAAGCAGTGTTCTTGTTTGTCCAGTTTGTAATACAGAACAGAAAACCACCAGTCTTGTGTCATTTAACAGACATGTGGATGTCTGCTTAAATAAAGGCCTTATCCAGGAGCTGACAGAAAAAAAAGATTTTTCTGCTGAGAATTACAATATGGAAAACTGGAATAGAGTTGGTGAGTATATGCACTAGGATATATTTATTATTCAAGTTATCTGCTTGTACAATTAAAATACTTTGGTAAGGGTGTACTTTGAACTTTTGGGGACTTTGAGATTTTTGCTACAAGCTCATTTTAGTAAGGCCTGTGTAAGAGTGAACATTTTTATCTAAAAAATACCAAATCAGTTTTCATGAGAAACTAGATTTATGACTGTAATGGTAGTTAGACAGTGCCCTCCCATTTGCCATAACGGTGACATAGGAATTGCTGCTGATTTCTGTAAATGGTCTGTTTTTTACCCCAAGCTATGTTCAGAATCGTGTTTGCAAGGCCACTGAGATTAAAATGAAAATCAATGAAAACATCTTCAACCTGGATTGTTTCAGAGATTTAGTTGACAGAAAAGTTATGTTATGTGCTAGCAAAACCACAGAGGGTGAGCTAGAGTTTAAAGGCAGAAACTTCCAAGCCTGTTGTATATAAATATAAAATATATCACGTAACTGCACCTGTAACATGCCAAACCAGTAGATGTTTACTCAAGTAGTTTCTTTCTTTGATGAAGAGTTAATCTTTGGCCAGATTAGAAGACATGTGCAGGTAGTTAAGTATCTGCCTAAAGTATTTATCCCTATTTTCCCTGATATTTATAAGAGAAGATTAAAAAGCTAGCATGTTAGAATTTTCAGTATCCCATTAATACTTAAAATATGAACCTTTTACACAGAAAATTTTATAAACACTGTTGCTGTCACATGTGCAAACAGACTTTGATTTAAATTAAAGACTTACTGTTGGTGAAGATTCTTTTTTCCCCTCTGCAGGATAAAAAAATTAAAAACGTAATTTCCAACTACCACCTGAAAATCCACTACATTATGCTGAAATATTTCTGAAAACTTCTGAACTAAAAGGTTCAAAGTAATCCCTTAGAATTCAATAAACTGAAGGCTTTTTGGTTTTCTCTTTTTAAAATGTTAATATAAACTACAATACTCAGACTGCAGCTAATAAAATATCTGCTTTTTGAGACAGATTAAATTTGGTTATGTTTAAAAAAGAAAGTTCTGCCATGTGTGTAATTTCTGAAGCATTTTTTCTTTCACGAAGTGATTAATTTTTGTTGTTTCCAATTACTTTTAAGGAGGTTTAAGCAAAGAACAGCAATGCACAAATCCATCACAAGGAACAAAAAGGTGAGAGTTTTCTGGAATGTTGAGTACACCACTCATTTTAAAATAATAAAGTTTAGAAAACTATTCAGTGTTGTAAACACTGTTGTGTAGGTATGCATTGTATATTTTAAGCTCTTACTGTTTTATTGTTTGTTTTTTAACTTCAGGTCTGGATTAACAACTTCACAATCAGTATCAAAAAAGACCAAGTTGAGCAATTCCAAGCATACAATCAAAACGTTTTTTAAATGACTGTGTAGCAGCATATTCTATATGAAATATTTCATAGGGTTTTATAACTGCAAATTAATTTAGCATTGTTGGTAGGCTGGATTCTGTCACTTTGGAGCCATTGCATATCTGTATAAAAAGAACATGATGTCTGAGGTAGAAGAAGAGGTACAAATATAAATAAGGTAATTTTTTTGGTTTCTTTTTTTTAGAATAGTACTTTTTTTTCCCCAGTTGTTTCCAAGAATCAAAATTCACTAGCACTACAATTTTGTTTGTATTGAACATGTGGAACTTTCTGAGAGCCATGAGCAGCCTCATGAATTCTCTCTGCTATTCAAAAAACGGAACAGATTGGGTAGAGCTGCCTTTGAGCAAGCTTGTAGGGCAAGCTCCCTAGAGAACAGGAATCATTAGCTAGGGTGCTACACTGTACTTACTGAAGGCTCTCTCAGGACACCTGACCTACCATTCTCTCTCAGGACCACACCTGACCTGCCATCCTCACTGTGGTAATCGTAGTAGCTCAGGCTGACACTTCCTTGGACAATTCAATGCCAAATTTAATTATTATATTGGCTGTGTGATAACAAGGAAGAGCTGAGTTGCTTGACTTCAGCTTACCAAATGTCTTCTCAGTGAACACAAAAATTTATTGATCTCACAGTTACAAAGGACAAGAACTTAGACCACTATCAAGCTTTCATTGTTGTTACTGAAAATTACTTCAGTAAGAATTGATGGACCAGCCCTGTCCATCTCATCGTGGTGAGATACGGGATGACTTCACTGATTTAGAAAATGTTAATAAAACTGCTAATTGAGAGAAGAATTCCTCCGGTTTAGTCAGACAAATGCTATTTGATCCTTGACCTTTCCAAAGAGATTGAGAACTCTTCACGGTTTGAAATTGTTACCAGTCAGTAGCACTTAATTTGCTCTAAATAAAAGGTCTCATGGTGCAATAATAATGAATTATGTGCAAATATGCAAGATGATGAACCTCTTACTGTTTACCTATATTTCTCTTTAAAATTATTTTGTATTTCTGAATAAGTTATATTTTATCAGTGCATATGTTGAAGAAAGGAATTAAGTGCAAATATTTAAAATACACTGTTTAGCTTTTTCTGTTCATGACAAAATGCTTAAAGGAATTTTATTATAATTAAATATTTATCTGACAAATAATTTATTATGACAGCATATTTCTTAGAAGTTACACAAACAATGCTAAACCCTATATGAAATATAAATTGCTTTTTGATTGTAAACTCATTTAAAGAAGTGGCTACCGTAGAAGCATCTATTTTGTTGTTTAACTGTGTTGGAAGTACTTGGGGATTTGCTTGTTTTTTAATCCAGTATGTACATGGTATGTCTTAGATGCCCAGGCTAAGTTCAGAGTGTGCTTTTTGTTTCCAAAATTGCTGGAATGATTACACCATCTCAACCTGCTCATCTGTTTGTTTACCAGATGCCACTGTACCCACAGCTCTGTCATTTGACTTCATGTCAGTGCTCCCTTACCTTCTTCAGACCAAATCAGCTGGACTAGTTCAGACTGTGCAAATTGATTCAGTTGACTTTTTCTGAACCAGGTCAGTGAGCATTCAGCATGAGCTGTTCTGTTGACAGAGGTGGGAGCTGGAAACTTTTGGTAGGAAAGACATAAAAGCAACTGAGGGAACATTAAGCTCCCACTGCTGTTTAGAAAGTGAACACCTCTCCCTTTATTAGTTTGTATCTGTCTGATTCAATAAAGTGTAGAATCTAAGTATTACCTTGTCATTGTGTGTGTATCTTTAAATTGTGTATTTTTATGTAAGCATTACTTAGCAAAAACTAAGCTACTGTAAGTGCTTGAAAAAATTAAGTTAGTTTGACTAAGCCTTGAAAATTGTCTTACCATCTGTTTAAAAGTGAAGTGTCATAGAGCTATCATTTTGAAGCGTTGGTAACAGGTAGAAACATGAGCAGGACAGAGTTTGGGCTCGACATGTTCTCCCTGTAGGTTGATCCACCTTGGAACTATTTTGGGGATGGTTTATCACAGCCCGGTCTCTCTCCCTCTCACACATTGTAGTTTGCAGGTCCGAGCCAAGGGCTGGAGTTATTAAGAATCATACTGCCCACAAGTCAGCCAAGGGAGCCACTGCAGTGGCCCAGGTTTGTCATCCAGCTAGTGTTGCGGGGATCTGTGCCATGTCATTCTGATGCCATTTGTATACGTGAGCACCTGTTGAGGCTGGGCCTGTCCATTTCACTGTTCTAATTACTACTTGTAAGCAAAGGCAGGTGGCAACCGGCAGCTGTAACCGTAAAGGATGAGGGTAACTGCAAGGAGCTGCACTTGAACAGACTAAGAATTCATGCACTGCAGGATTCAGAATCCTGTAGTTTCATACTTTAAGTAGAAGAACACAGTTTAATAGATTAATACACAGTTTAATAAAAAATACTAACTAGACTTCAAATCTCACCTTCTTTTACAGGAGATAATTTATGTTTTTTCTCCTTTATGCACTATTCAACATGCTTGGGTCTTACATTTTATCTTTATATTGGTTCATTTATGTATTTATTACTACTGTTACTTTAATACTAAATGTTACAGAAAGTTCTTTAAGTTCCTGTCAGAGATACTGTGAAGGCAAGTGAGGAATATGTTACATTACTTCCTTGCTCTGCACTTTGTTTTGGATTTTGCATCTCTGTAGGTTTCTGCATCAGTCTTTCTGCGGTTTGTTGGGGCCATTTGAAAGAGTCAGTATTGTGGGAAGTAGTTAGAAAATGTGGTAAACTTGCTATTTGCAAAATTTGAGCCCATGTAGTTGTACTCATAGGATGTGCTCTGAAATAGTACTGTATGTTAGTAATTAGAATGGAAACTAGCAGCTGGTGTTTCCTCACTGTATGTAAAATTATGATTTTACTGTAACTCGTGCTCTGTATGAGGCTGCAAATCTATTCCTCCTTTGGTGCCAGCTTTGTAGGCAAACCTGATCACTCCATAGTTGTCTCTGGTCACTTATTTTGAGAAGGAGCATTAATGTCGAAAACAGTGGGTCTGTATTACTAGCCCAGCCATCATACAGAAGTAAAACTTCCTCTTAAGGAATTTTGCTGGAACATTTGATGGGAAGCAAGAAAAAGTGAAACCTCCATAATTCAACTATCGCAAAATCAGTTCTTCTCACTTGGTGTATTTTCACAGGGTTTCAGGGTTTTTTTGGCTGAGTAATGTTCATCTGCTTTAAGTACAGTTGATGCAATTGTCCTATCAGACTAAGGTGTATCAAATGTAAAGATTTTTATACATTACAGCCTGTCTATATCGAAAGTGTTTAAAGGAGAAAAGAACTGTGAAATCTCTTAATCTGTGATAAGCTGAATCTGAGCCAATAGTTTAGTATCCAAATTTGCTCAGTTTACAAACTCTTGAGTCTTTCTGATTAATTTTACCATGGACAGGTATCGTGTTTATAATCTTGGAAATTAAAACAATGGTATAATTTAATTACTAAGAAAAAATTACATTGAAGGAACTCAAATCTGTCTACAGTTTTGTAAGGCTGCATATTGATAGTCCTGCATTCTTGGAGCTATACTTTTCCCAGTATTTGTTTTGAAATGCCAGCAATATCAAAAGCTGTTCTTAAAGTAAATTTTAGGGTAGTCACTCAATTTTTATGCCCTGAGAAAAATCATTGTCTGTGTGAAATGAAATATCAATGCTGCCTTAAGTAGACCAAAGTAACAGTGGACTGCAAGATAAATTGAGGAATAGATAGATTGGATGGATCTCAGCATGTCAGTTCACAAAAACTGACCCTTTTGGGGGGTGTGTGTTTATTTTGATGGGACTTTGACAAAAGCAAATGAAAATACTGCCTACCTGAAATTGTGATTGGATCAGAACTGCTAGTGCATGTGTGTAGTTATGCACAAATTTATGGCAGAGGCGCCTCAGTCTCTTACATCCCGAGGCTTTGTCAAGCTAGTCACCCTTCCCAGTGTGGTGTACACTGGTTGACAGTGGTGAGAATAACTCCCCCAAATGGACTCCAACCTGCAGAGAGAGCTCCAGGACCACGTTGTAATTAGTAATACAACCATGACTACCCGGTAATTAGTAATAAAGTGTTACTTGTTTGTGTGGTGCAACGGGACTGCCTTTTGTCTTGTGTGTGCTTTTGGAGGTCCCAAGTGCTATTGGCACATAAGGCTAGAGAAGACCTAGAGATTGGATGGGGCAAGGATGATCCTGCTCAGTGCCTAGCTGGTGCCAAGAAATGCAGTATATTTAATTCCTGGTCTCTGTTAGAACAAACTCCCGAAGCTGCTCCACAGCTCTGCTCCTTGGTGTGGTGTGTCCAGGCGGTGGGTGCTGCTGCGGGTGTGCCCGCAGGGGTGTGTGAGGCCTCGAGCCCCAGAACCGGTTTGTCAAGGCCAGCACAGGGCACCTCCCTCTGCACACCGACCTGAGGCCCCTTCCCTGGCATGAGGAGGAAGAGGAGCCAGGGGCAGCGATGAAGGGTCTGAGCCGCCTGATCCGCACCGAGGAGGATGCTGTGCGGGGAGCCATGGCAGCCAGCCACGAGGGCCGTGAGTCCGGGGGTTTGGAGGCGAGGTAGCCCGGGGGGCAGCGCAGCCCCGGGGCCCCAGTGCGGCGGGCACGGCCCCATCAGGGCTGCTGGGGCGGTGGCATCCTCCCGAACCCGCTTTTTGCCTTGATCGAAAAACAAAATGAGCGGTGGGGGTTGGAAAGGTCAAGATTAAACATGAGCTCCTTTACGTGTAGTGAAAGACAGCAGTAAATGTGTGGATAGGGGGTCGGAAGCTGATTTTGACATGTTGCCTTCTAAAGGAGAAGTCCTGCAAACTGCCCAGTACCCTGCTTCACCCCTGACCTGCTCTGGGTGGGTTCGCTGGCATCAGTCATGTCTCTGGGGCTGAGCCCCTGCCACCAGTCCCACAGCTGATCTGGGTCCCCATTTTGGGGACGCAGAAATCAAGAGGACCTTGCACTCAGCAACACAAGTCTCAGTGATGAGCTCTCCAGCTTTCATCCTGCACACCAGTCTGTGAAAGACCAGACTGCTCTGGCGCAGGCTGCAATTAGTGAAAAGACGTGATTTGTGGAAATTGAGCGGTAGTTGTTAAACCCTGCCTTGCCCCAGTCCTGTGATCCAAGCGTGACAACCAGGAGCCCTTCTGGGCTGTGGTTCCTGCTTCCAGGCTGGCAAAGTGGGCGGGAAAGGAAAGAAACTGATAAAATATTACTGTTGGACTCGGTGGATTTTCCTATGACCTCTTTGAATCAGAAAATTACTATTTTAGAAAAAGATTCTCATGAATTGCCCTAGAAATTTTATTTCCAATAACAAGAAAACAAAGGAAACATTGAAAAGGTTGTCAAATTATTAAATATATGACTTAATTTTTAGAAACAATTTTATTGCCATTTGAATCTAAATGTTGTTATTTTTTTATTTTACCTCCTTGGAATCTTCAGCCAGTTCAAATTCTTGGGGTTTTTTTCCATGTGCTTTTTGAGATAATTTTGGATTTCATCATGTGGACACCACAACAGGAAATTAGAAACAGACAGGGGAGGTAAAGGAACATACACATGCAGGGATTTTCATTGTCTGTAAGTACTGAAATCTCTGCTGCACTTTTTTACTTCATTGGAGATCATCCATATTTGTGATATTACTGAGAGACAGAATGAGGCCTCTAAAGTAGGACATAAGTATGAGAAAAGATACTTCACTTTCTGTTTTGAGGCCTTTTGAGGCCAACAAAGCTATTTACTTTTCTGCACTTTTTATTTTCTTGTTCTTCCAAGAGATGAACAATGTTGGGACATTGAATATACTGCTGCCAGGACTGTCTACAAAAGAAATTGAATATAACTATTTTATTGTTATAATATAAATATACAGTTATGATACAAGCTGTAGGGCAATAAGCCAGATGTTTTGTATGAAGCCATAGAAAATACCCCCTAAAAAAAACCTGACAGCCTCAAGTAGATAATTGATTGCAACTGTTACTTGAAAATAGAGTGGTTACTAGTGACACAAGGAGTGCCAAGTCTTGGAGACCCCAGAGCTTCCATAAATCTGTAGTCTGACAGCTCTGTACTCCTGTGATTTCATACATGGGAAAAAAAATCAGTTTGCAAAAGCAACAAAAGTTTGGGCAACGAATCAGTGTCATGGTGTGTCTGGATTCTCACTGTTCTTAACTCATGAATTAATAAGAGATATTAAGAGAGAGATTATTAAGGAACATGATGCCCAGAACAGAAGGTCTTTTTAACAGCACACAGCCAATTCATTGCTTCTGGACAGGAGAGAAAAGATCAGTTATTAATTCTTTGTCAGAACTACAACAAAACTGCCCTTGCAGCACTGTGTTTGATGCAGATACAGTAAAGAAACATAATTTTCTCTTGTTTCTTGAAGGCAGTGTTGAGTAGTTGTTCCTGAATGTCCTGAGGTGCATTTATCTTTGCATTCTCAAGTAACGTGTGTGATGTTCATCAGCAGTCAGCAGGAACGAATGTGGCCTAATTGTAACTAATTGCAGCTACTTAGTGCTGTACATTTTGTTTCCACATTTGCCACAGATTTGTCTTGAGCAAGGTATCCTCTGACCATTTGTTATCTGAATTGAAATTAAGTTAGTGGAAAGCTCTGGTGGATACTTCTTTAGGGTAATGACTATATAAACTAGGAGTGAGAAATTTATTCTTCGAAGATTCTTTTGTTCATAGATCAAAGATCCCAAAGTTCATAATGATGATTTTCCAGTCAGGCATGCTCCTTGTCACAGATGCCAGGGGTGCCTTTTTATTTGGAACTGCTTTTTTTTCTTTTTTTATTTTCCCCTGTGCCCCCATGTTGTAATACAAGCAAAACATATTCTATGATTTGCGGAGAAATTTGGGAGGTTGCTTCTTTTGTTTGAGGTACTTGAATGATTTCATAGGAAAACTGGAAATACCTTTGCAAGTATCCAGTTTAATTTCTAACTCATTCTGTTACAGTACAACTGTGATTATTCCCCCTGAGACTATAGCCATGGGTAACATGTGAAATGCAATTAAGTGAATGCCATACTGATTTTCCTTAGTATGCTGTGCAGTCATACTGCCTCAAGCTGTGTTCTTATTAGGCATTAATGAACTTAGACATAATGCGGTAGGATGAATTTGCCTGAGAGGCCTTTAAGAAATAGTTAATGCTGCAGTTCCTGGTTCAACAAGGTGCTGTCCTCTTTGGTGGTATCATTGGACAAGTGATTTCAGGCCAAAATATTCTAGACAGAAGATATCTAAGTAATTATATTACAAGTGTGATATACTAGGGAATTAAAGATATCTACTAACATTTTTGCAAGTGATTTAACTGCTATGCTATTTTCTTCTAAGTGATTAATCAAATGTTAAGGTAGAAATATGAAAAATACTCTGACCCCCAGCTAAACCAGTTGTAAGGTATTGGCATATTACTTTACAAAGTTACTGAACATGCTGTTGCAGCTACTTTAGCTGACCAAACAGATGTTCACTTTTGAATTGAGACATTGAGGAAAGGTCTCAGTTTAAAAGTAAATGTCGCATTGTGGCCAGATTTTGAGTTCAAGTAGACACCTTTTTGTTTGTTTCTTCTTGCTCCCTGTAAAACCTGGTTGGTTTGGTTGGTTTCAGTTGTTTTGTTTTGTTTTTCCAGTTGTGTCATGCCATTTGGTTACTGCTTTAGATTTTTTTTATTTTGGTGGTGTGTTCTGTTTTAAAACAGAGCAGCTTCTCAAAAGAATAGGAAATAAATGCTGCAGTTTGTACCATTCACTGGTATGCCTATAAAATAATTTGGGACTCATTTAGATGGCAAGACCTTTGTAAAAGAACTGTCCCTGTGAGCAGTGCAAACAAAGGTAATCCATGTTCTGAAATGTCTACCTTTATTTGCACTTAAAATTTGAAACTAGAAACACTAGCAAAGTATTTCTAGAGGAGAAAAAGATAGTCTGGAAACACTCCTACGATGAGAAGCAAATTATTCTCATAACATTAAATCATGGCAAATAGCAGAAAGTAAGAAAAGTATCATTACCTTTATGTTGGTTGTGGCTATTTTTTTAATAATACAATTTTTTCATCATGTTTTTCCACAGTGTTGCCAGATGAGAGAGAATTTCAATATGCTGCTAAAATTAACAATTTGGAAACCATGGAAAAGCTGTTTAAAAAGAATGTTAACTTAAATGCTGTAGATACTGTGAGTATGAAGTGCCTGACAGATCACTGCTATGAAACGTGACTCCTTGGGGTTGCTTGGTGGAATGCCAGCATGCTGGTGTGCCCCATCAACTGCAAGGTGGTGGAACTGTGGGAGTCCCCTCTAGGACCTAATTAAGAAACATTTCACACATCCATCATGAACAGTAGGATTTGTGCAGCATAACTCACATGTTTTTGCATTTAGCCACTAGTCAGGGTATCACATGGGGAAATAAGGACTTCTCAATTGTGTCCCTACTATAATATTTCCTCAGTGTTCTTGGGTGACTAATTTCTCAAGTTCCCCATCTTTTAGAGTGGGAGGACTTTACCTCATTGAGAATGAATTTTTTTTTACTAACATCATAAATTTCAAGGGTGAAGTATTACCCTTTGGTTTGTATGGAACCATGGGAGCATTCTATCACATCCTCTAGCTCCAGCTGAGATCAGAGTTCAGATTTTGCCCAGAGAGATGAAAATGCTTTTCTTATGCTGCCTTGAACTCTGGGCCTAAAATCTGAGGATATATACTTCACAGTAACAAAATATAGTGCTGTATTCAACATGAGAAGTAGTTCAACAGCAACAGAGTGACATTAAGCTGGGAGTTGGGGATAATAGCCCTCAGTGGCTACATATAAATCATCTATCCATGAACATCCAAAGTTAACCACAGGTTCTGAAAAAACTTTCTTTCCCATGACCGTGTTCATTTTCCCCCACTGGAGGATGTTGAATAGTCCATGTGAATTCTCTGGTTTGTTTGTGAAAAAAGAGGGAGACAAAATTTTCTTATGTGTAAACTTCTTTTGAACAGTGAGAGTGTTCCCATCAATTGCATAGAACTCTAAAAAGTCATGTAAAATAGTTCTTGCTTCCTTATTGCTTGCCAGAATTTAGGAAATTAAACTAAATACATTTCCAGTCAAGTAGTTTGAAACTTTATTCTGTCATCCTTAAATCACACCTGTATTGTGAGAGAGTTATTAGCATAGCTATGTGGGGGTTGTGCTTTGATTGATTCTCCTAATAGGGGTGTAGCTTATACTGGCAAAGCCATTCTTTTGTTCATATTGATCATTCCTGCCCCTGTACTCCCAAGCCAAATAAGCAAGGCTGTCAAAAGCTGAGTTTTTATAGTGCTATTTCTGTGCAGGAGTTTTTTTCTGGCATAAATACACGTTGTAAATCCCACCTTTTTATGTTTTTAATGCATATCGCTTTAAATTTAAACTTACACGTGAATAAGTCAAATGATCTGCAGAGAAGAATAAGAGAACAAATCAAAACCTACTTTTAAAGTTAATTAGTTAGATCTCTTTATACTTCCTTGTATGGAAACTATGAGTGAATTATATTCAAGCCAGTTATGTTGACATTAACTGAAAACAAACTCCCTCCACTAAAGTTTAATTCAATTTAACAATCCCTTTTAAATTCAGACCATTAATTACTTTACAGAACAATTAATCAAGTCTTCCTGATAAGCATTAAACCTATATACCTGTGTAAAATTACTCACTGCTGGCAAGATGGTAGCTTTCACTTACGTAGATAATGACTCAGTCTGGGAAGGTGACTAACACTGAACGAGGGAGAAATTTTGTCATGCTTTGCAGAGATTTAGTGAAAAGGGGGATATGAGAAGCAAATCTACTTGTGTAAATCTAGCTCTCAGCTTTTCAAATCAATCCATATAATAAAATAGTAAACAAAGATGCTTCTTGTACTGCATTCATTTTCTCTAGGCAGTCTTTGATACTTCATCCCACTTTGACATTTCAGTGAAGGAACAATGCTATGTAGACTAACTAAACTATTCTGTTTTTAAAAGAATTCTCTCAAGATCAATACCTAAATTCTGTCCACAAGGGAATAAAAATGTAGATAAAGACCTAGTGTGGCTGTTGAAGGAGAAATATGAAATAGTATATAGTAACAGATACATTTGGTAATAATCAGAGAATTCCAAAATCCTGATCACCTGCACACAGAAAATAACTGTATTACAGACCTGACAAACAAAGCTTTGCTTATTTCAGCTGAAGCGCACTGCGTTCCATTTTGCTGTTGCGGGAGGTCATGTATCAGTGGTGGATTTTCTTCTTCATCACAAGGCTAGGCTTGACATATCAGATCAGGTAAGCTGTTTTGCTTGTGTTGATTCACATGGTATAGGAACACCTTAGGGGAAAAGTGAAAGTAGATATTTATCTTGTGCTCCCAGTTGTGCAAAGTTAAATGCTTGCTGTAAAAACTCCAGTTTGCCTTAGAACTTCACACATTTATGTGAAAAAACATTGTTAGAGAAAAATGCGTTGCCTGGAATATTGGCTAAGTTAAATACTTGAGTCAGCACAAGACAAGGGTGGCTGAAGCCACTTGTACAAATACACTGTCTGTGGTAGTTGTAAATTAATCATGGGCTACTTTATATGAAAGCAATCACTGAAAGTAAAAATGAGCTATGGGGATCACTAGGAGCTCAGAAAGTACTCCTTGTGTTCTTTTCCTCCATTTTTATGGGAGTAGCTTAATGCAAAACTGTCAGCTGCTCTGCAGCCGCCAAGACGTTAAGTGTTTATCTGTGTATGGCTGATTTGCTTGGGCCAGATGGTGATCCACAGTGCAAGATTTGAGTCACGTATTAAAACCAAATGTATGGTGTGTTATTAATAAACATGCTATTCAAACCAGGAGTTTTCCATTTAACTGAGTAATGAAAATTCATGAATTTACCTTTACCTTTTTTCTGCTGTTTACTTCTTATCCACTGTATGCAGCAGTGTTTAAGTTATAAATAAGATAAATGCCAGGTTGTGGAGAGTGGAGGGAGAAAGCTGCCTTGTTTTCACATTGTGTTGGAATGAAAATAAGATGAGAAAGATCTATCAGTTGCAGTTACCAGTGGCTCATGGCTTTGGCATGTTCTTGCAGTGTAGGTAACCATTTCCTCATTAATGCTGGTTGAGTTGCTCTGAAATGTGCTCCTGAGCTGCTCTGTCAGTGAATACCTCACATGCTGCTCTGAAGAAATATATCCTCCTTCTGGACCCTATCAACTCCTAAGCAGATCTTGCACTGTTGTAAGCAACGTTTCCCATTTGTCTGGCAAGCTGAAAGACATTACCTGAATGGAAGTTTAAAATTAATAGTCTATAATATAAATGCTATTGGATAAGTACTGCAAGAAGTTTTCTTCAAGTATTAGTTCTCTCTAACAGTTAAGAAATGGATCCCTGGATCTTCCACAGAGTACCAGTGGGTATAGTGTAAATTTTATTCTGTATCTATTGTAAATTATCCTTTATGGCAAATTATTTTTCACTAGCCATCTTTCAGATTTATTGAGGCAATGAGGTGACTCAAAACATATTATTGGTCCTTTCGTTACCCTGATAGGTTGCATTGAAGCCACAGTGGAATGTATAGTCCCTCCCCACATGTTGGGGTTTCTGTTAGACATTTAGAATCTCATTCTAACTAAAGATTATCCTTAAATTATTATTTGTCTTTAATTCTTAGATGTTGCTTATCATCATTTTGAAAGACCACTGGAGACACTCCATCATAGTTAGCTTACAGGACTTAAATATTATGATATTACATTTTGTATTTGACAGTGATTCATGTACTCTCTGGCAATCAGTTTGATCTTGCAACTGATAAGAAATAGCATGAAGACATTGTGACTTGATTTCTGACATACTTTTTGTATTAATAAACATAAAGTCTTAAGCCCTCTTAACACTGCTCAGTACAAAAAATAAGATAAAAACACAGAGCAGCATTCCTAGCAGCAGATAAGTGTTGCTCCCATCTCTAGATTGGAGACTTGATGTAACTCATGGAGGTAGTTAAAATGTTTATTGATTAAGAAACACATTTCTAAGAAACTGGCAATAAACACACCACTATTAATTGTATTACTAATTGGTATTAATAGTATTGTTAATAGTATTATTAATAGTAGTATTAATTCACAACTATATCAGTCCCAAGCTGCAGTGATTGAGTTACAATTCTATTGCTTGTTACCATTTTTAGCGTTGGTACACAATTACTGCAGAGAGATCTTATAATACAAAGCTGCAATTCTTATCCTTCTGCACTTAATATCAAGGTAGAAGTTTATCTGTTCTTATCCATCCTACTATCCCAACTATTTCAGAGGTGGACCCAATGAAGAGTCCAAGGCAGTCCCTCACTACATTGGAGGGAGCTTGGGTCTGCAGGTCATCTTATCACCCTTAGCGCAGGAGTCCAGAATCACACGATTCTCCGCGTTTTTGGTCTCCATATGATTTTATACCTTGTTTGCCTTTTTTTTGTCTTCTCCTTTGCCCACCTTATTCCTACCCTTGTACTTCCTTTTCTCCTCCCAGACTCCCCTCTGCCAAATAGCACACAGAGAGAATCATATAAAGTGGCTGAGGTTGGAACCTCTGGAGATCACCTAGTCCAGACTCCTGATTAGAGCAGATTACTCAGAGCTGTGTCCAATCAGGTTTTGATTATCTCCAAGGATGGACACCCCGTAACCTCTCTGGGCAATTGATTCCAGTGTTTGAACATCCTTAGAGCAAAAAAGATTTTTCTTATGTTGAAGTGAATCGTCTTGTACTTCAGTTTGTGCCCATTGCCTCTGTCCCTGTCACTGGACACCACTGAATCTGGATGGTTCTTTTTTACTCCCTTCCATCAGGTATTTATGCACAATGATAAGATCCACCCAAGTCTTCTTTGACTAAACAGTCCCATGTTGCTAAACATCTTCTCATATGTCAGATGTCCCTGGGGCATGTCCCTCCTATGCTGGAAAGCCCAGAACTGGACATGATACTAGAGGTGTGTTCACCAGTGAGTAGAGGGGAAGGATCACCGCCCTTGGCCGGGTGGCAGTACCCTTCCTAATGCAGCCAAGGATATAATTTGCCTTTCATGCTGCAAGGGCACACTGCTGATTCATGTTTAGCTTAATGTCCACCAGGAGCCTCAGGTCCTCTTCTGCCAAGCTACTTTCTAATCAGTTGGCCCCAGTCAGTACTGCTGCCTGAGTTTGCTTCCCCTCAGGTACAGGACTTTGGATTTCCCCCTGTACAATTTCATTATCTTCTTTACCAGGCCTTTTCTCCAGCCTGTCAAGGTTCCCCTGTATTGTAGCACACCAATCTGATATATCAGCCATTCCTCCCAATTTTATACCACCTATAAAATTGCTGCAGGTGCACTCTGTCCCATCACTCAGGTCATTAATGAAAATGTTAAACAGTGCTGGACCCAGGATCAATATGTGCATTGCTTGTGACTGGACTCCACCTGGACTTTGTGTTGATAATCAAAGAATATTTTGGGCCTGATAGTTCAGCTGGCTTTCAGTAGAATTTGGTATACCTGTTTGCCTACACTTGCACTTCTGTTTGTCTAGAAGGATGTTATGAGGGACAGTGTCAAAACTCTTATGAAAATTGAGATAAACATTCTGTCTCTCTCCTCATCCGCTAGTCTCATTGTGTAAGGCTATCAATTCTAGTTACTTTTTCTCCTTATTCATGCTTAGGAAGGTTTTTCAGGACAGACTTTTGAGACACACTCACAAATTTTGCCCAAGCCTAGATTTGTCTCATAGCCTGCACACCAGATGCATGTTCCATGTTGCCCTCCACTGTTTTCCACTGCCATTTCTTCAAATACAGCAAAGGCACTGATAGACTGTAGTCCTGTGCAGAGCCTCTAGGATGATTAGAACTGCAGCATATGGTTTATGAGGAGGTGCTGAGAGAGGTGAGCCTGCTCAGCCTTGGGAGAAGAATGGTAAAGGGGACACCTTGTGGCTGTCTGCAGCTACATATGGGGAGAATACAGAGAAGGCAGACAGACTCTTCTCACAGGTTCTCAAATTGCAACATGGGAGGTCCCAGTTAGATAGAAGAAGAAAAAAAAATTCACTGTAAGGGTGGTCAAACACTGAAACAGATTTTAAAGAGAGTTTTTTAGTCTTAATCTTCAGGCTATTCAAAGCTTGCCAGGAGAAGGTCCTGAGTGACCTGATCTGGTTGGACAGGCTTTGAGCAAGAGGCTATAGCAGTGGGACCTCCAGAAGTCTCTTCCATCCTGTATTGTTTTCTTATTCGATGAATAGTTTATGAGTAGTACCCTGAAGTCACTGTCACCTCATCCTGTCACTGGTCACCACAGGAAAGAGATCAGTACCTGCCCTCCCACTTCCCCTCACAAGGAAGCTGGAGGCTGCTATGTCTCCCCTCAGTTTCCTCTTCTCCCAGCTGAACAAAACAAGTGACCTTAGCCACTCCTTGTATGACCTCTCCTTAAGGCTCTTCACCATCTTCGTGACCATTCTTCGAACACTCTCTTACAGCTTTATATTCTTCTTGTATTGTGGCACCCAAAACTACACACAGGACTCAAGATGAGGCTGCATCAGCACAGAGTAGAGTTAGTCCTTTTGTTTCTAAGAAGTTAAAAACAAGGTTCTTTTTTTTCTTTTTTTTTCTTTCTTTCTTTTTTTCCCCTATAATAGAAATATTTTTTAGAGAATTTGAGAGAAAATAACCTTAAAAAGTCTAATTGGAAAATTATGGTGACTCGTGGATATAGAGCCTGAAATGTCATCCGCTACACCCAGGGCTAAATATCTACATGGATTCTGGAGAGAGAGAATAATTTGCAGGTAGTATTTAGTACCCCCTCCCACCCCTCCTTAAAATGGGATCAGTCCTTCTCTGGAGATGCCAGACCTGTCAAGAAGAGGACACACTGAACATTTAGCTAAGTCTTGTTGCATTACATTTTTCTTAATTCCACTCATACTGCTAGGTGTTAATATTGCTTTTCTAAGAGCCTACAGAGCAGAACCTGATACACTGAATTAATCAGAAAGATTTAAAGAAATTTGGTGTGAGGTGGTACTTGTTGCAATCCACCCTGCAAGGTAGAAGTAAGTTTTGGGTCAGAGGCTGGAGGTGCTGGTTTTTTCCCAGTCATTTAGGCTGGGGCAGGGGGCTGCTTCAGAGGCACCCCTGCTCAGAATGAGGCCTTCTTGGGGTAGTGGTGGGTGTGTGCACAGAAGGACTCCTTTGACATGGTGTGGCTCATAGGAGATAAGCATCACACACTAAGAGACTCCCCACTGGCCTCCACAAAGCTAAGAGCTTGTGGGCTAGGCCCCCTCCCCTCAGCCTTAATCTTCAATCTCCTGGCATGAGGTTTCTTTGCACAGCTTGCTACAATAGCAATGTTTTAAGGCAATTAAAAAATCCAATTCCTAACAGTAATTTCTGTCTTTGTAATTTTATTTGAAGCATGGCCTGACAGTGATTCATCTTGCAGCTTGGACTGGAAATCTGGATATAATGCGAAAATTAGTTAAAGCAGGTGCTGATCAAAAGGCTAAGAATGAGGTTTGTTATGACAGATTTTTATCAACTCTAAACATGTTTGTTTGGGAAAAAAGTCAAACTTGTTCTTACAGAGTCACTTACACTTTTTCAGGAAGGAATGAATGTACTGCACTTTGCAGCTCAGAACAACAGCGTTAAAATAGTTGATTATTTTCTCCAAGAACTTCATCTGAATGACTTGAACAAGCCTGATTTGGTACAGTGTGTTTCTTTCTGTTTATTTCTTTGATGTTTAGGACAAAACAATCGTGACTTGGGGAAATTCAATTAATTTTAATTTATTGCTAGTTACATAAACTTTTAATTACTGACTTGAATATTGAGAAACGAGTAAAACAAACAGCCAGACAAGCACTTGGAGAAAACGCCTTTTCTTCCTCTTTGATTGTCTCAGTTGAACTGCAGAAACCTCTCCTCCCCTGCTCTCCTTGCTTTTGCTGCATGTGATGCTCAGTCGCATTGGTGAGGCAATAGGAGGCAGAGGAGATTGGGGCCAGTCCACAGTGGATTCCTTTTTTTCTGCTCTTTGTTTCTTACTCTTTTCCTCTGCTTCAGCTTCTTCCATGGGCTGCAGTCTCCCTGCAGGTGTACCTTCTCTTGTGTCTCCTCTCTTGCATCATCTCATGTCTCCTGTATCTCCCCTTGTGCATCCTGCCTGTAGCAGTGACCAGCCTTTTGTAAATACATTTTCACAGAGGTATCATGTGTTCCTCTGATGGCTTGAGTGTTGGCACGTGGTGGGTCAGTTCATTCCATTGTCGAGCCAGCTGTAAATGGCTATGGAAGGGCAGTCTCTGATGTCCTCCCACTCAGCTCACCCTCCCAGTCCCCTGCCCTTACCAAAACCTGCCAGTTATGGCCAACATGGGTGTATTTTTTCAAGATAGAACATAAAACTCTGTGCAGCCGTTCTACAAAGGTGCACCAACTCTTCAACAGTGCCAGAACCTCGTCCTCATCAGGTTTGCTGTGTTTTTATTTTCCCTTTCCACAATCTTGTTTTGAAAGCTTACTTAGCTCAGTAGAATATTTTATTTTTACATGAGGAAAACTTATTCCTGTGAGATCTGTCATCAAAGGAACAGATCTCCCTTCTTTTATTTTTTTTTTTCAGTCTTGAACTTTATTGACCCAAAATTCTGAATTCTTTTTACACCTGACAAGGCTGACAAAACAGAGCTAATTTAACAAAACAAACATTTTTATCTTAGGCCTTGGGAAAAGAAAGGTGAAGAAGCATCTTCTCTTTGTTGAGGTTGTTTCATAATTCTCTATTAGTTGCCTGCATTTCTTTTTCTTAGACGTTTATATAGGCCACTATCAGATATGAGATGAGGCTGTTTTAACTAGTTCGTTAAGTGCCTCACTGCCTCAATAGTGGTATGATTTTATGTGAAGATAACTTTCTGCATTTGAATTGTAAACAGTTTGAAAATTTTTTGTTAATTTAGACACCACTCAAAAAACCCCCAAAATGTGCAGCTCTAAATTCAGGCCTCCTGGATGAAACTTCTGAGATATGTTAGTTCTGGTCTGTGCTTGCAGAATTCAAATCAAACGTTACACTATGGAAATAAATTTTGCAGTTTTCTTTACTGCCTGTTTCTGAGCATCCTCAGACTTTTAATGTTCTTTCGATAAATATTTTCATACTGAGAAGAATTAAGATTTAAATATTTTGAGCATAATTTCTACATTTTCACCATTTCTAAACAGTTTTCATATATTTTCTTCAGGATATGCAAGATGTATAATCTGTTTATTTACACTAACTATATATTTTTAATTACTAATCTTCTTGTGTATATCTACTGTTCTATTAATCTCTGTAGTCTTATGATACATACATTTTTATGTAGGATACATGTACACATATGCATGCCATGATTCTAGTAACCAGAAGCAAGTATTTCTACTTTCTCTAACACTATGTTTCTTTCCATAATTGTTTTCTAGAAAGGTAAAAAGCCATTTCTTCTGGCTTCTGAGAAGGGCCATGTTGACATGATAAACAATTTGATTGCTCTGAAGCTGTTCACATCTGAAAAAGATAAGGTAAAGATTTCTTTTCCACAGAAATACAACTACAAATGTGCTTACCCAGGTTTTGGCCATTAGTCTTTAAATCAGTGGTCTTGGGGGCTTGGTGTAGTACCCATTTTTGAGGAACCCAGTCTTTTTGCTGGTACACAGTGAAGTTTTCAGAAAACCAACTAGATCAACAAGATCATGTCTGCCTACATGTGAAAAGACCCTTTTCCAGTTAGTCTCAATCTTGGAACGTGTCTTGTGGATCTGCCTCCTTCTCCTTGTACGTAAGAGAGAGTTGTATGTAAAGGACCAAAGGCTTTGTGTTGGTTTTAGTTAATATATTTACTTTATTCTGTGTTTTAAAATTTTAATATTATTTGACTTTTTAATTTCAAGGAGGGAAACACAGCATTGCATTTAGCAGCCAAAAATGGTCACAGTGAAGTTGTAGAAATTCTGCTTGAACAGTGGGAGGAAATAAATGACCTCAATCAGGTAAGGACACTGAAACTACTGAAAGAGATAAAATTAGAGACATGAAAAATTGTCAAAAAAATAAAATTTCAAAAGAATATAGATGTGGCACTGGGTGGACTTCCTTAATTCTGCTGCTTTTCCAGTACCTTTGCATCCTGTTTCCTTGTTCCTTGTCCAATAAATTCACCTCTATTAACTCATTCAATATCTCTTCCTCTGTCCTCTGTTCCTCATACAATGACCTCCCCTCCATTTGGCGTGCCCTTGCATAACTACTGATAGAAGAAAACACAGAAGGGCCTTAACCTCCACTTTGCTTTCTGTTGTCCAGCATTTTTAACCATGTGATCCCATTCCTTTTAACATCTCACATGTAGCATCTCTGGTGCTTTTCAAGCTATTCACTGAGCCAGTTCAACTTGCATACCAAGCATGTACCATCACAGATACCTCAGCAAGGAGGTCTCAGATTTGCATCTTGCCATCTGAACTCAGTTGCCTGCATGAAAGTGGCTCAGACACTGCCTACCTGCTCAGCCAACATATTCATCAATTGCATATTAGCTGTGAAGGTTGTATGCTTGAGTTGATGCAGTCATGAGCTTAATTTTGAGGCTTAAACAAGGAGTAGAGAAAGGAAATGCACACTGGCTGCTCATCTCAGCTTGCCTGCTTTCCAAAGTGTCTCTGGGTCTTCTGTTTCTTCTGTGGGGCAGCTAGAACAAACTGAGCAAGGTAATTTCCTTTGTTGTGGGCTGTCATGCCCACTGTGGGAACATACTGTGTGGCTGATGGTCTGTTCTGCTGGCCCAGTGGATGAAATGAGTAAGGGACATCCACTGCTACCCAAGGCCCTCTTCTTCCTCTATCAGCAACAGATTTGTGGGTGGAGAGGTTCTCTCTTACCCAACTTGTCTGCTATTTTCAGCTATGCAAGCTGAAGAGGCACACAAGCCTCTTTGAAATGTGGAGCCCTTTTTATTTCCAAGCCTTGTGTAAGAATATTGCTTCTGCACACAAAGCTTGTACTGCTTGTGCCCCTGCCTTGCCATGGTTAATGGAGTGACCTTCCCCTCCAGCTGGAGATATTCTCGGTGGTGTAGAAACCGATCTCTCCTTCCACAGCATGAGCAAAGTACTAAAATATATTCAGTTTACCAGAATAATGGTGTCAGGATTTTAAGCAAAGTACAAACAGGATTTATTAAAGCTTTTGTGAATGTTGAAACACTAGAGTAATTTTTATTAAACCTTTGTGTATTTTAGGAGTTTAGAAGCAGGGAGTAGATCATTGTGCAGCTGATGTAAGCTATTTTAGAGTCTTGTTGTGGAGACATGGAGACTCTTTTGGTGTGAGAAGATTTGAAATTAATATGAAATAAGATTATTTCTATTAAAAATCCTCCTTATAAGTAGCACTAGGTGTTTGCAATTTGTCAGAAATCCATGGCATTAAACTGACAGAATTCGGTACTTACTGTATGTTCTATCATGCTGTTGCTGACTGGCAACAACTGCTACCTGCCATCTTTGTTTCTGTGCCTGTTTCCAGCAGTCTTCTTTGAAAAGAACACGATTAATATTTATCAATATTAATATATGAATAGTTATTAAATCGTGTTCTGTATCATTAAACCTTACTGTACCTCTGTCCACATAAATGCCATCTGTCACTGAACTGTTGGTGAGTTGCCATATCATACAAGTGCTAATTTAGGAGCATTCAGGTTGTTTTCTCTTGGGACCATCTCCCCTTTTCTACTGAGCTGGAAGAGCCTGATCGAGCCTACCAGAGGTGTTTTGTGTCACAGTCTTATTAGTCACATGGCTTAAATGGGAACAGACATTTTCTCTCTTTTGGTCTAGAACGGAGAAACTCCATTTTACTTGTCTGTTAAAGGAGGTCATGAAAAATGTGCTGAACTCCTCCTGGATGCAGGGAGTGACATCAATGTTTTAACTCAGGTATGTACATAGCACATAAGTAGTGAGACATCCGAGGCAGTGGGAAGGATGTTATATTCCCTTTTCTCTGTACTAAAAGTGTATTTGCTCTGCTTATTTTTATGAAATGGGGAAAAATAATAAAATAGAATGGGGAATGCAGAGAGTACTAACAGAGTAAAACTGATGTGGAAGAAAAATAGCATTATATTTATTTGAGAGATTACTGTGGTGGAGTTTATTTACTGTATGCCCAATAGTACATCATATGACCAGAAAATGTAGCAAACTAGGGTAGCTGAAAATCCTCTGTTTTGGCAGTGACTGATCTGGTGTTCTTGTTCTTGTTGTCCACATCTGGTTCCTGGACTTTGGTCCAACTCACATCTGCTGAATGGCCTTGGCTTGCCTGCTGCAAGAGGATTATGGTTCCAGTAGACTGAGAGCTTGTTTGTTTACAGAGAATTATTATGTAAAAATGTTCTATGGATTTATTTTTTAAGTTTGTTAATGTGAGTGTACTTGCTTGGTAAAGGTCTAACAGGCTAACTAACAGACTAGGACGTGTATTGGCATTGTCGTTGTCCATGGCTCAGTATAGATGACAATTGAAAAGGGCTGTCGGATACTGGTGTTCTTTAGCATATTTGTTGTGATATAGTAAAAATGGGAAATTCCTTCGCTATTGACAAAAGCACATGCACATCATCCTGACTGCTGATCCACTTCTTTTTGTATCATTTTATCAAAGGGGTTTTTTTTCATGGAGGGGGTAATAACACAAACTTAAATGGAAGATTATCCTATATTTGTAGCTCTTTTTAGTACTGTTTTTTTCAGCAATAAAAATGTAAGTTTTTGCTGTCTATCAAAATTTCTTTCAGAATTATAGCAGTGCTTTGCAGGTTGCAATTCAGAATGGACACCTATCCTTGGTTACTTTTCTTATTGATAAGAATATTGACCTGGTTCCTAAACCCGAGGTGAGTGTATATCAGAATAACTGTTCTGATGCTGCTCAGCCTGTCCTGTCTTTTGTGGCCTTCCTTGGAATTCAGACAGCTGAAGGAGATTGAGTAGCTCCTTGAATTTTATACTATACACGTTATCACTTGGTTTGTGGATATTGATTAGCAACGTGTATAGACCAATAGAGACAAGGTCCTGTTGCACAACACAGGGAGTGCCTGAGCAGATTAGTCCAGTGCAGTGTAGACATGGCCAGGCTAAGCCAAGGAGAAGATGAGCAAAGTACCCTGCTTGAACTAAACACTAGCAAAGCAGGCCTCCCTGTGTGCTGTGGGCAAAGAGTTAACACTTATAATGGATTTCGAATAAAGATAACTAGAAGGTACATAAACACTTTGGTGTTGTCACCCTTTGAAGGTAAATACACCCTCAATGGCCTCAAAATCTGCATGCCACCATTCTTTGGGATTTAAAAAAAAAGGGGTATTTATATTATGCAAATCTTCTCTCAGTTTAAATATTAGAGTTTTTGTTACACCTGAGATTTACTATGAATAGGAAATTATTTTCCATTTCTACAGCACTGGATGAAAATGGCATCTCGGCTTCGTGACTTAGGCAGTGATCACTGGCCTGTTGCAGGAAGTTATCAAGGAAGAAAAATTTATGATGTGCTGGAAATGATTTAAAGTTTGGGCAGTTGTTGTGCTACTTGTTCTCCTTGGCTTTCTGTAGGAGAAGCAACTCATACCATCATAATTTATATTTTGAAAACATTTCCAGCAGGGTGTTGCATAAGAGCTTCCTTGTCTTTTCTGTAGCCCTGAAGAAATGGCTGTGTTTATTTATAAAGACACCAAACTGCCATTCATGGCACCCATGAATGGTACTGGTATGGAATTATTCTTTAGCTGTATTTCACAAGAAATTGATTCATCACAGGTTCAACATCCAAAGTGAACTTGCCAACCTGATGATTGGATTGTGACTGGTGTTGGACCTGTGCCCAGTTACTTTAATAAATAATCACTCAATTAAAAACCCTTAATTTCTTAGCAGCTGTAACTTGCTCTAAATATGACAGCAAGTCAGTTCAGTACAAAGAATATTTCCAGCAGCAATGTGTTTGTTCCTGGAAAGTAGGTTTTGACATCCGTTTACCGAATACAGAATAAGTCTGTCTTCAGGCTATTCAACTAAGGGCAAACCCAATGTTCTGAGGGAGCCCTAACATTACCCTAATCTCTCTGCCAAGGATAGCAGCACATCCCAGGTAGGAATATTTAAGAGGAGAGCCTTGCCACGTTCCTAAGTGGTGACACAACTCCATGCAACTCCATATTTCCATTTTCTCAGCTGTATTTGTCTACCTGATGCTGTAGGAGCAGGCTACCATCTCTGGTGTGACTGCACATTGAGATGTGTTTTCTGCAGTCTTGAAGCTCTGCTAGAATATATTGCCTTTGCAATGGATGGTCTTCAATAAAAACCTCTTTCTTGTTTGAATAAACTTCTAATAATGTACCCAAGTATAATAGTTTATTATTTTCCCTCCACAGCAGAATTCCCCTCTCCATTTAGCAGTCATCGGTAACAATCTACCAGTAGTAAAAAGCCTTTTGGATGCCAATCATGATATAAACTCCTTAAACAACGTAAGAAAAACTGGGAATTATCACAACTTCATTGGTAAAGAAGAGATTATGTGGATTTTGCTTGAATTTTTTTTTGCCTTATGAGCTCAGAGTGCAAAAAAATAGGAAGGAAGAGGCGGTTCCCTCGTTATCTTTTTGCTTGTGTGCATATGTATTAGTCACTGGTACATCCCATGCTAATATTGTTTGTGCAAGATAAGGATAATGGGTTAATTTATTGTTCAAATGTTACGGTTCATGTGCAATAAATGACAGAAATATTTGTCTCAATGGTATTGACCTCAGAGGGAAACAGTGCAGCGTGGGATTTGACTGGAAAGAAGTTAATCTTTTTTTAAAGCAACCCACAGGGTGCAGTGTTTTAGATCTGTGACCAAACCAGTGCTGGTAAGACACCAGAGTTAAAACTGTTGCTGAGCAGTGTTGAACAGCACCAAGGATTTCTCTGTTTCACATTCCATGCCCCCAGGTCAATACACGGGGGTGCTGAGGGAGCTGAGAGGAAACACAGCCGAGCAGAGCTGAGTGAAGTACTGCTCCACATTACACAGCAACACCCTGAATGATGAGATCATAGATCTCTGTGACGCAATCAGTTAGCGTGTTCAGCTGTTAACTGAAAAGATGGTGGTTTGAGCCCACCCAGAGACAGCAACACATTTTCCCCACCTTTACCAGGATTCTTTAGCCTCTACTTGGTGCCAGTGATCTTTGGAGACCTGGCTGGTTGTTGGTGAGTTCACTGTAGGTCACACATCCACTGCTGATGTGTGTCATATTTGCTTTGGTGCTGTCATGCTTGATCCCTTTTTTGCTGTACAGATCCTCCTATAATTGTTAATGACCTTTTTCTGCTTTTGCTGTGTTGTGTGTCACTTGGTATTTCTTTGCATGTGAGGGTGGTGATAAAAGCACTGGCCTTGTGCCTAATCTGGTATTTTTGGGCCCTAGAATGCCACTATCTGGGTACTCAGGGAACCATCTCATGAAGAAAATCAACAATTATACCATTTCCCTTTCCTCCTTGGAGAGGTGCTTTGTTGAAAGAGGAACAAATGGCACTACCCCTTCTTATCCTCCAGGATAGGTCTGCCCAACCTTCTTGTAACAGCTACTTGGTTCCTTGAATATCCTTGTGTAATCACACTGTTCATACTAGAGTGTGTTATGAGTGTGATTTTGATTATTGTTCATAAGGTTAAACAACTAATTGGAAATGCCATACAGGAATTCACCCAGAGGCAGTTGATTCTCAGGTGGCATAGTTAAGGTTTGCTGAACACATTAGGAAACAGGTAGATTTCTGCTACTTATCATCCTTTTGTGGCAGGGCTCGCTAAAAAGCCCTGTTGTGGATGTTACATCATAATGTTGAAAATTATGGATGTCTAGTTGTCTTGGAACGCATTTCAGCAGGGAAGAGTTTACTTGAGAGGATAATATTGGTGTGGGTTGGCAGTTGCATGAAGCACTCTGTCCAAAACACCTTGCTTTAAGAGGGAAGAGAGAGAGAACTTCTTAGTTTATGATACATTAGAGGGGCATTACAGCAACTTTTCCTGAGCCAGCTGGAACTTCTGTCTGGTTTTCCTACAGAGATCCCATGTGCTGTTTTGTTTACCTGAAATAAAACTGGCAGGTAGATCACTCACAAGTTAAATTATTTCATTCTGTACAGTGTTTTCTCACTAAGGCTACCTCTTGTTGTGAATCAATTTTAGATTCAGCCTGAGAGCATTCTGCTTCTGGGAGGGAGTTTGATGTATTATATTTATTTGGTGTCTATAATTCCAGAGGCTGGAAACCCCTCTGCATTTGGCAGCTGATCTTGGTAATGTGGAGTTGGTGGAAGTGCTGCTTAAGGCAGGCTGTGATCTCAAGACCATGGATAAGGTAAATTGCATTCCTCACAAATGCAAGGATTATGTGATTTTATTTTCTGGTTTATACCCTTCAGCCTGGAAAGACTGAGGCAAGAAGAGCAATGTCTGGAAGAAGTACCAAAGCAAAGTTGCTAGGCAAGTGCTTTTTAAAGGACAGAATACCAAACCCAGTTTTTACAAATTTGCTAAATTAGTGCAATTGAATTTCCCCTTTTTACAGTTACTGCTATTACGGATTTTCTGTATGACTGAATTGATGGATTTGAATTGATGAATTTGATGTTTATTATGAGAAAAATCTAGCTCTTTAGGAACTTAAAAAAAGTAATTTTCCTTCACAAAACTGTCCTCATGAGAAGTAAAGCTTTACGAACTAGGATTGTCTCATTTTTCCCTAGCCTGACATGAGGCTTGGGGCTCTGAGCATGGGCATTGATGTGTTTTGGAAGGCTGAGGTAAGATGCTGCATTGTAATTAAGCTTTTTCATTCAGAATCATGCCTACACTTGCCAGAGAGCTGCAGTTCTCATATGGGCTAACCCAGAATGAAATCTTGTTCACTTTAGACAGCACCTTAGCCACTGGAAAATTTTCTCAACCTCTTTGTATTCTAAGAGCAGACACAGACAATTACTTATTGCTTGTTATGACCATAAGCACCTACAAGTCTTGGGATAGATAGTGCCCTGGTATTACAGCAATCTTGATAGAGTTCATGACTTGTTATGAGAATTTGGCTCTGAACCAGTACAAGTTGTGTCACCTTTCTGCATTGGTTTTATTTCTTGGAGTAGCTTTTTCCTTGCTTGTTTGCTGGATGACCTCTGAGGCCATGCCTCCACTGGGAACATGTGCAAATACAGTCCCCTTTGAACTGAATCGGTGCTGAAATGCCAAAAATGACTAAACAGTAGACAGGAAGCAGGAGGGCCTGCTTCTATTGCACAGTGTTGTCCTGTCCTGTCGTCCTGTCCTGTCCTGTCCTCCATACCCTGGCAGCAGGAGTCCTCAGTCTCCAGAGCGTGTCATACATCTGCATGAGTTGCAAGCTGTTAGAGCAAAGGAAATGCTATCTCAGGAGCTCTTCCTTCTTCCTATCTGCAGATAAAACTGTCTTTGGTTGTGAGTGACAGTGCACAGAGAGCTCCCTGTGTGCAAGACTACCATGCTACGTGTGCATGCAGGATGCCAGCAGTGCCTGCATCAGTACAGGAGGCCAGAAACACCCCCTTTACCCACCCCCTCTGCCTCCCTGCGAAATGTAGAGCACCTCTCTAAAGGTGGAACCCATGGAGCTCTTGTGGTCTCTGGACTCTTCACATATAAAGGAAGCCTATGCCTTAAAGGTTTAATAAAATGCAAACTCATTGGCTTCCAATGTGATGCTTTTCTAAAAACGAGAATGATCCTGAGCAGAACTAGGAGCTAGAACTCAAAAAGTATATACTAGGGAACTTTATAGCAGCTGGATAGTTGAAATACCTTATAATTTCATTACTGCATCTTCTAATTAAGAGGTTGGCTTCTGTTAGGTCTAATTTTCTAGAATGCCTCGCACTTGATATGTGGAGAACACCCTGAATATTTAAATCCAAGGCAGTTACACTCAGTGCAAATCTGCTGAGAACAGACCATTGCAGAATTAACCCTTTAGAGCCCTCGAGATGCCTTTACACTGAAGTGCTGACAGCAGAGATGGGTTCAGGTAGACTGAGCAGACCTCTGCAGCTGGAATTAAAGCAATGGCTTTTAGTAACTTTGGCTGTCTGTACTACCCATGAAGCATCATCCTATGGTTGTGCTCATTTCAGTTGTCATGAGAAAAGTAATTCTCTTTTCATTCTGTGAGCCAACCTCTTTTACCAAATAAAACAAGGCACAAGTTTGCCCTTAAAGTTGATTTCCAACTTTGCCAGCCCATCATCTGAAATGCCAGTTTAACCATTACATGGGAATGGATTGTATTGTGGTAATTTTCAACTCGATATGCCTGGGCTTGTGTGAACTTGGAAGCAGTGACTGGAGAGTGCAAGCTGGTGTGAAGTATGCAGCAGTCTGAGTGCAAGAGGTTTCTGAAAGCAGCTATACCTCACTAGAAATTCTTTAGGGGGAAGTCCAGTGTGGGAAAGAAATTGATCACCGCTGGGCTGAGGGGATAGAGCTCATGCAGAGTATAGAACTTGGATTGTAGCTACTCAAAAGCCATAAAATTGTAGTAAATACCTTTTCCGGGGGGAAAAAAAAGAAAAAAAAAAAGATGGGTCTCTGTGAACTGTTTTTGCGTTTCTTCTATGATACACTTACCTGAGATAATGTCCTGATTCACTATCTCTCTTCAGCATGGAAAAACTGCACTAGCTGTGGCATCAAGGAGCAGTCATGCCCTCATTGTAGATATGATCATTAAAGCAGAAAGGTATTACACCATGAAACAGGTAAGAGGCATCTTTCATTACACAGAAGATAGCAATAAAGGAAAAGCCAATTCTGATTTTGAACTGTCTTTTGCTTGAGGTGGTTCCTTTTGGCAGGTTGCAAGATGCAGGCTTAATTCTTGACTAGCTGTTAAAAATGTAGGCAGATCTTAACATTTTCCTGCATCATGCTCTACACAGGGAGACAAAGGGGCGGAGGGAGATTCTAAACTAAATTCAATCTGTCCCATCAGCATCAGAGCTGGGATAATCTGGATCCATGCTGATCCCTGCATCCTTTGGTACAGTAGAATCTGTGGTTTAAAAATGGTGGAGTGCAGATGTCTGTCACTCAGCTGCTTTGGCAGAAGCTCCCTTTTCTGATCATTTTGTGTTAATTACAAAATTAAATCAATGAAATGGAAAAGAATACAGCAACAAGTGAAGGACATAGCTTAGATTGTCTGAATTTCTTACTTTCTTTCCCTAGTTGTTACTTAAATGTAGGCTGCATAGTGCTAGGCCTCCCTAAAGGGCTAAATTGCCATACCAATTTGTGACTTCATTCTCACTCCTGCTTCCTGCCAGGCAGTGTTTGTTTCACTAAGTTAGCCAAGTGTATAAGCATACTGATCCCATCGCAGTGCAGGCACAGAATTAGCTGCTTTTACCACCCCACTCCTGTCCTGTGTGGCGAAATTAATGACACTTAATGTTACAGGGCTCATAAATCACGAATCTAGATTAATTATCATGAAAAGTGCCTCCTCCAACATCCTGTATTGTACATATTTGATTTGCACCAGTTCAGCTGGAGTTGTCAGCTATGTTATTGTTTCTTTTGGCTTAAAGGGGAATTACAAGTGAAGTCAGCTGTTGCCACAGAAGACGTGACAAGTCTGAAAGCAGTAAGCCCATAATGCTCCTAACCTTTTGGCATTGTGTATTGAATTGCCTGAAGAGGAAAAAAAAGATAGTTAAGCAGATGGTTTTCTACAAGAGCACCAGAGATGTTTGGAAATACAAACATAAGTGTTTGTATCCCATTGCTTGAAGCTGAGAGCACAGCCTTTGGGAGCAGCTTAGATCTTACAGCTGTGGAATATGATGTTGTTCAGGTGGTGTTACCACACAGGAAACTTGGAATCATCATTTTAAGAACTGTCTTTTTGTTACATTGAGCTGACTTATCACCTATGACAAAGCATTAGTTACAAAAGGAAATGTCATGTAGCTGTGAGGAAGGGCACGTGATACTAATGCGTGAGTGTCATCTCTCTGTTTGATCTTTTTTCCTATTTACTGTTTCTACCCAACTCTTCCCTATCATTGTCCAGGCTGGATTTGACTGGATTTGAGAGCTGCTTTTACTGTCCCACCTTGCCATTGCCTCAAAACAGAATTAGCAGCAAAGTGAAGCTGTGCTGCTGCAAACATTTTTTTATAGTTGCATCAGATGAATTGAATCAAACATGCATGATAATGCTTAGTTACTGAACTGAAACTATTTTTTTCTTTAAGACTCTCATAAGATATAGGAAATAATCCTGTTGTATTTTTCTGAATTTAATTTGGAACAAAGCACTTTATGCTTAGCACTTTTTAATGTGGCATGCTTTCATTTCCTTTTTTTGCTTAGTATCTGCTCTGTAATCCTCTATCAACTCTGTCAAATCCTGAAGACTTTTTTTCCCTTTGGAGATTGATTTGAGATAGGACCAGTACATAAACAAAATGAAATATAGAAGTAGTTTGAGCTTACCTACTTAGGAATGAGACTTTTCCCTGGGCACCACTCAGAGCTGAAATCACTGATTGACATGGTTTTTGCAAAGGTGCCCAAAGAAGAAGCAACCCCATCACTCCTGTTTCAGGCGAGCTACACATACAGTAGCAACATCACTTTTAATCTGGAGCGTAAAATCCATTTGGTTTTGGTTTCTATGTGGCGATGAAACCAGATTCAGGTTCAAAGCATGTGTGTATTGCTGTTTAGACACTTTGCTGAACGGGGTTCTGGCATGTTGAACTCAATAGCTCATGCTGCCAGCAAAGGATCTGCAAGTCCCCACTTCAGCCACGTGAAGCTGACAGGGCAGAGGCAGGAACAGCTTGAACAAGTGCCTCACCAAGGGTGGGCGCCTACCCTCTTCTTAGAGGAAGATCAGCACTTCTAGAAGCAAGAGGAAAGAGTAAGAACTGTGCCTGAAACTCAACCATGTTCAAAATGTGACGTATAAAGTAGACAGAGTCAAGGAGCACAGCAGTGCTGGCACAGTATTTGCTTTTACTGTGCTTTTGTGTATCAAATACCAGAGAATGAAAGTGGCTTATTTTGCAATTAATTTAGTAAGGCATAGCAGCAAAGGGAGGACTTTGTCAGTTCTGTTTCTATGAGCCATACATGGTTCCTTTACAGGCACTGAGCAAATCACCTGTCAGTAGCTACACCTGGTTGTAGAGGACACCGTTCAGTACTCAGTAAGCAAAGGTTTTGTTGCAAGATTTATCACCTGCTTTCTTTTTCAGACACATCTAGCTCATAGCGATGATGGCTCAGACTTCAGCTTGTCCTTCAAACAAGATCACAGTATACAGACCAAGCAAATCCGTTCCTCCCTTTGGAATCTAGCATACAACCAGTTAAAACCCCATGAATGGAAAAAACTGGCCATATTCTGGAAGTTCACAGATGAACAAATTAAAGCCATTGAAGAACAGTGGACAGGTAATAACATCTGAATGGCCAGACATAATATGTAGGCTAAAAAACCCCACAGTGCAGTGTTGCTTTATAACTATGTGAGTATCACACCGTGAAGGGATACAAGCCTTGTCCCTAGTTCCCAGGAAGCAATGCTGTAGAAGTACAGGCCACTTCTGCTCTTCCTTTTGGCCTGAAAGAACCTTCCTCTTGCGAGATCAAAACCAGAACAGTGAGCAGCATGGAAGAGTCTTGCAGGTCATGCTGCAAATGAGGACCTGGGAAACCTCATGACACAGAAAGACTTTGTTCATGCTCTGTCTGCACAGCTGCCATGAAACAGTGGCTTCTGGTTTCAGGCGTATTAAGTGCTGGTAAAACAATACTTCTACAGCACATGTTATACTTGTTCACTGCTACTCTAGGATATATTTCCACATCTTGGGCAAAAATGAAAGGAAAAATTAATTTTAAGATGTATTAGGATTTTTTTCTCTCTTAACAGTAGTGTTAGGATAAAACTGGATTTTTTTTCTAAACTTTTATAAGCATCAATCTTCATTTTTCTTCTAGGTGAGAGGGGAAATAATTGAGCAGGTTTTAAATCCTCTTGCAACCCTAAAAAGTGCAAAAGCACAAAATACACTGTTTCCAGCATATTGAACAAGTACTTTGTGTATTGCATAGGGAAAAAAAGTTACAAGGAACATGGAAACAGAATGTTGCTCATCTGGTTACATGGGACGCTGCTGGCTCATCAGAATCCTGTCAAACATCTATATGAAGATCTCATGGCATCAGGATTTCAGCCTTTAGCTGGTAAGTTGATACAGAGCCCTTTACACTGTCTTCCAGGAGACTGCAGTGTGGTGCTGAGGTCCCCGCTGGTGCTGGGATGGTGTGACCTTGGCAGGGCTGGAGGACACTCTTCCTCTCTGGGACTCTGCCCTTGCTGCAGGGTGAGGCTGCTTGAGAAAAAGCATTTAAGTGAGACTTGAGATTTCTAAAGGAAGACAAAAATGTGCAAACTTTGCTTCCCTCCTTTGTCTCGCACACACGGTTAAATTGTAACTGGCAACCCTTCAGTTAGATTAGTTTGACCTTGTAAGAAGCAGAGCATGCCAAGCGTTTTCTCTTACTTTACAGAGAAGATCAGAACTTCAATTAGCGCTGGCATGGACTCCAGAAAATGTGCAGTTTCATAAGTTCATCAGTAAAACATGGCATATATGGTGAAATTACGTGCCAGATGGAAAGTGACTTTCAAATAATATCTTTTCTGGAAACAAAAACCTATTTTGAAGTTGTACAACTTTTTCCAAGCTAGAAGAACTTGCACTCCTGAAATGTAGGTTACTTCTCTGTCAAATGCTTGCTATACAACAATTTAAAGAATTTAAGAATGAATGGCTGACTGGTGATTTATGACTATACTGCTAAGCAAGAGCCACCCCTTACAATTTCTACACCTCATTTAACATTGATACGCTAATTCCATACTGGAACTGCAAATTAAGCTATTTTATGTTTGACATGAAATGTAAATGAGATGTTTTCTATCTGAAAAAATGTCAGATTTAATAAGTAAAAGTTATAAGTATAAATAAATCAACACTTCCAGAAATAGGCTGGCACCTGGCCTCATTTGGGATTCAGCTTTTCATAAAGTCTTCCTAGGATTATGACAAGTCATTCTTCTTCAGCATTTGAATTATATAGTGAAAATACACAAAAATGTCATGTCTAAACCCAAGTGCGTCTGGCTACAGAATTTTCTGTCACACTGTATACATACTCCAAAAAGAACATTTGATATTTAATACTTAACACATCTAGAAATTATCTACCTATTTCTTGTTCATATCTTGAATTAATGTTTGGTAGTGCCTTGCTGAACATATTTAAAGGTTTTCTCATTTAATATATTGCATATCTGAAAAATTATGTAAAATGTCTATCTTCTTTATAACAACATAGCAATATTTTTATCATGTAATGGAAGAACTGAATCACCTTTTCTGTTTGTATATAATCTGCATTATTTTGGGCTGAATCCTACTGTTTGTACTATAAAGATAATCTGTATCTTTGTGTGAAGTCTCACACCAAACTGCCCTCTTGTGTGCAACCTATTTTGACATGTCTGTAAAGCATCACAGGAATATGAAGAACAGGCTGGTAAATCCTCAAATTATGGAATGCATCAAGTTCTGCAACATTAGCTTGAAAAATGAGAATGTTTAAGAATTTGATGGACTCAGTACCTCACCTGGCCCAAGCTGCACCTGGGCTGTGAAGGATACCACCCTGTTGTTCTTCATTTAAGTACACTAAGATGTAGGATATAATGAAGGTGCATGTCAACTACACGTACTCGCATAAGCGACTAAAAGCATTTATTACAAAAATAAATTTAATTTTCTCTTGAACACAGATGTTAGTATCATTGGAACTAAACAAAGAGATTCAGACAAAAATCACATTGTATCCTTTATTTAAAAGTGTGCAAAAGATTCCTTAAATAGAAAGGGTTTATCTTAATAAAATAAGTTCTCAAGTAGTTTGGAGGTAGAACAACAGTTCAAGTTTTTTTCCCCTCCAGATGTTTACTACAAAAGCACTTTTACTTTAAAAAAAAGCCCCTTTTTTAGCAAAGGGTAAAAACATGATATGTACTTTAGGCCCTACTACATCAAATCTGAAAAGACTGGGAGGAGGTACCTTGATTAAAAACCCCCACCGGTGATAATGATATTCACTCAGTCAACAACTTTAATTGACTGAACACTGGTAGAGGTCTGGCCCTGAAGCATTCGCCCAGCTTGTCCTGCAGGTCTCGCAGTGGTAGAGCCAGAAGAATGGAGCACAGTTCGAGGATATTTAGCAGCAGTGGCTTGCGATACGGTTTGCTGAAAAGTAATCAGATACATCAAAACACTTAGTGGTACAAAAAAATTCCCATTAAATTAGCCCCAGCTGAGCTGTAGTTTAAACAAAGATTTGCAATCCAGCAAACTGAAATACACTTACCAAAATAGGAAAAAAAAGGGTTACTTTAACAGAATGAGTAATTTTTTTTCCTTTCTTATCTGTAATACAGTTTTCAGAATGCCAAGTGCTAAATTTCTAACTAGCTATTTTGAGCTTTTATCACCTCAATCTTGTTTCAAGGTTGGTTCGTTTGGGTTTTTTTACCAAATCGTTCAGAATTTTCCTCTATAGTGCTAATTTCATCACGCCAGCTTTCCTTTTGAAGCTTATTATTTGCTATGAGGAAGCCTCTGAAAGATCTCTGAAAGGAAAAGTTTTGCAATTTTATCAACAATTAATTTTCTGCACAAAAAACTAGCCACCTTAGTGTAATAAAAGTAGTCATTCTGCTTTTAATCAAGGTAAACTCTCTCCCTTCTCAGATTAACTCAAGAGAAATATTTCAATCTGATTGTCTTCCACTTAGGCATTTATTTGCAGAAAGAGTATACCGAATATATCTTGAGGTGGGGCTGTCACATTCATTACATTTTCAGAAATCAGTTCTTGATACAGTGTTCAGGTACATTCCTTGTGACACCAGTCACACACTCTGAATCCAGAAATTGTTCTTAATGAAATAATTATCACACTGAACCTCTAACCCTCTAAGGACATACAATTTAATTATGAATATCTGCTTAGGAGCCCAAATTCTAGAAAGCTACGTGCAGCCTGCCATAGGGCTCTGAGTTACTGCAGGAAATGGGGGAAAGCAGAACATTCCTCACACAGCTACCAGTAACTCCATCCAGATTAAGGGACATGAAGTAAGCTCTGCTTGCTCTGGTTGTATCACTGAAAAGAAACTGGACTTTCAGATAACACAGAGAAAACTCAGATCCTATTTTACAGGTTATAATATAACAAAAAATATCTTCAATTGTTCCCTGTACCTCCAGGTAAAACCATTTTTTGCTCAGACTGGTCTATATGTGTAGTGATTGCCTAGGCCATTTAGGCCACTTTTACAGTGCTCTTGTACATTCCTTCCATACCCTATGAATGCAACTATTTCAGTGTTTTCTTCAGGATAAATACAGGGAATAGATTCAAAATACAACAAGCAGCAGACTTGACAAATTTGATTGCCTCTGGACAAGGGTTTTACTTTTTCCCCCTTGCCATTTGCTAAGCTCAGCATGTCAGGTGAGTCTATACCTCTACCACCTCTGCTTCAGTCACTCCTCCCGCTCTATCCCATGACTCGTCTTTAAACTGTGGTGGCATGGTGATGACACCAAACCTTGCCGGATCAACTACTTCTCATGGAAGAGCTGGCTAAGAAAGAGATACAAGAAAGAGATACTACACCTGTGAAATAATTACTACAGAAATAAGACAAATAGATTAAAGTGGCAATCTCCTCAGCAGAGCCTTCTACCCAGCCCAAAGACAGCAAGTACTGTTTTGCTATTTTAAACAGGACTCGAGTGAGTTTTGTCTAATACCTCTTCACAATACAATTTTTCTTTAAACTATTACCAAATGTATTGTAATAAGAATACTGTAACAAGCATAATTCTGACTTACCTGAGTGACTGGATGATGTTTCTCAACAATAACTGAACTCATGGGTGGAGCAACTCCCATCACTGCTAAACTCCCACAAGTTCTGGATTTTTGTCCCATATCAGCTCTGCCTGTGATACGAGCAGTGATTGTTCTTCCTGCTTTCTGTTGAGCAGATGTTATTACTTTTGCCATGGGCTATAAGTAAATTAAATATTAGTTGGTAAAAAACTCTAAACATAATATTTACAGTGCTCTAATATTTTTGTTTAGTTTTATCTGCCAGGTGCCTAAATGGACCATGTGATGTTGCGGGTAGTCCAGTTATGTTACACAGGACTGAATTTGCTCCACCTACTTGCAACCATCTTTTTCCATGCTAAGTAAGAGATAGCATTTCAGGCAAATGACTTCTGTCCTGAGGGGAGCTAGGCTAATTTGACAAAAATCCAGCAGCATGGATAGCTTTGCTTTGCTCACTGACTGCATACCCAAGTGACAGCTGAAGGTACTTCACTGTGGAAAGCCTTTCTAGCAAGGACAGAGCAGATACAAAAAAACTTCCATGCATATAATGCTGCATCTCTCTCTGACAGCTGATAGCAAACTGTGTCAGATGGGGAAAAGAGAGCATTTTAGCAACAAGTACAGAAAAGGGAATGAGAAAACATTTCAAACAGCAGGATAATGAAGCAAAGCATACTCTTTCCATAACAAAAGGGTATCAAGTCAAACACACCAGTTGTTCCTATTGCATATACGAAAGTGTACATGCATTCTTCTGTTCCTTATTGTGCTACACTTCTGCCTCCTCAACTCCAAAATGAATTTAAAATTGCTCTTAGTGTACATGGGTTTATGTAACACTAATGAGCATTTGCAAGCTAGTGTCTTCATACAGCTATTTAAACTCTACAGTAGTGTCCTCAACTACATATCTGTGTTGCTCTGAAAAATGCAGAAATGACAATATCCAAACTAATATTTGTTATAACTATGCCTTAAAATAGAAAAAAAAAAAGGTTAATTTTAGCTTGTTACCAGTTTTTGAGTTGATGTCACACCAGATCCTGTTGCTGTGCTAGTGATGATTACTGGAGAATCAGAATCTAGCCTGGTCTGAGAAGTGCTTGCATGACTAAAGTGGCTAGAAAACTGTGAATAAAACCGGAGTTTACAAAGAATGAGTATAACTTTCTAGAAAATAAAATTTTACTCTTTAGAAAGTCAGGTTTTTTACTATTCTAATTACCCTTCTAATTTTAATGTCTTTGCAGATATTTTACCTTTATCATTCCTGTTTATTAGCTAATTTAAAATCACTTGTCTAAAAATTGTAGAAAGGGTGTGAATAGCATTTGTCACTATTAGAACGATAAATCATGAGAGAGGCACACACATCTTTGTTTTAACCTACACTTCGGCATGAAATGGTTTTACAGTGGCAATGTTTTCAGGATGACTCTAGGGCAGGTCCAGAACAACCAAGCTACTGGATAATAATCTGGCTAAGCTGACATGACAATACGCTGAGTTCCCTCTGTGCCTATATGTGTTACACTCCTAAAAAAGAAGCTTTAAGTCAAGCCAGCTTTTCTTCTTTTCAGAGTATATTAAATTCAGGCATTTTTAAGAAAAACTCAACAGCTTTTTTACATAAAGAACCTTGAAGAGCACATTTTGCTTATTGTAGTGACCTTGTCTTCATTAGTGTAATGCATTTTCACCAAAATAAAAAACAAAGCTTAATGAAAGTACAGCAAGTCACAGCAGCTGTGCTCCAGTCACTTCATTTTCACAATTCAATCTGAACATATCCACAGGTTTCCTTTCACACTTTGACTGTCTTCAAAAAGCTCCAACCAAGGAAGTTCAGTTTCATTTCTAGCAAATACAGTTCTGTTCCAGGAACACACTTACCATGCCTTCCAACTGAAGAGTAGTTGCTGGTGGAGGTGGTGGCGAGGGTGGATTATATTGTGAAGGAGGTAGCCTTCCTGCAACAGTGGTACCATTATCATTTCTCCTACTTCCTATATCTATTATTAGAAACACAAAGTAATGGAATCAGCACATAATCTAGCAAATCTTAAGGGGGGAGAAGGGGGAAGATAAGTTACAATAAAAATTTTAGTATTTCTTTGGGATTTCTGTATCTATCTAATTCTGTATCTATCTATATTTCTATCTAACGAAAAGGATCAGCCTGTTCTTTATAGGTGTACAAATGTAAAACAAACATTCCTGTATTTTACCTGTTTTCTGAGATGCTTGGAAATGTTTTTCAAGGGGCTTGTTTCTGTGTTATGTCTCAACATCCTTGTGGCATTTGTCACATACTTCTAGTGCAAAGAACTGAGATTCTTCATATTGCTTGACAATACTAAAGAGCTGCTCTTATACGAAGGGCCAAAATCCAGTTTAGGTAGAGAACAGCAAAACACAGAAAGATCATACTGGACTTTCATGAGGGTGCAAGATCTCTAAGGAGGCTTACTGGAAGTACAATAAAATATTACTTTAACTTTCCTGATAACACAGTGCAATTTCAAGAAGCCATAGCTCACACTCACAGTGTCTTATCTCCACATATAATGGCTGGACACTGGCCACATCCTGGCTGTAGGGCTGGGATTATCTACAGGCATCCTACAGCCCTCATGTCCCCTTCAACAGGTTAGGCTGGGTAAGCCTGAGCTTGCGCAAAATCCATCCAGGATTCTTTTGTCTTGCAATGCAGACATCCTGGGGATGTCAGATCTACAGACATAAGCCCAGTATCTTTTCCAAGCCTTTTCAGCCTTTTCCTTTTAGACTACAAACTTCCTTAAAGAAAGGAGAGAGAGGTGTTCTTATTTACTCTTCTATTTCTGAAGCAGCTGATGCCAGCAGGAGTTCCAAGACAATGGAACTTTGCTCATTCCAGGGACTAGAGTGACACCATGTGGTAGTAGTAGTGTTTGGTTTTCTACTATTCTTTGAAGTAAGCAGGAAAAATAAAAGGAAGGTGCTTCAAGTCAGTGCAATGTTCACAGATTTCAAGAGTGAAAGAATGTCAGAATATGCATTTTGTACATATCTATGTATGCACACACACATTAAGCTTAAGCATAGAAAGGACCAATGCACAGTTACAGAACAATCAGATCTGATCTATGTTATTTTAAAAAAAGCATTAGGGTTTTCATAAGCAAAAAGTCATGAGTTCTTGTGACTTCGATGTTTCCTTAAATACGTAAAGAGGTTAAAAATAATCTTAATATACTAATAACAAAAAAGGTCTAAATCAGCGAGATAACTTTTACACCATCAACACTGACACTAAGTGTTATGGACCCATGAAGGTTGTAATACATGCTATTAATAACCTACATTATAATGTATAGGATATGTGTGTTATCTGCATATTGTATGTATATTAAACATACATTATAATAACCTAATAATAAATCTCGAAAGGGACAAAATTCTGCTTTTATTTCCAATGACAGTAGGTGGCACTGCAGTGTTCATATAAATTTATGACCGATTCTAGCACATGGAAGTTTTGATGTCCACAGATTACAAGACTAGAACAAAGCACTATTATCATCTACTCTGATGTTTGAAGTCCCTGACGTCCTGATTACTGTTCTGTTATAACTGATGAAGAATGTAAATCAACAGGTGTACAACCTTATAAATAATTATGTAACTAACTTCATTAAAACCACCATCTGGCTGTAGCAAGAAAGAGATAGTGTGCCTGTGGCAGGGGAGAAGGTGGTATGAGAGGTGGTGGACTGCTTGGGACCAAAGACAACAGAGTCTGTGAGATGTTATGAAGTCTGATTAAAAAGCTTAATGCTGGACACAAAAAAAATTAGTGACAGGTACCATAACATCCAGCACAGAAAAATCTTTACGTATTGTGCTGGTCCAATTTCATAGTAAAAATCAAGGAACATCTTTGGTCCATGAAACTCAGGGGTTGATCATGGCTGCTCTAGAACTCATTTTGCTTCATTTCCTCCCTACTTACCCTCTTCTTCACAGGTCTACAGAAACAATGCTTTTGTTTCACACCACCCATCATTACTAGGGATGTTGTCTGTTCCATGTTTTTTGAAAACAGTAGACAAACAAATAAAAGCTGAAGCTTCAATATAGATTAGTTCTTAATTAATAACAGTGATAAATAAAGTGCTTGGGAAATGCCATGTAATTTTATTTCCAGACTCAGTATATTAAAAAAATCCTTTGTTCTTGACCCTCTCCAAATACTGATCCTATGTTTTTATAGCACAAAGCTACTATATTAGCCAGTGTCATATGAATTTCTAAGCAACTGCACAAATACCGCTTATGTTTAACAGGCTTAGACAGCCCCTTGGGTAAGTATCCTCCTATACCTTCTTCAGGTTTTTATTTCCTCTTCATATCTACATTTTTTGGTGAAGAATTTCTCCAGTGTAATTCAGAAACTTCTGTATAAGATTGTTAAATTTAGCAACTGAAGCTACTTGTCTAAGGACATTAACAACTGCTGTCAGTACAGCTGATTGTTGAGCCACATGTACAGCTGTGACACTCCTGCTGGCACAGCTATTTTCTCTTTAATGTAGATTGCTGCACCAGCACAATTATGTTCCCACTGCTACAGATTGTCTCACTCTGAGGGGGTGATTTCATTACAACAGTAAGCGTGCACAGCTCTTTCCTGTGTAGCTGCACAGGTTTTACGGGTATGCTGCTGATATAATCAGACTGGTGTTTCCTGTTCTGGCACAGAATTACAACTAAATGCAGAACCCGAGAGATTTGCTTGCCCTTTTTATATTCAAAAGCAAGAGTAAGAAAGAAGGGAGAGCTGTCTGGGAAAAGCTGATTCCTTGCACATCGAGATTCCAGAGCATAAAGGTATTTTCAGGATTTCCCCTTCACTCCCCTGTAATACGGTATTTTAAGAAGTTTCCCACCCTTGGCTTCTTGTTCTGCCTTCAGCTGCAGATTACCACTCTCCCAGCAACGTGGGATGAAGAGAACACGTTCTTCCTTTCAGCTATAGCACTACAAAGTTCATCATCAGAACTTCTCAACATATTCAACAGGACTTTTTAAAGCAGTAGAAATTTAATAAACTTTGTATTGCTACAAGTTACCAAGTTAAAAAAAAAAAAGGCAAAAAGGAACTCTGTTAAAACAAACAAAAAAACCCAACAAACGGAATGAAAATGCACATGCACTACCAGATTAGAGCTGCTGTTCATACTAACCAGGATCTGGCCTACTGTCCTTGCCCTGAAACATGGTCATTGCTTCCAGATTCAAAGCACATACACCACGCATAAAGGCTTTCTTCATGGTGTCTTCATAATGATCTCTTTCACTGTGCAGTCGCAGAATCTCAGCTTTTGTCCGTTCCAAATTAGCAGTTAGCTACGACACAGAATAAGGAAACACTTCTCTTGGACTTCTGAACGCAAACTACAAACATAATAATCAATTTGCTTTAAAAGTCACTTACTATATTTACAAAGATATGCATTTGAACTCCAAAATCTCTGGTTCACCAGAGATGAACAGCTACTTGTAATTTCTTTGCTTGACAATTGTAGTTTCTTTGCTTGACAATATTAGTGCTAGAGCATATCCAGGATGAGAGGTCTGTCGGATCCTACCTAACCAACTAAGCAGAAATGTATCTTGCAAGCTTTTCTCTTCTAGAAGTTAGGCATCTGGCATAACCTAGAGTTCTGCAGGAACATGGGTTCACTCAACAGAAGTGAAGAGTAAGAGTTCTCAGACAATTATTTAAGCATAAGGTGAATTGTCATCACCAATCTCTCTTCTTTAGATACTGTAAAAAACTAAAAATGCTGAGAAAAGAACAGACCAAGTTACTTTTATAATTCACTACTTACAGTTTTTGTGCTGGTAAGTCACATTTGGTAAGCCTGTTCCTAAAGCTCTAGGTTTAATTTCTTGTTGAAATACAAAGCTCTTAAAACTTATATTTTAAAACTGTTTACTTAACATGCACCATGCACAGGTTGACAACTTCACCTTAAGCTCTGAAAATTCTTTAACAAACTTAATTGGCATATTAAAGGTAAATTTCAGCCTTTAACAGAATAGCTATTACAGAAAAAATACTGTACTCATCATGATAATTCAGAATAATAATGGTCTTCTTCATTAAAACCTCATAATGTGTAGCCAATATTAAAAGGATGCTGTTAGAAAACAAATGGCATTCCTATTGGTGGGCAAACAGAGATTCGTCTCATTTCAGGAAAGTCCAATTTATTTCATTTGTGCATGCAGATCAGCAACATTTTATAGCAGACGCAGGGAAAAAAAGTCACATCTAAAAACATAACAGATCTTATAAACATTCAGATCTTCTTGTATAGCTGGGAGATCTGTTCTGCTGGAAAATCCTCACGTTTTTCAGGTTTGCTGAGAAGGAGATACTTAGGAGGGATGGGAATTGGCAGCAAAGGAGCAAGAATAAAAAAAAAGAAATTTGAATTTACCTCTGCAATTTTGGCTTCATAATCATTGGTGAGCTGAACACAGACATCTTCTGCCCTCAACTGACAGGCTCTTGCTACTTTATCTTTCCATTTTTCTTCACTAAGAGAGCGCCACGCTGCCCACACTTTTTTCATCAAAGTTGTCCGAAATTGTTTGTCTGCTATTCTGTTTGCATATTCCTTAGGAAACAAATATAACCACATGGTGTGGAAGTTGAAGTTGGCTAAAAATTTAGGTATTTAAGTGTGGATGATTGTTTTACAATTTATTATGTAGACCACAGTAGGAACACCTCAGCTGAGTAACAGGTCCTGCAGCAAAGTGGTATACAAACACCATCAGCAAGCTCCATGTTTCTTCCTGCACATGTCATGGAGCATTACTGTCCCCACTATTAGAAACTCTATTTGTTAACTCCTAAGTTACAAAAAACAGTGTTTTTACTCTGGTTTAATGACACTAAAGCAATAACCTCACCTACGTGGTGCAAACATGCATGTGTGAAGCTATTTAGTGGGTATGTGGCACATTTGGATTCACTGCAGAAATCATATAAAACCTGCAGTCTTAAAGATTGCAAATGACTAGCATGAAATACATATCTTTTAAATGAATTTAGACTTCAGGATTGTTTAAAAATTCCTTTAAACAATTCTATTATTCCACTCTGTTTCAAAGTACTCAACAGAAAACGGCTTGACTTTTTTCCCATTCCAGAGAGCGTTTTGACAGCAGCATTCTTTTTAGACTTGATGTTTTCAAACTGTTATTTGACAATGTTAAACACATCAAAATAGAAACACCATCATTTCTTCAAACTGTAACAGGAACTGCAGCAGCTCTGATGCTTTTGTGTTCAGAGATTTCCTTTTCATTGCATTTTTATTTCGTGCACATACCTCTTGACTGGCTTTAACAAGTTGAATCCGCCACTGTGTAAACTTTCTCATCAACTCTACTCTCTCCTTTTCCTTTTCTATTGCTTGGGTCAAGTTAGTAATTACCTGCAAAAATATTTGTTAACACTATTTCAACACAGCTATGATCTCTGTAAGGTCAAATAGAATGTACTTTATGCCTCAGTTATTTTTCACTTAAAGCACTTGCTTTTAACAGATGCTTTCTACTGAATCTTCCCCTTAATGTAATAAAGTAGGAAACAAAAATCAGTAGTAAAATTCCAGTGGCTTCAACACTCAAACTGCAGCACCTTCACTGTGTAGTTTCAGGAAAAGTTCAATTGAATTGTTATTTCCTCCTACATCTGCAGGTTTCTGAGCTACTTTCTAATAATTAAATGTTACTGTAGCATAATGTCAGAAGCATCTTTTATTTCAAAGACAATTTTGATAAATCAGAAACATTTATATTAGAAGTTTGTTTCAGTGATTACTTAACTGAAGTGTAAAGAAACAACTTATTTGCAGAAAGCTTATTCAACTGTATGACCAAAATAAACAAGCTGAGTGGTTCCTAAGAACTATTTTGTTTCAGGACAGAAATTCATACAAACTGTTTCAGTCCATCTTCAGAATGTTTCATGAAATATTACCAAGCAAAAACTTAGTTTCTTTAAGGAGTTCAAAATGTCAAAGTAAAAACAAATAAAGGTCAATTTGATACATTTGAAATAATTTAAAGATAATTTTTAAGAATGAGTTTTTCATAATACTGTACGTTAATCCTGTATAAGCTGCTTTTCTCTGCTTAAATATACCTAACTTCTTAGTTTCAGAATAACTGAACAGTCTCAGCTACATAAGTAACATTGAAATTATCTAAAATGAGAAGTACACTTGCATAAATTAGCAACAAATAAATAAGAAAATAGAAAGCAAATTAAATTAATATATTCAATTAATTAATTCTGTCGAAAAAGTGTCATATACTAACATAAAACATCAACTTTCGATGCTGCATGCATGCTGATATACACTAGAAGTCTTAGCCTAAATCCATTTTCGTTAATTAGTATGTTTTTGCCAATAAAAGCATTTGTGAGATTTACAATGTGAAAACAGGAATCTACAGTACTCATAATTTGTGAGGGTTATCACCTTCCATTCAGGTGATAGCAGTAGTAATTTTCTATTCATACCAATTTTTTTTAGAAACAGAACTATAAAAATGGCTGAAGAAAAATTTCTTTGGTAGCAGAAAAGAGATACAGCTTTCAGAATTATGGCACATTAAATATGAATGACCCACAATGATATCCAACAGAATTAGAAGTTTGAATGCTATACACTGAAATAAGTATGCACATACGCACTAGTTAAATTGTATTACACTAATCCTGTTCTTGTAATGTTATATTTGCTTGGTCTGCAAGATTAGACTGTTTTCCAAACAGACACAGAACATGATCTTCATTCATATTTTAACTCCCACAATGTATGTTTTTTGAAAAAAACGTGAATAGGAATTAAAAATCCAAACTTCATTAAGTGTTCCCAAGTACTAGGTTAAAAATTCATGATAGCAATAAGAGGATTCAATTATGTTATGTGATTGCAAGACTGTCAAGATTTCATATCCATTTCCATAAAACTAGTTAAGTTGGAAGTTGTTTACATCGTTGACAGCAGGAAAGTGTAAATCACAGACCCCAAATGTACAATCTTAAGAATATGTACAAATGTAGAATTCCAAAGAATCCTAAAACAGAGGCTCTTTAACACTTTGGAGACTGCTACACATTTGAAATTCAAGAAAACCAATCTAATAATTGAAAAACTAGAGGCTTTTAAAGTGTAAGAGTGTAAGAACTAATAGACTTATCCAAGCCTGTGTGATCTTCATGAAACAAATAAGGAACAAGAGTAGACCTTAGATTTAAGAAGCAAACAATGCAAAGTATGTACACACAGTGTCAAGTTTTCATTGCTAGTGTGGAGAACACTATTAGCAACAAGGATTGGTTTTCTACTACACCATCTAAATACATTATTTACTTCTTCACATTACTTGCCTCAAGAAAAATTTTGTTCAAAGAGATGGACCAAAAAATTCAGTGTGGATATTTTTAAATAGAGAGGAACTATTAAAATGTGAAACTGAATTACTACCTCATCTTTCCTGGCAATAGAAATTTCATAAGTATGTAGTAACTCCTTCAGGTTTTCCATCTCATTGCACAATTGTTTCACATGTGCAGCATGTTTCTCTTTTTCTTGTTTCATTTGAAGCTTGTGATGTTGAATCAAACTAAGTTTCCAATTTCTCAATTCTGTCAGAATGTTTGTCTGAAAAGTTAAAAGGATGACAGTAATGCAGTTAGTTAAACTATTCCCTCCTCCTTAATATTTTAGTCTTAAAACACTTAGCAATTAAGGAGAAATGAACATTTACAGTGATTCCTTCATTACACAGGACATTTATAGCTATAAATATTACCAGAAACAATGAATTATTGAATAATATCTGAACATCCCTAATAGAGACAGTTATTCCAAAGTTTTTGAAATAAGATATTCTAGTCTTTATATGCAATATGCACTATCAACAAAAAAGAAAAACACCATTCTCCAGAGCAATCACACAGCAACTTTTTGGGCACTCACTTATTCTACAACACACTGACATCTGTGATATCTATGATTCCTTAAAAAATAAATACCTTAAGACTTCCAGTCCAGAGATCAAGTATATTTTCTATTTGATTGAGCTTTTCATCTTGTAAAGTTAATTCAGTCATTATGGTTTCATTGACTTCTCTTGGACCATGTGTGGACCCTTGCGAAGAAGTCGCTTCTGAAAGAATAGGTTGTTCCATATTGGCCTCAAAAGTCTGCTTCACTGATGTTAAGATAAAAATGAAACGAGAATAAGGACTGACACTTTGGAAAGGCTACCTGGTCCCCATTCTGGATGGAAGTCAGAAGTCAGGCATTGATAGCAAAGAAGAGAAATATTTATGGCATCAGAAAGCTCCTTTCCTCACATGAGACACAGCCCAATTCAAATACATACTTCCAAGACACAAGTATATTTAAAGCTACAATTCTATTTTAACATTAGGCAAAATGTATTGCTACCTTTAAAAACAGTACCTTAATGTCATTTAATTTTAAAGAGGATGATCACAGCAAGAATTAAAAATATACCATTGCTAGAACCAACATCTCTAAGTAAAGGCTTCTGGACTATTAACATCTCGGGTCAAAAATCTAAAAAGTTTTGCCTTTTTCCTTAATGAGACTGTAAACTCCTGAGGTCAGTGGTGTTCCTTGGAGCATTCACAAAGCAGCCTGTGGCTATGTTTCCATGTTGATATTTACCTGCATCTATTTTCCTTAAAGCCTTAAATTTGTTTATCTAATTAGAGTTTAAACAATTTGAGAAAGGAAATATCTACTCTGAATTTATACAGTGCCTTAAACAATAAGCCTTCAATTTCAGGTGCTGTGGCTATCTACCACTGCAATAAAGGTTAATCCATACCCAAAAGCTAATAGGCATGTGTTTGAACTAAGAATAAAGAACTTAATATTCAATTAAACTGAAGAAATAAAATATTGTTTTATATTTAGTTATTCCTGACAGAAAATTTGCTATTTGAGTTGACAACTGAATAAAAAAATTTGGAAAGAAGAGGCAGTAGCAGCTTCCTGTTATTAATAACGAACAGGACAACTTCAAAAGTTCTCTTCATAAACTGAGAGAGGAAGCCTCCAACATTTTAGTCTTCACTTCCGAAAACAAATATTGTCTGTACAATTGGTTTCTTAGTGGATGAATACTATATTTTGGTACAAGTCTGAAGAGATAAGCTTATCTGTTTGTCAAAAAGTAGTATCTTCAGTGGACACTGGAAATGCATGTTTCTAATTTATTCAAGGTAGAGCCTGATGGTTGATACTCTTTTATAGTTATTGTTGCTGGTAGGTCTCCTGTCCAAAGAAAGTCAGAAGATCTGTCTGGCTCATAACTCCTCGCCACATAGCTACTACACTCACACTCCAAAACAAGAAAGAAATAAGGAAGAACCATGATGCAGAGATAGTTACAACTGCTTTTTGATGTTTCTGTCAAGCTAATACGTAACCAGACGTCATAAAATTAAAATCGGCTTGAGCCGAAGAAGTCCCATCTAGCACATCATTTCTATAGACTAAATGTCCTACCCAATATCAATAAACAGAAGACCATAAACAGATTGTTCCCCATCACACATTATATTAAGATTGGGCTTTAGATTTTTGTCCTTCTTTCTCCAGTAAATGAGAGAACTATTGCTTAGTTAACTGCGGAATTTCAATACTCATTGCTTGTAAAAAATCTCCAAAATACATTACATGCCAGTCAGATGATCCACACTACTTGAAATGCATCTAATTTCTGTGATGGAAAATTTGGCTGGCATTTGACAATATAAATTATCTGACAATGTTACCATTGTTAAATATTCCCAGTTTTGTCCTTCACCAGTTGTTCCCATTCCTGCATGTCACTATGTTCTTCCTTCAGTTGTGATGTGAAATGCATGAAGGTTTGTTTTGATTTTTAAACTTTTACGATTTGGTTGGATTGCAAAGATATCCAATTTACACAGCACAATTTGCAAGATATTCCCAAAGAAAAAGAAAAACCAGAACAAAATGTAACCAATAAAACCAGGATATTAAAATAGACTGACCACTGCCATAGTCTGAGATCATAACATTGCAAGTTCATCACTCGCCTTCCCTTAATCCTCCCTATGTACAGATTATCCTAACTCAGCTTTCATTTTTCTTATTTACCGTATCATGTTTATATCATCATTTTACATAACTCATCTTGGCTTTCCAGCATTGCCATAATTTTGTAGTTGTACACATATAAATTTAATTCTTATTTCTAATGCATTCCTTCTGTCACCTCTGTTCCTTTCACAGCATTGCATGATGTTATTCAGTTACAGTGTGCTAAGGTTATCAAGGACATAGAACCATTTGGATACGAAAAGTATAGAAATCTACTTTATTAAATAATCTCCACATGCATTTACTCCAACAAATCTCTAGACTGTATTCTTGTTATAGTAGATGTAATGAAATTAGCTGTTTATCCAGATGTCTGTTATCCAAATACTACCTTTGGATTTTTTTCTGTGTTGTTCTAGTATCTGACTTGTTCTGCTTTTATTAAGTAAATTAGCTCTGACAGACTGTTCTCACACATGACATGCTATTAGTGGCCCAAGCTCAGCGTAGCAATTTTCTAAAATGTTCTCAGAAGTTTAATGGATCCATACTGAGTACTGGATGCCTGAAGAGAAGGAATTTTTCCACTTTCTAGGTGTGAGTCATCGTTATACATCTCTGCAACAAACAATTTACTGCTCCAGTCTTAGTAATTTTCAGATTTAATCAACTAAACTGGTAACAAGAACAGGAAATTAAGCTTTATGTTTCGAAGTTTAAAAGCTTTTGGACATTGAATTGTATAGTACACCATGTTTATTCCAATTACTTTCCTTATTTGGCTGGAAGCTCTTAGGGAAGATACTATGTATATATGTATACTTAAATTTCCTGAAATAGAGATTACCAGTAGTTAGACTTCTACCATCATAATGGTAACATTCACTTCAGTTTTTAAAACCTGAAGAGAAAGTAAAAATGACAGATCAAAGAATACTGCAAAATAAGAATTTAATTTCAGAAGGCATCACGTGGCTTTGGAAACTCTGTTGGTCTCAATATCATCGCAGGAGAAGGGGAAAAAACCACTGCAAATGTGAGAAGCTAAGCCGGAAAACAAACTTGCAAAAGTGCAAATGTACTATATATATGCTATATATATTTTCCAAACTGAAGCTATCAAAAAATCTAAGTCAGAAAAGTTGTATCATTGTTCTCATACTACCTGCAGTCTTACTGTGACTGGCATAATTTTTTGCCCTTGCAGGTCTGTCAGCTGGTGTCAGTTCTGAGGCAGATTCTGTCCACTTTGATAAATCCTGTGCAAACTTTGGAGTCACTACAGCATCATGATGTGGCTCTTCATATTCATCCTGTTGCAAAGTGATGACAAATAATTATAAAACTACAATTACATTTCTAAAGCCAAGCTATATGAAAGGAGTGGAAATTATTTTCTATAATTTTTGAGAGGTGAAAAACTAAGAGAATATCCCTTAAAGTTGCAAAAGTGAACTGCTTTCCTACAATGATTCTAACAATTTAACTTCCTCTTGTTTAATGTTCACATCCATTCAGATTACAACTAGATCCACTGTAATAGTTACACAGAAAGACTCTGCCAGATGCCAGAACTGGATACTATAATAGGCATTTTAAACACAAACAAAAACTAGAAAAAAAATCCAGTTCCAAATCATATAAGCTATTAATCACTCCATATTAATTCTAATCACTACACTGCTGCAAAGAAAAATAGGTATTTTTATAACCATGACAAAGATGCTACTGAACACAGTCACACTTTACATTCCGTACCATTACAATTTCTTGTAAAACCAATCATTGAAAGAAATCTGATTAGCTACTATTTTTTTCAGAGTAGATATAATTATTTTCACTTTATATTATGCATTTTTAAAATTGTATAGGGAATGTGTATATATAATTAATAAAGAAACCTTCCTATTAAGAAGTTATAAACTAATATAACTGGTATATATATAATGGCCCCTGTTGGCCTAGTGGTTAGCATGCAGGACTCTCACCTCTGCGACCCAGGTTCGAATCCCAGCCAGTCCCCCGGGCAGATGGAGCCCATTAGCCCTGTAAGGCCATCCATCTATGAGAAGGTCACTCTAAACAAACTGGTATATGGCATTATACTATACTACGCACCAAAGTAAGCCAATTAACATTTTTTAAAAATCTCCTAATTAAACAGATTTTCAGAATGAAAGTATTTAGCGCTCATTGTGAAACTCTAAACTGTATTATAGCTTAAACATACAACCCAGTTATTCATTAAACAAGTTCCAGTAGTAGTTACATGCTGAAACCAATCAAACCCACTAATTAAAGATTTGGAAAACAATGCCAGTTGGAAAATACTAAACCAGACCACTACCAGTTATTTTTTCTTCACTTAGTACTGTTATGCTAATTGTGTTTAGTATCCCAGTGAGGTTAACCTCAGAAACCAAGTGTGAATTGAAAAATTAATTTCTTCTTCAAGTTGGGGAAAGTCAGAGTGAAAACAATCAATGAAAGGTAACAATTATGTGCAATGTGGTTTTGAATCCAACAACTGAAAAAGATAATATTTTAAAACTTTGTGTAACCCTTACATTTTTGTGGGTTTTTAACTACTTAGAGAATTTAGGAAGCTCGGTTTTGTACATTTTATCTGAATTCTAGTTTCGATTTAAATGTCCATTTCCTATCTTCTGAACTATGATGTTAAAATTAAAAGCCTAAATAAATGTCTATGAAGCTACATAATTACAAACAAATACATAATGTATTTTTTTGATAAGCAAGAGTGTCACATTCTATGTAAAAGGTATACTTAGCTGCAATTTTTCTGTAGCCATATATTTCTAAATGAATACAGCTTAGATTTTATCAGATGTTAAAAGAAGAAAACAGATATCTTCAGATTAGTTATTCAACCAGGAACTACATGGATCTGTAAAAAACTCCCCGCAGCAAAACTTATGCAGAATAAAAAAGCCACTACTAGTCTTTACCTTAGCTAATCTAAATTAAATGATCGTGCAGAAGACACTAGATCACTCCTCTGTCTTCTCCAAAGAGGTCAGGTGACCAAATTGCCCTAAACAAGTTACTTTTCAGAGCTGATCCAGCTACTTCCATGATGACCTTATCCAATTCAAGGGACACAGTAGGTAAGATGCAAGTTGTTGGCTCCTTTTGAGTCACCCAATTTAATCATTAGTACACAATCTGTCCTGCTATAGGCATTCCTAGCACTCAAAATATACATATTAAGTTACGGCAGGAATTTTCTTTCAAGTTCTAACACTCTTATTAAAACCCAAAGAATCCACTCTTTGGGAATACGCACTCGTACATGCCAACAGAAAGTGTCAACAGACACTATTTCCAGTGATAAATCTGGAAACAAGTGTTTATAACTTACAGTATTACAACAGTGTTGTAATGAAGTTGAAAGGCAAATATCAAAGAAAACAAAGTATCCCAAGTGTAACCAGAAACTTTGACATAAAAAAAATCCTGGAGACTGCAGTGAGAATATGTATGGAAACATTGAGTGATTAAGTGCATTACCTCAATCTTAAATTCTCCATAACAAGGATGCTGCAACTGCAATGCAATATTGACCAATAAATTTCCAATAAAACCGTATTGTTAATAAAATTAACAATATATCTTTTTTGTTTACTTACTAGCTTGGTTCTGCTTAAACAAAACTTTCAAGCTGTTCTGTCAACTACAAAAAAAATCTGTTATTGTGTAAAACTAGAGGTTTATAGTTCTAGGGCCTGAAGGTCAGTGGAACCCTATTATAAGTAAATGGAAATTCTCTAAAACCAGTGGATTGTTTTTATAACAAAAAGGTAATAATTGTGTCTCTATTTAAAAGCAACACATTACCAAAAAGACTCAAACCAAACCAAACCAAACAGATCTTTCAAAGTTATCTAAAGGGAGCAGAACAGTTTCCTGTCAACATTCCTATTGATCAGCTGTGACACCAGTGTTCTTTTTCAACAGTAATAAACTCTTACAAGAGGCAGCTAAGAACTGTGGGCTTGGAGAAAAGAAGGCTGAGGGGCAACCTCATTGTTCTCTACAGCTTCCTGAGCAGGGCAAGTGGGAAGGGAGGTGCCCATCTCTTCTGCCTGGGATCCAGTGATAGGATGTGTGGGAATGGTTCAAAGTTGCACAGGGGATGATCAGATTGAACATTAGGAAGCATTTCTTCACTCTGAGAGGGTAGTCAAACACTGGAACAGGCTTCCCAGAGAGGTGCCCGTCACCGTTTAAGGGGCATTTGGACAATGCCCTTTGTAACATGCTTTAACTTCTGGTCAGCCACAAAATGCTTAGGCAGTTGGGCTAAGGATCTTGTAGGTCACTTCCAACTGGAACTATTCTATTCTACGTTAGACATGTTCTCATTAGCAAAACAGTCATTCATTAATATTAGTTTATCATTCTCTACAAGGTGGCCTTAGAACCTCATTGATAATCAACCAGATCATAACAGAAAATTCTGGTACTTTAAAATTTGTTGCACTATGTTTTTATCTTGTTTTCTTACCACAAAAAGCATTGGAAACACGGATGTATTACTGTTGCTAAACAAAGATTAAGAAAACTTATCCATGAGACATGACCACAAACAGAGAAGTATATGAATTGCCTCTAAACAGGCAGTTTAAAAGGTACAAGTCAATCCACATGGAAAAAAAAGAAAGAAGAAAACGCCTTAATTTAACAGTGTTTCTGCTGTACATGCCCATTCCACCGAGGGACAAATGTAGAGATGCATTTCTACAGGGCAAATAGCAAACCCTGTTTTTGTCAAAACTATCCTGTTTCGGATTGAATTCTACCAAAGGTAAAAAACCATCACCCACTACTTAAATAGGAATAACCAATTATTAAAGGATGAAAATCTGCTGCTTTCAAAAGAATAGGACAAAGACTTTATCCAGTATCTTTGCATCCTCTTGAAAAAAGCCTAAAATAAAACTTTTGCTTTATCCCTCAAAAATAATGGCTTTCTATCCTACTGTGTCAAATTCTGGTTTCTTCATAAGACTTAACACAAATATAAAATAACACCAGAAAATAAAAAGGTAAGAAAACTGTACTATTTTACTTGCAGCTACCAATCTCTTAAGATTAGATAAGATTTTTCACATAAATTGAATTTCTTGTGAAATGCATGAAAGGGAAACCAACTGAAGATATTTTAGCATCAGATTATTTGGGGGCCTAATATGTTTATTTTCAATAACATTTCAATTGTTTTCCTGTATATGTAAAACATAAAGATGCATGTTTAGTTAGATTTCCTCATAATTATCCTTTGTCAAATAAAATGCCATGACAGTGAATCAAATAATATTGCCTCTTTCCTACCTGAAGATCTGAAGAAAGAGAACTGTCTGGAACAGAGTCTTTTGGCAAAACTGGACTTGTGCTTTTCTCCTCATCTGATGACATTCTGCACAAAGTTAGTCTATAAAACAGTAGAAGCTGAACTTCATTCTTCAGTTTCAGTATGAAAGCATATATTCAGTAACATTTTCCCCAGAAACCGAGATTCTGCTGTAGAAACTGCATCAATACCCATTCTTGGGGCTAAACTGATTGACTAGTCTCATTATATAATGCTAGGTAGGAAAGTGCCTGATCCAGAGCATACTCAAAATCATGGAAATACTTCCATTGACTCATAAGTAAAAAAAAAGAAAGATCACAAAGCAATGTCAGTTCTTGCAGTTACAGATATACTTCTGTGTCAATCCTTCATTGTAATTCACACTGTATTGTTTTTAAACTTATCAGCTTGTTTCAGTACAAAATTCCTGCTACACAGGAATGCCTAAGCTACACTGTTCCCATCCACCAAACAACCTCAACCACATCCCAAGATGAGATGATGCCCTAAACGCTCTGCTCAATACCCTGAAGCTGAGTGGTCAACATCAGTCTCACCCCACTTTTCTGACTCCTCTTGCCTTTTGGGCCCAGGAAGACAGATATAGAAGGACAAGTAATGCCTTAGGTTCAAGTAATCATTCCAGCAATTTCTAAGAAGGACAGTGAGGCATTCTTTGAACATTTGGGAAGTAGGCAATGTTGCAGAACTGATAAGAAAACTTGAAGACTTTGTGAAAGATATATGTATCTTTTAATCTACTACAGTGATGAATAGGTCCTTGAGTGAAGAACTGAAGCTCTTGGGATAAGACTGGATAGAATAAGGGGAAAAAGGACTCCAAAGGATACGGGGGGGGGGGGGAAGGAAGATGAAAGAAATTAGAAAATGAGTGCAAACTGAGTAAAAAGCAAGGTGAATTTGTTAATGAATGGCAGAGTGATGAAGCTGCCTGATGCACATGAAAGACAATCAGACACATTGAACAGGGAGTTGTCAGAAGAGAGTAAGGACACCACCATAAATAACCAGAGGAACTGACTGCTCATGCAATGTAGCAAACAACTTGGAAGGAAAATTTATTTTTAGAGAGACCTTTACCACTGTCAATTATAATATTCTCAGTGTTTTAAACAGATGCGTTTTCTGACAGAAATGTAATTTTTAAATTGCTAGTTATACTCTCATTAAATTGACAGGAATTTCTTACTTCAGCACTATCATTTTGTCTGAAAATATCAAACCCTGCACATTGACATCACAGCTCTGTCTGTAGGAATACAGATGGAAATTAATTATCTTTTTGCTTTTTAAACTATTCTAGACACTGATTCTTCCTGCACCACAAAAGCTCTCTCTGCCACGGGTATCTACACTTTGCAGAATGGCAAGCTTATTTCTGTGCTGATAAGGGACATTTTAAAAATGGTATAAAGACAATTTCAAATGCTGAGATTTCCTATTGCACAAAGTTCAAAAGACATTATTACAATCTCCCTAATTCCTGCTAAGTCCTAATATACCAACCATGTCTCTTAAGTACAAAATAGGAAGTCTAGTGAAGGTTTACTATATATTTTTATTGCTGTAGAATGGTATGTAGATAGGAGAAGAAAAAATAGCTTCCTCACCTCCTCTGTTTTCATTGTCTCCTGCTCTGATAATTTTCTTCTTTCCTCTCTCACACACAAATATTTCCTTATCTGTACCTTTGGTTTTGGCCTCTCTACCTAATAAAATAGCTTTATACTAGCACCCTACCTTCCTTTAGCTGATAAATTCTTTCAATACCAAAAAATACTTCTTCAGTAATCTTAAAAAATCAGCTGCAACTTCACTTGCTTTCCCACATAGACAGCTTCTCGAATTGTGGATCCCTACTACTCCAAAAGTCCCAGATGCATACAAATGTGGAGGAGGGTGTGTGCATTAGAGAGGATCACAAAGGACCAGCTATCTAGCACTTACAGGAATTAGATGTGTATTTGCAGTCAGAAATTATAAATAGTGTTACCTTCCCTTCTCAGTCCACTTTAAAAGAATGAAACTGTTGATTTTTCTGAGACACAGGGGGGCAAATGGAGTTCCATGTGAACACAGACAAGTCCAGAGAAATGGAAGAGAGAGTTTTTTTCTGAAAAGTTTGTTCAATAACATAAGACCACTCTCCTGATTTATGTTTTCAGTTTTCTAAGATCCCTGACACACAGTCTAGTGGATCTAGTTCTCTACTTATCACTGAAACTACTCCATGGTCTTTTAAAACTCAAAAGGTTCCTTCATCATAAGCAATGCTACCTCTCCCCTCCAGACCACCCTTCCCTTCAGATCTGTTAACTGAAACTTACCTGTTTGACATTGTCTTATATAAGAAGTCACTTGCTGTCACCTCAAGCTCAGTATGTTTGGCTCCTCTTCCCATCCCTCTTCTTTATAACCATGGACTAGCCCTCCACTGTGTTTGTCCATCTGGCCTCCACCTGACTGCCTTTACTGGCTCGAACACAGCTTTAGATTCCACTAACAGTTTAAGAGTTTGAGCTTTCCTCACATTTCTAGGTTTTGCCTGTCTCACTGTTAATGTTTGTCTAGAGTTTGCATTTTGATTAGTGCAGCATTTCAGTAAAAATCCTAGTGAACCTAAAATTCCAGATATCTCTACAAAACAACAGATTGCATTGCTAGGCTAAATTAAGAGAAATACAAATATTTTAACCCTGTGTTTACAGACACATCATTGCTACATCATGCTACAATCATAGCATATCCTGAGCTGGAAAGGACCCACAGGGATCAAGTCCATGTCCTGGCCCCTGCACCCAGAATCATACCATGTGCCTGGAACATTGTCCAAACACTTCTTGAGCTCTGTGAGGCTTGGTGCTGTGACCACTTCCCTGGGGAGCCTGTTCCAGTGCCCAATCACTCTATGGGCAGTGAACTTGTCCCTGATATCCAACCTCCCCTGACAGATTCATGCCATTCCTTTGGATCCTGTCACTGGTCACCAGAGAGATCAGTGCTTGCCCCTCCTCTTGCCCTCATGAGGAAGGTGTAGACTGCAACAAGGTCTCCCCTCAGTCTCCTCCAGGCTGAACAGAACAAGTGAGCTGCTCCTCATATGGCTTCCCCTCAAGGCCCTTCACCATCTTCGTTGCCCTCCTTGGGACACTTCCAAGAGCTCAATATCTTCCTTATATCGTGGTGCCCAAAACTTCACACAATATTCAAGGTGAGGCTGCCCCAGAGAGGGACAGTCCCCTCCCTTGACCAGCTGGCGATGCTTTGCCTGATGTCCCCCAGGACACGGTTGGCCCTCCTGGCTGCCATATTCAACTTGCCTTTGATCAGGACTCCCAGGTCCCTTTCTCTGGGGCTGCTCTCCAGCCTCTTATTTCCAAGTCTGTCCATACATCTGGGGTTGCCCTGCCCCAGCTGGCCTCTCTGTCTTTGAAAAAATCAACAGCTCCACCCAATTTAGTATCATCAACAAACTTACTTAGTAACCCTTCCAGTGCTGTCTCCAAATCATTTATGAAGATGTTGAAGAGCACAGGGCCTAAGATGGAGCCCCGTGGAACCCCACTAGTGACAGGTCATCAGATGCTGACCCCATACATGACATGTTTATCCATCTGTGTGCTGGACGTTTTGTCCAGAAGGATACTGTGAAAGACAGTATCAAAAGCTTTACTGAAATCCAAAAAAGATTACATCAACTTGAACAAACATTTGGGTTACCTTGTCATAAAAGGGAATTAAGTTTGCCAAGCAGGACCTTCCTCTCATGAGCCCATGCTGGCTGTGACTAATGACTGCATCAGAGTTGAAGACTGAAGCAAAGAAATCACTGAACATCTCTGCCTTGTCTATAGCGTTGTTTGTGATGTGACTGTCCTCATCCTGTAACAGGCGCACATTATTTCTGGACTGCTTTTTACTACTGACATACTTTAAAAAACTATTTTTTTTGTCCCCCACAGTACAGGTCAGCTTCAATTCTAATTGAGCTCTGGCCACATGAATTTCCTCTCTACAGTGTAGAGCTGCATCTCTGTATTCCTCCCATATCACCTGACTTTGCTTCCACTAGGCATACACTTTCTTTTTTTGCCGTAGCTTCAGAAGAAGATCCCTGCTCAGCAAGCCAGCCTAAGAATAACTTGTCTGCTTTAATCTCAGTGAACAAGCACTAAGTCCCACAAAATACCAGACAAGTTTCTAAAAGAGAAATCAAGGGATACTAAGACACCATCTCTGGGTCAACAAGCTGATTTGCTAAGCTGCAAATATTATATGGTGAGACACATGACTGCTACTTTTAAGAAACTGGATGCAACTACAAAGATTTTGGTCTGACTCACCATGGTTGCTCTCCTTCTTAACTTTGAACTAATTAAGCTGTGCTCAGGTTTCTGCAATTCTGGCTTTGTTTTTAACTAAAGGCGATGTTTCCAAATAATTTAATGTTTCATGCAGATCAGAGAACTCAACACCTAGGAAAGAGAATCACAGAATGGGTAAGGTTGGAAGGGACCACAGTGGGGCATCTGGTCCAACCTCTCTGCTCAAGCAGGATCATCCTAGAGAACATAGCACAGATCATTTTCCAGATGGTTCTGGAAAATCCCCAGTGAGGGAAACTCCAAAACCACTCTGGGCATCTGTTCCAGTGTGTGGTCACCTGCACAGTAAAGAAGTTCTTTCTCATATTCAGGTGGAACTTCTTGTGCATCAGCTTTTGCCCATCGCCACTTGTCCTATTGCTCAGCACCACCAAGAAGAGCCTGGATCCACCCTCTTGGCACCCTCCTTTCAGATGCTTATAGACATTGATGAGGTCCCCTCTCAGTCCTCTCTCCTCAAGGCTGAACAAGCCCAGTTCCCTCAGCCTTTCCTTACAAGAGAGACGCTCCAGGTCCCCTCATCATCTTTGTAGCCCTCTGCTGGACCCACCCCAGGAGCTCCATGTCTCTCATGCCCTGAGAAGCCCAGAACTGGACACAGCACTCCAAGTGAAGCCTCACCAGGGCTGAGTAGAGGGGCAGGATCAGCTCCCTTGACCTGCTGGAAGTGCTCTTCCTAACGCACCCCAGGAAACCATTGGCCTTCTTGGCCACAAGGCCTCACTGCTGGCTCATGGACAGCTTGCTGTCCGCCAGGACCTCCAGGCCCTTCTCCACAGAGCTGCTTTCCAGCAGGTTGACCCCCTACCTGTGCTGGTGCAGGGGGTTATTCCTCCCCAGGTGCAGGACCTGCACTTGCCCTTGTTGAATTTCAGACAGTTCTTCTCTGCCCATTTCTCCAACCTGTAGAGGTCCTTTTGAAGGGCAGCACAGCCTTTGGGGTATCGGCCACTCCTCCAAGCTTTGTGTCATCAGTGAACTTACTGAGGAGGCATCTGTCCCTTCATCCAAGTCATGGGTGAACAAGTTAAACGACCCTGGGTCCAATATTGAACCTTGGGGGTCACCACTAGGGACAGAACTATACCACCTGTCAGTAGATGCAGGACATACCCTTTCCCTTTAGCTGCACCCCCCTGCAAAGCAGCGCTGCTCAAGCTTTTAACTTCTCTCTGGAGTCCCTCAGCAGCTGCCCCCAGCGCCGGCAGCGTCTGCAGTACCGCGACCGCCGCTGCCATGGCAGCCAGGGACAACAGGGACACCGCGCCGAGCGTCCCGTGGCGGTCCGGCGGCGGGGAGCAGGATCAGACTGTGAACAGGAAATCCTCCTTCTCTTTGCTTTGCTTTTACAGGGCCTTTAAGGCCATCAGCCCAACCACTCGGGGGCAGCGGGCGCCCGCCGGCCCCGTCGGGAAGCTCGGGGTGGGGACGCGGGCGGCGGGTAAAGCCGCCGGGCAGCAATACCGGTGCGGTGAAGAAGGAAGGCGCGGTGGCAGTGCCACCCCTGGCCCCGCCGGCCAAGAATGCGGGTGCTGTGAAGAAGGAAGGCGCGGCGGCAGTGCCGGCACCGACCCCGCTGTGCAGGGACGCGGGTGCTGTGCAGAAGGGAGGGCGGCCCCGCGGTCCCGGCCCGGCCCGGCCCGGCCACCCCCTCCCCGCTTACCTGCGGCCGCGGCGCCACCCGCACCGGCCGTTCAAACTGCCCGAGCGGAACAGGAACCCCCACGCCCATAGGCTCGGCGGGCCTCGGCAAGGCATCCCTCGATTGGCCGGTTTAGGCGGCGAACCGGCCAATCGGACCGCCCGGCCGGAGGCAGGGCGTTGCCGGCCCCTCCCCTATTGTCCGTCCGCTGGCGGCCCGTGCCGC
>NW_020925744.1:1764234-1822785 GCF_003984885.1 Neopelma chrysocephalum
GCCGGCGGGGGCGGTGCCGGCGGGCCCTGACCGGGAGTTCCGGGTTCGAGTCCCAGCTGGCCCCGGAAGGTCCCAGGTTCTGGTCCTGTGGCCCCCACGTTCCTGGCCTGCTCCGCCCCGCGTGATGACCTTGGGGTTGCCGGGAGGGGAACCGTGCCAGCTTAAAAACTTTGACTTGTTTAAGGTAGAGGAGCCTGGGGCTCTCCGTGTTGGAGAGCAGCTGCTGACGGGCATTCCTGTGCAGAATGAAGATTAAAAAAAAAAAAAGTAATTTAAAAGAATAACTCCTTGGTGGAACTCCTTTATCCTTAAACGCTTCCACCTGTGCTTATAGTGAAGCTAGAAAACCTTCCCGAGGAGCAGTTTTAAGTAATTCGTGCAATAATGTCGCAGAAGGAGCCCTGGACTCGTAGTTTCCAGCGTTTCTCTCCAGTGCAAGCTTTCCGTAACACCTTGCGTAGGCAGACGAGCGGGATGCATTCGGGAGTTAAATACGGTCAGCCCTGTGGCAGGGCTGTGTGTCGCACACCCCGCCCGACGCAAAGCCGCTGGCGCGGTCCCAGCGAGGAGGGTTCTCCCGGCTGCCATCTCAGGGATGTAATAGACTGAAATCCAACACCAGGTGTTAAAGATTTTGCCGTCGGACATCAAGGAGTAGAGAGTCCTTCCATCTGCCAACTTTCTTTTATCCTAATACCATGCTAATCGATCTTTCTGTAATGCAAGCTGTGACATAGAAAATGCTACAATATTATTTTGAAATAATTTACTGAACTCTGGTTACAACATGTATGCTAGAGCCACAAGTATCCTGATCAAGCTCCACAACATGTGATTGTACCTTATACTGCACCAAAATTTTGCCTCATAAAATGAGAAAGATAGCTTAGGCATAAAATATCCAGACATCCACAAAACTGTAACTTATAATTTGCCTTTTATACATGTTTACAACAATATACGTATCTTGGTCTAGAATCTTTTGCCTCTGTGAAACACAACTGAGCAAGTAAGGAAAATATCACAAAATTTCACCTCTCTTAGAGGCATTTAAATTCTTCTCAAGTAAGCCTTTTTCCATACTAAAAGCCTACTTCAACATTTGTTGAAGTTGAAACTTAGAGAAAGTGGCAATGGAGGGCTGTTGTTCACTGTAGCATCCAGTAAGGTCTGCATGATTTAGTGAGCAAAAACTCCAGCCTGAGGAACCACTCATTATGCAGTCATTGTGTTTCATTGAGGCCTAATATGAGATTTGCTGAGATTAGTTTCCAGAAAAGCATAATGGAAGGGCTGCATTTGCTGATGGTTTTTAGTAAGCAAGAAGAAGTGTGTGGTTTCGGAAATACACATTTTCATAATGATTTGGTTGCATTTATCTATGATGGGTCTTCGGTTGCAGTTAGGGTTAAATTTGGGGTAAAAAGGAACTGTATTTTGTGAGGTGTGCAAGAGCACTGGCCTCAGAGCTTGTACCAGCACTATTCCTTTTTTTGAGTGCTAAACTGAACCTGATATCCAGCTGCAATCACATATTGGTGACTAATGGCTATACCAAAGCAAGGCTTTTTTTTTTCCCTTGCCACAATTGGCTTTTCTTCAAGGTCACAGCTGAGGGAGGATTTTGTAATAAAACAAAGTATTCCTGGACAAAGGGGAGTAGAGTTGTTACTGCACAGGAGGCACAGTAGCATTTGTAGTTATGAAGTATGGCAAGATGTATGATCGCAGGACTTCTACACATATCTGGTGTTTTAAGAGGCTATATAGCTAAGAGTGAGGGAAAAGCTCCTCCAAAGACCAACTTTAGATCACCAAATCCAAATGAACTCTATCAACTCTTCTAACTACTGAAAGCCAGTCTCCAAATTTACTTTTTTTTTTTTGTGATTGAAATGAGGTCACAAGAAATAGAACTACTGTTCTGAAATGCTTTTGAAATACTTGTCAACATCTAACTTTTCAAAAAGGCTTTGTTGAAAAGTTTTATATTTTTCTGGTGCACATTGGAAAAAGAGCATGAGTTTCTTGTCTCAGACCCAATAATTTATTAATCAAAATGGAGGGATGACATATGATTCTATCATTCTGTTCATGTTAATTTGTATTAGACCATGCTGGTGAAAAATGTGATGAATCTTTCTGCATAAAGTTGTTTTTTAAGTACATGACTACCATCGCTGCATAAAACATAACCTTTAAATATGTGTTTAGCTTTCAGTCTTACATCTTTGGGAAAATACAGACATTTGAAAATTGAAGGAGTCTGCAATGGGTACTCAAACCAGTCTTTGTGATGCAAACATCTACTGCTACTTTGTAATTAGATGGATAAAAAGCAAAGGACATCAAATGGTATCAGGCTGATTACTAGTATAAAAAGATAATTGTAGATAGTTAGAGAGCAATGAAATGACAATAATTACCCTATTCCCACACTGGGGATTTTATGGAATATCTGATAAAACCTCACATTGAAACTTCCTGATTTTGAATTGTATTTAAGAAATACCATCCATCTTTCATGTTGGATTCTATTGTACCATAGAATGTACAATTATTTTCACAGAGAGAAGGAGATTTTTCTATGCCTTTATGACCACACATGTTCATCTGCTGCTCTAGCCAAGCAAATACCACAGCAGTGATTGAAGCCAGGAAAAAAGTATGATTATCTGTGCAGACTGAGAATTAGTTTTGAAACTGTTACTGTCCTGTGCTTTTTTGAAGGACACAGGGAGAAGGGAGGCAGGAGGTTGAACTGATTTAAGGGCATTAGCACATTCAATGGCAAAAGGTAATCTCTTTTTTCTTTGAAACAGTTTCTCAGGAATTCAAAGTTCAAAGTAAACATCATCTAGTTTATATGAAACAATAATGAATTTCTAGTGTTTTCGGTAGTTCTACAGGTTACTGAAACACCTTTTTAATGTTTTCTGTTTTCCCCCTGTAATAACTTCAGTGTGGGTACTGGAGTGATTACTGTCTACCAGATTAACTATTGGACTGTTTGCTGTGTGAAGACAAGATCTGTCTCCTCTCATTTGTAGTGCTAGATGCTGCTCTGGCCTCTAGGTATATCTGGGCCTTGTACAATGTAGTCTCATGGTCTCTTTTCTGCTCCATGGCTCCACATGTCTCAGAGAGAACCGTTTAGTGTCTGGAGACAAAGAGCCAGGGAGAAGGCACTAAGCTACACCTTTTGGGGCTTTACATTCAAAGGACTGTCACAGTATGACTACCGACTTGTGTAGTGGAGCTGTTGTAATTGTGTGGTCCAGGACCATTCCTTTCTCATCATATGAACTGATATAGCAAATATAGCTGATTGACAGGTCACCCATATTTCAAGTCTCACATTGAATTTTTTGTTCCAACTGCGTTAGGAATCATTTTTCAGAATACCACTGCTTCATACACAATTGAAATTCTTATTTTAGGCTAAAAATGATGGCTAAAGACAGTGCATATGGGCAATGTTCCACATATTTAGAAATGACTGGCAGTCTTTTCTTATGATAATGCTAATAGTAGAAAGAAACTTATCCTGTGAATATTGAATACCTCAGTGTTAAAGGGCTCTATCTTCTACCTAAAATCCCACTCTTCCCTTGTAAAAATGCTCTTCTGACTAACTTGTGTGTTATATAATGGATAGTGCATATATCAACTATATATCCTTTTTCAGAAAAAAACACCATGTGAATTGGAATTACTATTGAGAGATTGAAAATAGTCTGGAATCTAGTATTTGCTGTGTCTGAAAATATATTCTCCTTTTTTTTTTTCCACAAGTGTATTAGCTTATAGCTTTACAGACACAAGACAGTGTTGATGAGCCTATAAGTGCAATAGGCCTAGTGAATGTGTTCATATATACTTAAAAGTTTCTCTCAGGGCATTGGAATTTTTTTCACTCAATTAAGTGTTTTGACATCAGTCAGTCAGTCTGTCAGTCTTTTCCCCATCATTAACAACCTCTTCTGAGAAAAGTTATGAAAGGATTTTTCATGAATTACAAGGATGGTTTTTCTGCCAAAATGACTTCTTGCCATGTTAGATAAAGATTTTCAGCTACATGGGAAAAAATGCTTCTCTTACAGGTAACTATACATTAAGCTGTTTTTCAAGCTTCTGTCTCTTTTCCAGTATGATACCAAAATGGATCTGTCAACAATTTTGCCAAAAAGCACTAGGAATATTTTTGTGGTAATGCTTCTTTTCCCCTATTAAACTTTAGAGAACAAGTGAAACCTCCGCTCATAAGATATCAAAAGATAATGTCCCTAGAGATCTTTCAGTGGCAGGGTGCACATGTATGACGTATTTATGATGACATATTCAGCTGCATGGGCAATAGAACACCACTGTGCTCTAGAGTATTGAATGACTGTAAAATGCACAGCATCAACTTCTTTCAAGACTAGCATTAGAGCTGCCCACAAATCTGCTATTGAAAATCATTCCTGAAGATGAATGATAGTTTTGGGTTTGTAATTGCTTCTCAGAGCAGCATACAGGGTTTTAAAGAAAGGTAAAATTGTGTTTCATATGGGAGTCTATAGAAAACAGTTGGCAGCTATTAGACTGTTCTTGTTGAAAATAGGCAAAAGGTTTTCCAAGCTTAATTGTATTAATGATCTATTCCTGAGGAAAAGCAATCTTTATAAATAACAATTCTGATGTTTATTGCTGTCCTTAAAAAATCTGCTCACTGAACTTGCTTTTACCACTTTTAAGAGGTTCTTTCCCCAATGGAATACCAGGCAGGTTATTTGGATGAGATTTCCATTAAAAAGCACAGATCGGTTTGGCAAAGAAAGTGCAGGAAAACTCTGAAATGGTTAATGTGAAACAGACGTTCATCCTTCATCTAAGAGCAGCCCATTTACGTGAGTGATTGTATAACAGTCATAATGTTTTAGAATCTCTTCAGCATCTTATGGCAGGATCAACAGGTTGGCCGTTGGCAGATGTACACATATATATTTGCATTTAGTTTCGAATGCTTTCAGCTCCTTTGCCTCTAGCCCTCTCTCCCTCTCTCCCTATTGTCTGGCAAGTCCTGCAGTCCCTGTGTTTGCCTGCTTCGCATCATCTCAGGCTGAAGGACACTGTCCTCTGAGCTGATTTCTTCCCGAGACGTGAGTCAGCAAGCAAGGTGGCTGACGACATTGCCGGGATGTGCCGCGCAGAGATGTGCCTCTGCAGTGACGCCGCCTTTGCTCACACAGGAGTCAGCAAAGATTTTTACATCACCTCCACACCAGGTGGCAACACATCCTGCTGCTCTGCTTGTGATCTGGATGTAAAGACACAAACGCTTATAATATGCAGCATTGCGCAGAATTCAGTCAGTATAGAACGGAAAAATCAGCTTGAGGTGTTGAATGTGTTCATATCCTGTCCACTGGTTTCCCTCCTGACTTTCTGGCTCCTATATTCAGCTTTAAAGGAACTTTCCTTTTTTTAATGAGTACTGAAAAGTATCCAATCATCTTGGGATGTTCCACAAGAGGTGGTGTGACATTCAGCACAACATATATAGGACAGCTCTCTAGACATGTCCCAGGAGTCATTTATAGGACAGCTCTCTAGACATGTCCCAGGAGTCATTGTATAAGGAAGATATATGAGGCAGGAGCTTGAGGTTGCACTGCTTAAGATGTGTAGATCCAGTTATCTAAAAGCCACCATCTGTTGTCCCACTGTGCTCACCAGGATGAGAAAAGCACCAAAGGTCACTTTAGTGCCTTTAGTTTGGTCCCTCTCCCTTGGATCACAACCTAGAATATGATCAAGTGGTTTTGATAACTTTTAGAGCTGTAGAATTTTCTAGAATTTGGGGCTTAATGGAAACTTTTTGACAGTTACAGGATAAGACTCAGTATTGATATATGTTCTTGATGACTTTTAGAATCATAAAGACAGTAGCAATATTCTGGCTCTCTACTCCTTTCTTAAAAAAAAAATCAGATGAAGTGTTTCTGAAATTTGTATTGTTATTATATTTATATCATATTATATTAAGGTTTACAAAGACTGATGCAATGCCATTAACTAAAAGGAAGAAAATAATTTAATGAGATGGTGTAGATAGTGTAAGAGCATGCATGAAAACTACCATTTAAGTTTTAGAGCATATTGTTGGCATTAATTTTAAAATGCAAAATACTATACATTATGGCAGTTTTTTCTTCCAATTTTTCTGGAACTTAATTAATAAAAAACTTCTCTCTGCTAATAAAGAAAGATTCACAGTCTTTGAAGGGTTAGCACCTCCAATTTAGACTGTAATAAAAACTTTGGTCTTCTAAACAAGTGTTCGGAAAAGCTGCCTGTCTGTGTATGTCTGTGAAATGTTTTGTGTGGTATTCATGCTGCTAACTTAAGGCCTTTTTATTGCAGACATCTTCTGGGCTATTCATTGTGGATTCCCCTTATAGTTGCTTAACGAACATCAGAGGTAGCCTCATCTCAAAGTCTTTTAGTCTTTTATACTCCTAGCAGAAAAACAAGTGCCTGCAGGGTTCAGTTGATCTCATACATTTCTAAAAGGTCAGATGAATCATACCACAAAAGTGCTTATCTCTCTGTTGTGACCACAGAGTCTAGACAACTAGATCAAATATCTACATTTCAGACATTTGCATTTGCTCAGATGATTCCTATCTTTTGAATTTAATTGTATTTCAAATGGAACTACAGAGTCTCAGAGAATTTGATTATTAAACCCCAGAATTTTTCAGTTGGCACCCTAATTCTGCAAGCCTGGCTTGATATTGATCTGAGTAATTCTAATCCATTTTTGGAGTAAGGGGACACAACTCCCACTACATCAGGTGAGAGACAAATCTGGTAGGGCCTGTTTCATTCCAGAGCACTGTGTTAACATAATAAAAACATAGCAAAAGCAATGTAAGGGAGGAGTTTTTGTTAAAGGCTTACGTGTCTTATTCTTTAAGATTTGTACAACAAATGTAAAAAGCAAAACATAGCTGTAGTTAAATAAAAGTTTTTGAAGTATTTAAAACGCAAATAAGTAAACTGACAAAAGAGACATTTATGGAAGACAGTATTACGAAAGAGGATGGGAAGATAAAGTGTATATGAAAGAAATGATATAGACAAAATTAAATTCTTGAATGTGAACTGAAATTAAGGGAATAAAAGTGCTTATGGAAATTTTTGCAGCCTTAAATGAAAGAAGAAAGAGAGGAAGGAATATGAAGGCATGTGTGTGTAGATAAGTGACAGCATTTTAGGCAGAATGTCAAAAGCTTTGACATTGGAGTGAAGCCAAACAGAACCAGTGACAGTGAAATGTAAGTGTGTATGGGACTACTTTAGAATGAATTGATTAATCAGCAAAGTCAGAGGCTACTGTTCTGGAAATCCCCAAGAATAACTGCGTTTTAATTACTAATTTTTTGAATTCATAAGTTACCATGTAGCAAAGTGCTCTTAGTTCAAGGAGACTAGCAATGCAGGGTAAAATAAACGCTGCCTAGCACTCAAAGACCATCTCTGACTATCTTTACAAGAAGACTGAGAAAGCGGTTGAAGATTGAGGTGGCAAATGTAGCTAAATACAATGTTATCTATAATGTGCTGTGATGATAAAAACATCCCTGACTACTCAACATAATATGATGAATTTTGAGCTGCCCAACCTTACTCAGGAATGAGGTCTTTTGTTTACAACAGATTTTATAAAAACATGAATTTGGTGCCTAACGATTGCTATCTCTTCCTCTTAAAAATGCTGTAGTCGAACTGGAAAAAATTCAAAGACAGGTAAAAAGGATGATCTGAAGTATGATGTGGTTAGAAGAGGAATAATAACTAGGTAAACCAGAGTTCTTTACCCTAGAGAAAAAACTGTTCTATGGAAATGTTAAAGCGGGCTAAAGAACCCCAACTGGAATGAAGGTGGTGCATTAGGAATTTCTTGTTTAGTCTCACTTCCAATAAAAAGGATGGAGAACATCAGTTAATACTAACAGAAACTTCATTCAAAGGAAGCAAGAATACTTGGTTCTTCATCTTGGCTTAGCATCTGTAATATCTTTTGCAAGAAGCTCCACAAATTCACTCTACAAAGTTTACATGCCTTCAAAAGAGTAGATAATTTAATGGAAGGAACATCAACCAATACCTATTGAATATAAAGACCTTGTCTCTGATTGAGGAATTGCAGGTGTTACAAATTTTTGGGGGTTAGGTCATCTGGGAGAAGTCCCACTACGTGCCATATTGTTCCCTTTTTACTTTGGGAGACGGGGTACTAAGCTTGATGAACCACTAGCCTTCGTTCAGACCTCAAATCACCCTTATGTTAGAAACAATGCTGATCTAAAATAAAAATAGATTTAATTGATAGCATTAAAACAGAATTGCAACAAAGGTATGTAATTTAAATTGAGATTTTTTCAAGTAAATATATGAAATTTATCAGATTTCATTAAGATAGAGTGATTTCTTTTTATTCCATGCATGAATTACAATTTTCCTTACTATCGTTTCAGGAGTGTGCTTAAGAAGACTGGAAATGTTTGAATATGTCAGTCCTGTAGCAAAAACAGTGAAGATTATAAATAGGACAATAAGTGGTGAAGAGACATATTATCTTTAACTCTGCTTTCTAGTTTTCTTCCTCAGGCATAACTAGTTTGCTTCTCTTTTTGGTTTAGTTCACTAAACCAAATGTTTAATTTTCTATCTCCTGCTTGCTTTAGGTTAGTAAGTGAAGTTGTGCCAAAACCAAGAACATTGACTTCCTGATTTATGTTGTTATCAGTGTGTCTCTTTTCCATTTACGGGAGAGCATATTTGCCTTGTAGAACCTTCTCTGTGGTAAGTGCTGCAATCACTCACGTTTTCCTGCTTCCCTTCTCCAGGACTGCAGATCATAATTTTCCAGCATGTTATGTGAATACAGATGGATTTTCTATTTGTGGGAAAGAACTGCACAGTAATAAGAAATTTGATCTGGAGGAAGAAAACGGAGGTAAACAACTGTTTGCTGGTGTTGTGACAATGTATGTGAGGCTTGAGAGGGAAAAGGCACCTTTTAATGTAGTTTTCATTTTAACAGAATTATTGAATGTGGCAGCATAAAAGCAGTCAACATTTCCTGCCCTACAGTCTTGTATCTGGTTTGATGCAGAAAGTCAGAACTAATTTATGGAAATTGGCATTTCAATGAAGGTGAACTGCTTCAATTACATAGATATATTAATATGAAGACAGTAATTTAGAACATCTTTAAAGATACTGAATTCTTTTACCATCAAGTTCATACTCACTAAAGTCTATGTGGGAATTTCTTTTTGCAGTACTTGGAAACATACCACCCATCTGTAGGTGGGTATTACGGTTCTCCAAGCTTTCTTTTCCATTACATAATCAAACAATACTCAAAGTTATGTTGAAAAAGAGTTTTCAGTAGGCAACCTGCAAAAATAGCATACCAAGAGATTTTTTCAAAGTGTACATAGACATCAGTGACTGAAAGATTGTAGTTGAAAACAGACCTTTAAAGAATACCTCAAATGGATGAGCTACTGTGTTGCAATAGAGAAACTGGGAATCTGGAATTACTTCCGGTACTGTATCTGACCTGTAGAATATTGGTGTGTGTTAGTGCTTATCTCTTTCATGTGTGTAGGTTGATTTTGATGGATAGTAGTTAGGGGCAGGAGGAAAAAGTGGAGAAGGAGATGCAGCAGAGAAAACCTTAAAAATTATAAGTCTTTCAGTCTGGACAAAGACAGAAGCTAATGCAGTGCAACCAAGCAACCTCTCTCTCAGGAGAAAAAAAAAAAAAAAGAAAGTGCTCCATGCTAATTTAGAAAGCATTAATTTAGATGATATTGTAAATATTTGGGATGAGATTCTGCTTGCATAAATTTAGTTATACAGCTCAGACTTACATCTGAGCTAGAAGTCAAAATGTGTGATTTATTTTGTCCTAAAGTGGAAATATAAAACCTATTATGGGATACAGGTGATATCTAAAGCTAAGCGAGAAGTTTTCCATTCTTTGTTAAGGTAAGGGTGCCCTTGATGTGCTGTGGTGTAGGAAGAGGAAGATGAGTGTTGAGAAAATCAGTTTCTTTTTCAGATTCAAATTCAGGAGATTCATAATCTTGTTTTCATGGAATGTTAGGTTGGGAGATTAATCAATATAGCTTCTTTGGCTTAATAGAATCAGAGTAGTGTGTATTGACTCTTCAAAGAAAGAGACTGGTTGTAAAGAAGTATAAAAGCAGTATGGAAATTTGTGAGGAGGAGGGAGAGATTTTGGGCTTGAAACAGCGGTACTCAGAATTTCATTTGACACAGTGAGAAAATGCTCTCCTGGAATCAAAACCTCCGCCTAAGGAAGGAGCATCCTCCCTGTTGGATGCTGTGAGGTGTCTGCATCCAGTTAGCGAACTGTCAATACAGGCTGCAACAACACATACCCACACTTGTGATGTGCATATATGAAGTCATGGGTTCTTTCACAGTGGTGTGAGATTTAGCAGGTTGTAAGGAGCTGCCCAGATTCACAGAAAGCTAGCGCACCCACACCTCTAGCAGGAGATGTGTAAGGAGGGGAACCAGTACTCCCAGATGAGGTGTGTGTGCTTGTAACTAACTACTCAGTGGTCCTGTGAAAAAGATGTGCACATATAATTGTGTTTATGTGTCTGTGATTAGAGCTTTTTGGGTGGGTTTTTGTAGGAGGTAATTTTTGTTTGTGTATATTATAAGCATTTCATATGCATCTAATATTGCAGTTTATTAACATTTTGTTTGCATCTAATATTGTGGTTTACTTGTAATGCTGAGTCTTAAATATAGAGATCACTGATTGCTGGTTAATTACATGCTGATAATTGCTTCAATTTTGATTTTCCGTCTGATAATGTATCACCTTTAGCAGGAGATCTCTGAGCTTGGTATACTGTGACTGCTCTAAGCATGGCTGTGTGAAGTACAGCACTACGGAAGAGAAAGAATAGGTATTTTTTTGCTGTTGCATAGTAGCGAAGCTAATAGCTTGGTGGTAAATAAGTTTTTGATTCATGGTGACATCAATACCTACCATTGAAACTTCTAAAATTTTGTCTGTAGATGCAATGAAAAGATCAAATAAGTGTCAGTTTTGTTATCAGTTAACTTACAGTAGTTCTTGAGGGGTAGAGGAGGATCCTTCTAAAACGAGGAGCTTGATTAAGAAACATAATTCAGGAAGGACAAGTCATAGTTCCTGCATTATGACTTGAGTGAAAAGGAAAGTAGAGTAGGTATTACTGGTGGAAATTAATAATGCACCAAGAACATTTCCTGTGAGGCATTATGCAAAGTGCTGCAGTCTAGTTTTATGGTGAACAGATTCTTCAAAGACAAAGTCTTGATTAAAACCTTGGAAATAGATAATTGAGTAATAGTTGAAATCAATTTTCATTTAGTTAGATGATATAGTTAAGATATGTTTCAGTATTTCTAGCCATTTCTAGAGTTTGCAGCAGTTCATAGGCTTTAGATTTTGATCTTGAAGAGCTTTGTGAAGTTATGTGTACGGTAAGCAGGGACTGTGATCTGTGTTAACTTTTAACCTACTTTCAGGAAATAAGGCACTGTCTTAGCCATAATTGTGAAGCACTATTGTGCAATCCTTAAATAGTTAAAATCTTAAATTTTTATTCATTAAGGCACTATTTGCAAGACTGCATCTTACTTTTCTTCTTCATGTTGCTTCATGCTGCAGTTTTATCATTTCAGTTTTTAGTTCTTCAAAGATACTGGTATGTCTTGAACATTTTTTTTTTTACTTTTAGAAGGAACAATTGCAATACAATATTAAGTAAATTACATAAAGACTCTAACTAGGTGGCCCTAGCAACCCTTAAGAAAACTCATATTGTTATGCAAAAAATAGTATTTTCTTTTTTTTATTCTGATTACTCAGATGTAGCATTGCATCAGTGCAGAACAGTTAAAGGTTATGATCACTGATGGCAAGAATATATCACATCTAGAAACTGTCAGAGTCCTTTTTGAATTTCTGTGTACTGAATGCAGATGGGATATCAGGCTGTCAGCTCTGTAACTCACTTTATTCCTGGTACCTGAGGGACAATTTTTAATATTAAAGTGTTTATATGTTATTATATATTTAATCCGAGATGGAGGTTTTGGTCAGCCCTTCAAGGATACAGACTCTACAATTTATTCTACATCATAACTACATCTGTTTAGACAGGCATCATTCTCTTTTTTTTCTGTACAGAAAATCAGGATTTCCTGAGATACTTCTGCCTGTCCTTGCCAATATTTGGTAAAGAGAAGGATCTAATGTTCCTGACTAAGAAAATAATTGGCACTAAGGAGTTCTGTTTGTTCCTTGATCTTGTAATATGTTTGTGAAGTATTTTAAACTCTAGATAGAAAACATACTAATGTGTGCAGCAAAATGTCCCTACTTGTTAGATAATCATTATTCCTAACAAGTGATCAGATCCAACATACTTTTTCATCTGTTGTCTTTTTATTTACTTCTTCTACATTCAGATCGTGAACACCTTTCAATGAGACCAGCAGCTAAACAGAATGAGAAATGGTAAATTTGAAAGGACAGCTTAGGGAAGCCAAGCAAATGATTGACTCTGCTTATGGCTGGGAAACTTACAAGGTGTATTGATTCTTAGTGTTTTTGAGAGGCATTAACTGTTCATTTCTTTTTAAACCACACATAGAAACCTGTATTTCTAGAGCCTTATTGTGGATCCAGGGCTATAATTTGTTTGACTAAGTACTTGATTAAAAGCTAATTTTTTTTCTTTTTCCTAATATCTGGTAGTATCTTACCTAACAGAGCAGTGCTTAAATAGTTAATTTTGTATTTAGAAAAGCTTTCTGTAGTGCCAGATCATCTCCAGAATATTCTGATACAGCTTCTCCCCGCAGACAATACTAATGTGATGGTATTTTTATAGTATTTTTTTTCTTGAGGTTACATGGATTTTAGCATTCATATGGAGTGAAAACTCCATTTATCCTTTTATTTGATCTCGCTTATCTTTCCATTACACAATGTTGATTATTAGGAACTTTTTAAATTTGGTCATGGGTATTTCAGTTACGTTGTGTTGCAAATTTAGCACTTTTAGAGCGTGTCGTGCTCCTCCCCTGTCTGCATAACTTGATAGGACTATAAAGTCTCCTTTGGATTTCATATTGTTCAGATAAATACAGATCATCTGAGTGTGTAGTCTGCTTTTTCTGTCTTCTTTCCCAAAATAATTTATATGTAAGCTCCTGAAAATGTGATACCGAGAGGAGTAATGCTTGGAGTTTTTAACTTTTATTTTCTTTGATAGCCTCTGTAATTATTTGTTTGTTTACCAATTCATTTCACATAATCCTGCATACCAACTGACTTAGGTTTTTGGGACCAGTTTTGTGGTACAGTAGTTCTCTAGGTACTTTGGGGTTGTTTTTAGAAAAAAGCAACTTTTCCTGGGGAGGTATGTGAAATTTCAAAACAAACTTTTCCAGCAAACTTTTACCATATTTTGAAGTGAATGAAGAAAGGAAGTGATGGTGACCACAAGAAAAGATTCAGTAAAACAAATACCGGCCTGTTCAAGAGGGAGTTTTGAGTTAGCCTTGCATTCCTACAAATGAGAGGTTTTAATCATGGTTTGATATTCAAATATTATTTAAAAATGAAGTAGCTAAATATCATTCATCAGTACTGTTGCTAGGCTTAAAAAAAAAAAAGAAATTGGAATCTAGAGAATTGGAATCTCACAGTTTTCAAATCAATTGTTAATTTTGCACATTCCCATTTGTATGTGCTGACTATAAGATAAACAAGAAAGAATTTGATAGAAAGGTCTTCCATTGACAGAAGGACTTCATGTTGATTTTCCTCAAATGTTCTGAGTACTCATGTTCTTTCAAAACCAGTAGAAGCTGCAAGTGTTCACTACATGTGGAGCTGAACAGTACGGGTGAACTTGCTAGTCAGCTAGTATTATTGAACAATTGGAAATGTTTACTAGCCACGAGCCTTTCCTTTTCTTCACTCACATAGAATAGGCACTCTAGATAGTCTTAAGCTCTTGCATGAAGGAACTGTAACTTTCAGAGCTTGGCCAGTAACATTCTTAGGGGTCCTAATGCTTTTCTTCAGAAGTAAGGGTAGCTAGCCCAGATTCAGCCTAAAAATTTCCTTTGTTCCTTTTAGTTTCTCTGATAGTGACCCAGATCTCTGCTGATATAAATACCTGCAGTGAAGCATCTGGCTCTGAGAACAGCCAGAAACATGCATCTGGCTGTGACAACATAGAGCAACTGACTATGACAAGATTCCCACTTGGGATTATTTTTACTTTTAGAATGATGTAATTGCTAGGTATTTTTAATTGTTTCGGTCTAATGCCTGAACAAAAGAATCATGCAAAAAGGTGCTCTGGTTGTAACTTTTTTTTCTGTCAATAGAATATTTTTACTCAACTGAGCATTTTATAGTTTTCCTATAAGAGTAAGTGAAAAAAAAAATCATGAGCAGGATGGGCTCACTAGCCTTCAGGCAGTCATCCTAGCAGAAGGACAACTCTAATTCCAAACCTAGGCAGATGGAGCTCGCTTAGCCCTGTAAGGCCATCCATCTAAGAGAAGGACACTCTAATTAAACCTACGTCCTGAGGACCTCACTGCCACCGTCCAAGCTCACTCGGCCCTGGCAGATGAACCTTAGGATTAAAGAGTGGGTCCAGTTCCACGCATACTGCATCTCACCTAAAAAATCTGTTGCACAGGCTTGAGGGTGATATCCACATTTGTAAAGCCCTGTAGCGATGCGATGGGCGAGGGTCAAAACAGCAGGTGAAAGGTGCACTGGAAGCCGCAGACCCAACCCTGCACACAGGTGGTTCAGGACATTGGTCACCTGAGACTGACCCCGGAGATGAGAGTCTCTTTGGGCAGCACCCTGAATGACCAAGCAGCCTTTTTCAAGGAGAGCACTGCTTGCTCCACTCGGAGAGGGGCCTAGAAAAGGTGGCCTAACCAAAGCTCATCTTCACCCTTCAGCCAGTTGGCTAACTGCAGCCAACAGACATCTTCTGGTGCGGTCAAACAAAGTCTAAGAAACAAAGGCATACACCTGCCTTCAAAGGTGTACCCAAATTGACACTCTCATGCTGGAACATCAGAACCATGCTTGATACTGCAGATAGTGGATGTCCTGAGCATTGTTCTGCCCTAATTGCCCACGAACTATCACGTCTCAACATCAGCATTGCTGCTCTCAGTGAAGTTCGTCTCCATGAGGAAGGCAGCCTCAGAGAACATGGTGCCGGTTACACACTCTTTTGGTCAGATAAGCCCAGAACCAAAAGGCATCTCTCAGGAGTTGACTTCATGATTAAAAACTCTATTGTCCCTAAAATTGAAAATCTGCTGACAGGTCATTCTGACCACATTATCTCCCTATGCCTTCCACTACACAACAAGCAACATGTTGTCCTCTTTAGTATATATGCCCCAACTCTCTAAGCTGACCTTACCGAAAAAGATAAATTTTACACTGACCTGCACCGCCTTACCCAAAAGATTCCCACAGATGATAAGATCATTATCCTTGATGATTTCAACGCCAGAGTAGGAAAGAACTTTGAAGCCTGGAAAGGAGTTTTAGGCAAGCATGGTGTTGGAAACTGCAATGATACTGGATGTCTTCTGCTAGAATTCTGTGCAGAGCAGCAGCTCACCATCACTAACACTGTCTTTCAGCAAAAAAATAGTCTGAAGACAACCTGGATGCATCCTAGATCTAAGCATTGGCACCTCATTGATTATGTCTTGGTGCGACGGAGAGATGTTCGTGATGTCCATCATACCTGTGTGATGCCTAGTGCAGAATGCCAAACAGACCATTGGCTTGTGCATTGTAAACTCAACTTCAACCTTAAGTTCAAATCTAAAAGAGGCAGTATCCCAAGGAGGAGACTCCAAGTTAAAAATCTTCAAACAGCCACGGTGAGAGACAGATTCCAGGCAAATCTTCAAACTAGGCTCGAAAATCATTCTATAGATCCCTCTCCTGAAACAATTTGGCAGCATATTAAAAGCAGCATCCTGCAATCCTCTGAAGAATCCCTAGGGTTCTCCTTCAAGAAGAACAAGGACTGGTTTGATGAAAACAATGAAGAGATCCAGGAATTGTTGAGGAAGAAGAGAACTGCCCACCAAGCACACCTTGCTCAGCCATCTTGTCATGTAAGAAAAGCAGCCTTTCGTCTTGCATGCAGCAAGCTCCAACAGAAACTTCATGACATCCAGAACAAGTGGTGGATCAATCTAGCTGCAAAAACTCAATTATGTGCAGATATGGGTGATTACATAGGATTCTATGAGGCCTTGAAAACAGCATACGGGCCTACATACCAGGTCCAAAGCCCTCTACTCAGCACAGATGGTCAAATGCTTCTGACAGATAAAACCTCCATTCTGAATCGATGGTCTGAACATTTTCAGACTCTTTTCAGTACCAACCATGTAGTCCAAGACTCAGCAATTCAGTCCATCACACAACAACTGGTGAAGAATGAATTGGATATTGCCCCTACTATGGGAGAAAATCTTAAGGCCATGCAGCAGGTGAAAACTGGCCAGGCAGCTGGGGTTGATGGAATTCCACCTGAAGTCTGGAAGCACGGGGGCCAAGCACTCCATGCTTTTTGGTACGCTGTTGGGAACTAGGCGAACTACCTTCAGATCTTCGTGATGCAGTCATCATTACTTTGTATAAGAAGAAAGGAGATAAATCAGACTGTTCAAATTACCGTGGTATTACTCTGCTCTCCATTGCTTGTAAAATCCTTGCAAGAATACTTTTGAACAGACTAATACCCGCTATAGCAGAAGGAATTCTACCTGAAAGTGGTTTCAGAGCCAACAGGAGTACCACAGACATGGTATTTTTTCTCAGCCAACTGCAAGAGAAGTGTAGGGAACAGAACAAAGGTCTCTATGTAACCTCTGTTGATCTCACCAAGGCTTTCGATACTGTGAGCAGAAAAAATCTTTGGCAGATTTTGGAACGTTTAGGTTGTCCCCCCAAGTTCCTTAAAATGATCATCTCACTTCATGAGGATCAACGCGGCCAAATCAGATATGGCAATGCACTTTCTGAGCCCTTTCTGATAACCAATTGTGTAAAAAATGGCTGCATTCTCACTCCTACCCTATTCACAGTCTTTTCAGCATGATGCCCCAAAGGGTCACGGCAGACCTCAATGATCAGGATGGTATCTACATTTAATACCATACCGATATCAACCTAAGGTGACTGAAGGCCCACACCAAGACCTTAAATCATCTTGTCCGGGAGCTGCTTTATGCCGATGACGCTGCCCTCATCGCCCACACAGAAGCAGCTCTGCAGCATTTAACATCCTGCTTTGCAGAGGCTGCTGAGCTTTTTGGGCTGGAAGTCAGCTTAAGGAAGACACAAGTTCTCCATCAACCTGCACCTCAGGAAGTCCTCCATCATCCCCATATCACCATTGGCGAATCAGAGCTCAAATCAGTCCAGCAGTTTAATTACCTAGGCAGTCTCATCTCCTTGGACGATAAGATTGACAGAGAGATAGACAACAGGTTAGCGAAGGCATATAGTGCTTTTGAAAAACTCCATAAAAGAGTTTGGTGGAATAAACACTTGAAGAAAAGTACAAAGATCAGTGTTTACAGAGCCATTGTGCTGTCCACTCTCTTGTATGGGTCATTTACTGCCACCACCTGCGACTTCTAGAATGCTTCTATCAACATTGTCTTCATACAATCTAAACATCCACTGGTCAGATTATGTGACTAATACGTCTGTTCTAGAACAAGCAGCAGTCACAAGTATTGAGGCCATGTTGCTGAGAACACAGCTGTGATGGGCAGGACATGTCTCAAGGATGAAGGACCACCACCTCCCTAAGATCTTGCTTCATGGTGAACTTGCCACTGGCTGCTGCAAGAGAGGAGCCCGGAAGAGAAGATACAAGGACTCCCTGAAACAATATCTCAGCCTTGGCCATATTGATCTTCATCACTGGTCTACTCTGGCCTCCAATCAGGAGGTCTGGAGACACACTATCTGTAATGCTGCTGCTTCCTTTGAGAATGCTCGCAGGATCACTCTCGAGGAGAAAAGACAATGAAGAAGGAATCGTGTCTTGCCAATACCACCTAAGGAGTCTTTCTGCTGTGCCTTTTGCAATCAGACTTGTCTGTCTTGTATTGGCCTTTTTAGCCACCAGCGCACTTGTAGCAAATGTGGGTAGAACCCTTCACAAATCTTCGTTCGCGAAGCCTAGCCATGAAATGAAAAAATAATTTCAGCTATTTGGGCTTCCAAAGAAATGCAGTTTTCTTACACAAAGACATATTTTGCAGAAGAGATGTTTTTGATGGAAAACATTCCTGTTTTCTAATAGGAACATCTGCATTTTGGAAGGTAGAAAGGAGGGAAAAATCAGAAAATGCTGTAAAATCCATCCAATTTGAAAGCTCTGTAAAAAGGTAATTTTTGAAATGTAGTATGTCCTGCTGTGTCATGAGTAGATACAAACTTCTAATCATTGTTACAGGTAGTGTTCACATGATACAAAACTTGAGGAGGAAAACAAACCTGTGATGAGTCTATGAGAAATAAAAATACGGTTTTTATTACAAACAAAATTATAGGCCCATTGCAAAGTGGTAAGGTATCCAGTTCCCAATAGGGCCGGATGCCAGGGCCCCTTTTGCGGCCGGGATAAGAGAAATATGAAGTTCCCAAAAATGAAAACCTTTTTGGGCCATTTGGCCGATTTCGAACACAGGGATTTTTTCTCTTTCCATGGGCTAAGAACAAAGGAAGATCCATCATTTTTGAAAGGGGACGCCTCGCAGCCAATCAGAAGGAGGGGAAAGCTGCATTTTGGAGAAAAGAAACCTTTTTAGGCAGAAATGAATATATTAAACTGACTTGAAAGGGTGGGATTTTGTGGAACGATAAAATGCACGAAATTTAAACCCAATGGGTCTTTTCTGCCTGGGAGCTCGGTGTGAGATAAGACCCAGCGCGCTGAATAAATCCTTCCTTGTTGCTGCAGTTCCTTTGTTTCACGAGTTTTTGCTGTCTTTCTAAATTCTAAGGAGGAATTTTTTTCCCACAAGTCCTTACTGTTTGTTTCTTTATTTCTCCTGTTAACCTGTCCAGCTCCTCCCTTGAACATGTTTCTATAGTGTGACTATTTGCAATTAGCTTTTGCTGCCAGTGGTTTTGTGACATTTGTTATATTCACTGATACTGGGTTGATTCTACAATGAGCTCTCTTACCACTCCATTTAAATGTTTATTGAATGTTATCATCACATTTATGCCTAATCTTGGGGGCCCTCCCTTCTTGGACACTGTAGGGAGCATCTTTTTTTCCTTGAAGTTGGATTTTAGACTACTCAGTACCCCTCATGAGCTACCCAGGATCTCACTGGACCTGACTCATTATTAATATTTTGAACAACTGCTCAAATAATGTTGGCAAGCAAATAAGCAATGTCAGTTGCTACCCTTACTAATCAATATAAGAATCTCTTAAACTATCTAAATTTAGAGGATTTCTATACTAGTAGATTAAAACTTCTCCCAGGCACTGGGGCTAGCTGGTAGATAATACAGTACACATATGTTAGTAAACTATGTTATCCTCCAAAACTAAGGTGGTTGTATATAAACTGCTTTTTAGCAGTAGTTCCAGAAATGCTCTGCCTACCAAATTATACTCATGTACCTCTTTGTAAGAGGTACAGGACAAAATTGTTTTAGGGAATATTTTAAGAGTTTTTACTCTAGCGTTCAGGGATGTTTCTGGTTATTGTTTAGACATAATCTTCAGTAGAGTCTGAAAATCACAACATTTGGAACAAATGAAAGGGTAACAATTCCCTTGGGGAACTAGAGAGGCAATTGCATACCAGAAATCAGAAGAAAAATATTCCATATGCACATTTTGAATTCTGTGTATGTTCTTTAACCTTACATAAAATTTTGAGATGAGGGCTGATTCTTTGCAGGAAAACCTGAATTAATATCACAATTTGTGAGGCTTGCAGCAGACCTTACAAAGTACAGTTTTATAGCCAGTATATGGCTATGTGAGAATGGACAATAGTTCATAATTCATAGTCCTTTCTGTCTGTAAAGCTTAAATGCAGATTACTATGGGAAACTCACGGGAGGCAAAAGATGCATGAGACTGTGGAGCTGAACCCATGTAACTCCTAAAAGTTCTTTCAAGATATAACTTGAAGGTGTTTGCCTAGCGCTTGCTTCCTATGGCCCCTGAGACAGTTATGGAAGGAGCAGATTCTTCTTCAGCATTCAGTTTTGCACATACTCGCCTCCTTAGACAATAATGAGCTCCAGATTCAGTAAAGGTGAACTGTGGGCTGTGTCCATGATGACCTGAGGCAGAGAGAAGAAGACACAGATTCCTATTTTCCATGTTGCTGTATTGGGCTATAAAAGCAGACCACCTCTTCAAAACTGCATCCTTGCCTCTCTCTCTCAAACTGATGAATGAAAACACCTGCAAATAAACCGAGTTGAAAGGACTAGGAGATAGTAACCACTATCCAGAAAAGCAGAGCTAAAGGGGTGTCTTCTGACCTAGTATTTGGTATAACATATGAGATGAGAAACTGGAATCAACTAAAATATAATCTAAACTTTTGGAGGTCTATATGTGAAAAATGGAAATTGAGTTAGAGGTTTTTCAAAGTAATGATATTGGCAAGCGCAGTAGCCTATTTCTTAACTTGATGAAAGTATTTCCAGATCTGACTTCCTAAGATTTGAAGAATTTTTTACTCAGTGGATTTGAGAGAAGGCTTAAGAGCAGATATAAATATGCCAAGTACTGTGGTGCTTTTAGCCTCCATCAACATTTCTGACTGTGACCAAGGAACAATGCAATATTGTCTTGAACACAGGCCTGGAAGTGCAACCCTGGGTATTTTAAGTGTGTTTTCACATATAGTGAAACTAGGAAATGGAAGTTACATCGTTTTTCTGTTACAGTGCCTTTATTTAATAATTTCTGTTACAGTGAAGTAAGACAGTCTATTTTTTTCTGGTATTGATAATTTTTCGTCACCATGGAAGAATGTTTTATCCTTGTGTCATAGGTTGAGATTGGCCCCCCCTTGGGAGCCGGGGGGGCTCAGAGGTGATTGGGTGCCAGGGCAGTGTTCCCTGGAGAGCCAATCATCATTCATGTTGTTCGCTTCTGCTAAAAATCATATATACGCAGCACCGGAAGCTGTTGGCAGTGTTGCTGTTGGTGTCTGCTGCGTGTAGGTGGAGAAGGCCAGGGGGTGGCTGGGCTCCTTCTTCCCCCCTCTGTAGGGGGGGAGAGGGGAGCCCTGCAGTCCCTCCCGACTCTGCCAAGGCCAGAATTAGAGACAGCATTAAGCTGAGTGTGTGCTGTGAAGGAAGAGATTCACAGCACCTGAGCAGAGTCAAGTGGACAAGCTGATAACAAATCAGCTCGGCGCTCGGGAGAGGAATCCCAGGCGAAATTGGAGATGGACCGAAGAGGGGCTCGGAGGATGTCTCTGCCGTGATCTAAGCGCAGGACAGCTGAAAACTCGGAGGAGGAATCAACATTCCAGGACGCGGATGCTTGATAAGCTGGACTACACTACAGCAGCCAACGAACCGAGGTATGAGAGGACAGACTCAAAGCTATCTTTTTGGACTTTGTGAGGAGAGAAAAACTGCAACAAACAGCTGAAGGTTGGTTAGGGAGTGTTCAGGGACCCAGAACACTCCCACAAGAGAGAGACTGTGTTGCATATCAGCCTTGGAAGGCTCTTCCTGGACTAAAGTTAAAGGGAGGGGCTTAAAAGGACGATAGAAATGTAATATATATAGTTGCCTTTAGTTTGTACAGTATATTTATTTGTGTAAATAAATGTATATACTCCCCCTTCCCCTATAGAAGCCTCTGGCCTGAAAGTTTCTCTCCGGTGTTGGGATAAATTGTGGGAAGGGGTGGGGGGAAGCCCTGGAAATTGGATTTTGGATTTCTAATGTGGCTCAAACTGCCACACCTTGTTGATAGCATACTTAGCATAGTCCTTATCTGCATCCTAATGAAGTACAGGAGCATTTTGTTTTTAGGAGAAGGACTTTGTTCTTACAATCAATTGGTATTTGTATATGGAATCTTTTAGATATGTTTAAATACATCTGATTTCTCACAATAACTGGAAAAATTCATACAGGCCCATATTGTGAGGCTTTTTCTTTAAGTAAATAGCATTCCATGTTCCAAAGAAACCTCTGGTTTAAGCAGACTCACCAAATAGATGGTGAAACTTCTCATCTTCAGTACCTGAATGAACACCATTTGTTTTTGATGTTACTCCTGGCATGCACAATTAATCGAGTCATCCCCTTAGTGGTTGAAATCCATAGTTTACAGCAATTAGTGCACATGCTAATTTTAGTGTCTCTTAATTTAATCTTAAGTGAAACACTGAGCTTATAGCCCTAGCCTGAACCTTTTGTATAAAGGGCAGTTTTAGAGAATGTGAAGATTTGGGTCAAACAGTGAAACTGGGCTTTCTCATCAAGGCTTTCAAATGTAGAAGATGACGTATACTTGTCTTGTATAAGCCGTGGGGTTTCTTTCGATTTTATGGTTTAAAAAAAGTTTTTTTGAACTGTGGTTCACTGAATTATACTTTTTCATAATTTCAAGCATGTGCATTTTCAAACCCATTCTTTATTCACTAACTTCACAGCAGTTTTGCTTTTGAATTGAGTGACAATATCTTTAGTCTACAGTTAATATTTTTTCCAATTGTAGTTCTTCAAATTTCAACAGTCATCATCTTGGTTTATTTACTATAGTACAAATAAATCTTTTGCCCATTATTATGTGTAGCTAATGGCACAGTGTTTTCTCAATGTAAACTATACTTAATTTGTTAAATAAACAAAACCTTTAATATGAACAAGGAGTTATAGTTTGATATAATAACACATAGAATTAAGTTGTGGATGACATCATATTTGTACCCCAGAGCCAGGGAGTGCTTTTCAGTGTTTGTGGTGTTTTGACCCTGGCTAGAGGGCCAGACACCCTCCAAAGCTGCTCTATCACTCCCCTTCTTATCTGGACAAGGGAGAGAAAATATGGAAAAGGTTCATGAGTTGAGATAAGGACTGGGAGAGATCACTCACTGAATACTGTCACGGGCAAAACAGATTTGAATTGGGGAAATTAACTTAATTTATTACTAATCAAAATCACATCTAGATAACGAGAAGTAAAATCTTAAAACCACTTTCTCTCACCCCTCCCTCCTTCCTGGGCTTTACCTCCTCCCCCACCAGTGGCACCAGGAGACAAGGAATGGTAGTTATGGTTGTAAGTTGTTTCTGCCACTGCTCAGGTGTAGGGGCGTGTCTGAGGTACAAAGGGATGTACCAGGGCAGAGATGGCCAGAGAGCATGCGCCGAGGGAACAACCCCCATTGGATAAAGGGATCACATGGTTATGGGATATAAAAGGGAGCGGGAGTTTCGAATAAAGTCTCTTTGTTCACCATCTCACAGGGAGCGTACTGATTTCTTTATTATATAAAGGCAGCGTGCCACGTGGCACGGTACACTCAGGGTGAAGAGTTCTTCCCCTACTCCAGTGTGGGATTCCTCCCATAAGCTACAGTTCTCTGTGATCTACTCTAACATGGGTCCCTTTCCATTGGGTGCAGTCCTTCAAAAACAGCCTGCTCCAGTGTGGGTCCCTCACAGGGACACAAGTCCTACCAGGAAACCTACTCTAGTATGGGCTTCTCTCTCCATGTGTCCACAGTCCCTGTCAGGAGCCTGCTCCAGCACCAGCTTCCCACAGATTCACAGCCTTCTTTTGGGCATCCACTTGCTTTGGCGTGGGTCTCTTTCATGGCCTGCCAGTGGACCTCTGCATCCTCGTGGTCCTCCATGGGCTGCAGGGGCACAGTTGCCTCACCATGATCTGCACTGTGAGCTGCAGCTCAGGCACCTGGAGCACCTCCTCCCCCTCCTCCTCCACTGACCTTGATGTCTGCTATTCCTCTCAGATGTTCTCACTCCTCTCTTCTCTGGCCACAATTACATCTATGCAATAACTTTTTTTCCTTCTTAAAAATGTTATCACCGAGGTGTTACTATCATCTCTGATTGCCTCAGCCTTGGCCGGCCAGCAGATTTGTCCCAGAGCCAGCTGGCATTTGCTCTATTGGACATGGGGGAAGCTTCTAGCAGCTTCTCACAGAAGCCACTCCTGTAGTCCCCTCACTATCAAAATCTGGCCACACAAACCCAGTACAGTATCCATCAGAAATTTCAACCCAGAAAGTAGTTTCTAAGTTTTACATCTTCCCAGCTCTTTTTAATGGCTCAATTACTTGACATAGTAGATAGCATTTCTAATTTTCCTAGTTATTTGGATATCTTTCTAAGATTCAAACAGAAGTTGTGAGCTAAACTGAAATACCACTGGGAAAGCTTGGTGAACTGCCCTAAGCAAAAGCTCTGATGATAATAATCCCTTCAGTCGTGAAGCCTCTTTTCTATTTAGCACAGAATGAATACAAACCTTCTTCTCTTGGTATTAGTTATTGTGAAATTCAGGGCCTGGACACACGGAAGTGTTGATTTGACTGGATACATGGATCGTAGAAGTCTAGGGTTAATTTGTGCCTTTAGTCACTTTAATATCTTATAATTGGGATTATTTAGATTTTAATTTATTGGTTCATTTTAATTGAAAAGCATACCAATAAAGATTTTTTTTTCTATGTGTCTGTCTTGTCTCTTTTATCAGGACAATTTCAGCATTGTCCTCAAAGGGGATGCAGGAACCAGACTACAAATCGTAGTTCAGTTTTGAACTCCAGAGGAGATCCGTGTGTTCAGACAGTCCAGTGGATTAACCCCCTGCCAGTCCAGGTCTGCATTTCCTCCCAGCTATTAATATTTCTCTCCCTAGGTGGGCTTCTGAAAGCCTCCCTGAAAGCAGGCTAATGCTGCGCAGGCCGTGGGGTGCTCTCTGACGAGGTCTGCAGAAGAAAAGGCTGTATCATGTCTGCACTCCCTAAGTCATTCTTTAAAGCTGCCACTTGGATATTCCAGAGAATGCCTGACAGAAAGATGAAAGACCAAAAAAAAGAACAAATGAACTTAAGATACCTATGTACTGACTACAGTTACTTGCTCTTTCTTCCATTTTCCATAGGAAGAGAATGTCTTGGAGGTTAGTGATATAACACATGGGGCCTCTGGGACATTATCAGTCTATCCTGGGAAGATCCTAGAGCTTTTTTCTCTTATCTTGTAAAGAAGTGCAGAACAGTAGCTAGATAGGAAACCAAAACCAGTAGGCAGTCATCCCTGACGGAAGAGAAAGCTGCTGAAGAGATTGTAAAACAAAAGCAGGCATAGTCACTGACTGCTGAGATAATTTATCCTGTATATTCAGCGTTTCCACCTCTGAAAATAAGAAAGTGCTGACATTTAAATTGTTGACATTAAATAAATGTTGGAGTAAAACTGGCAAAGAAACAGGTTCATGGCTACCTTTTGTCCTGTAGAGAAAGCTGAAATCTTTCAGGGAAGACCTTCCTGAGATTCCAGCCCTAGGGATTTAGGATATTGTCATTTTGTTCATGGCCAAAGGTCACAAATAAATGTTTTTCAGGAAAACTATGCAGCTGTGACACCCCTGAGACACTGCCTCAGAGAATGCAATCTTATTTTGAAAACTTAGGAGTACTGCAGTGCTTTAAGGTCTTTTAAACAAATGCAGTTGACCATAAGATGGTGCAGTACAGGACATCTCAAGGATTTTTGATTGTGTGCAGTGATTTTGAATATTGGACTTCTTCCTAAAAGAGAATGAACTGCACTTGGTGACTTTACTGACGCTAATTGCTCTTCACAGTGGATTGTTAAAATTTGATCTACAATAATTATTTTTTTCTAAAAATATATGAAAATAAGGGTCATTATGCAAACAATGGAATAAAAAGAAACCTCTACTTAAATGTAGGAAGAAGTAGACTAAATAGCCATTGATCTTAGAAGCATCAATATATGCAAGAAGCTAGACAAACCACACAAGAAAGTAAATAATGGAGGATTAGGGAGTGGGAAAAGAAGAAACATGATATGGAAATGCAGTAACTTTATTGGTTTTTTGTATTATTTAAGAGAGCTTTTGATTTTCTTTTCTACTGAATGTATTGTATGTTGATAGCATTTTAATAAAGGATTTGTTTCTTTTTGGTTTTATGGAGAAAGAGAGTATGATTTTCTGTGATTAAACGGGGCTGCAACAGGCCTGTGCTTAAGAGATGGTATTGGTGTTCGCACCAATATGTGATGATGATTAAGACAGCAGCACTCATCAGCTGGAGGAGTCAGTAGAAGCTTTGGCTGGGGTAAGACATACCTTCAATGTGTATGTCTTTGACATCACCCCTCTAGAAAATAAATCTGACCCAGTTTGGGGAGTATATTGAACCTTACACAGCTGTGATGACTGATTAGAGTCCAAGTTCTGGTGTAACACTGTCTGTAAGTTCTGTACTTCCACAGAGAAGATTCATGTGAGGTCATTGCAGCGGTAGAGGTCTGCTTTCCCCATCTCCCCAGCTACACACACGTGGCTAAGGACAGAAGGTATTAGGAGACTCATAATATGTGTGTGAGTTTGCTGTGGAGATGTGACAGCTGGGCTTTATTAAATAAGTAACAATCTTCCTGTTCCTTTGGAGGACTAGGATTAGTCAGTTGATCCTCTAAAACCAGTCAGCTCAGTTGATCCTATAAAACCAGTCAGCATTCCATTAGCTTTGAGTTTGACTGTGTGAAAGGGGCTGTATGACCAAGCATTCTCCACTTTGGAGGACCTTGAGTCCACAACTCATCATGCCTAGCCTTTGTGTTGGATACTTGGAAGAGGGGGTTTTGTGCCTCCTAAGTGATGTGCATCCTAGGCACCAGTTTGGCTTATGGGGACAGAAGCATGGGTATGGCAATGGGCTTCTTAATGCCTTGATGTCTTTTGCTGATGCATGCAGCATTGTATCAATACCTGTTTGTGATTGATTAGGGCTTGATATTTTCAACGAAGGGCCTTGATTAATATTTTTGCAGGTCATTATAAGATGATCATACATCCACATGTGTGTCCTATTTAGGCATGCGGCATTATGTGCAATGGAATTATCTGTGGGGCAGTGATGATTAAGCAGCATAGGATCTTCCTTCCAAATTGTATGCTGCTGTTTATTATTTCTGGGACTGCAGTTCTCTTTTCTCAGTCTGATTCATTCTGAGTCATACAAACACATCCTCATTGAAATGGGGTGCACAGCAGCAAGCGCTGTCATGCTAGTTCTGCACCATTAGGTAATTGTTTGAGTCTTTTCTAGTGGAGATGTCTGTAGCACAAGCAGTACAAAAAGACAAGGACAATGTGGGTGTCTGGTGGGAGGATTCAAAGTTAGAAGAAAATTACCTATTAGAAAAACTTCAACTAGAGCTTGCTTATTACAAACATGACAGTATTTCAATTTTAAAATATTTGCACAATGTAATTAGAGGTACAGAAATGATTGTTCATATGCAGAAATAATCCTCTATAATACAGTGAAAAAAGATCATGAAGATTCATATATTTGAGGGTAGATTTAGGGCCCAGCATAGATACTGGACCAGTTCTTATGATAGACGTTATTGAAATAGTATTTAAAGTGTGTCTCACGAATCAGAAAGTGGGATGTTTTGTGATTTTTATGGGTTACCTCATCAGATTTACTGCTAACAACACAGCAACTTCTATGCATTGTTTTAATCCTTCAGTCTCATTTCATAAGAAATTTAATAAGGCCTATTCTGATTTACAAACAGCGTTTTCCTCCTTGTGTAAAAGGTAGAATTTGAAAAGGTAAAATTTGAAGCAGATAACACTACAGTAAATATATTTTAAATTGATTTTCTCATCTACTGACTAAATTTCATAATCTATTTACTCAGAAATAGGGAACCTTCACTGCTTGGAGAGATATCAGATTAAAGAAAACAGCCACCTAGGACAGCACATCAGAAATGATATCTGTAGTCACAAAGGGAGGTATTTATGCAGGGATGAGGTACTTCCCTCCCCCATGCTGTGAGCAAGTCAAGAAGAATCATTATGGATAGCTGAAAAGTCACCTCTTCCCTCACCTTATGGATGGGAGAAGAAGAAATTGTCTGGATAGTGGATTTGGAGTAAGAAGTATAGGGAAACAGAATGGCTGACAAGAACTATGCTTTATTTTTAAAGCATTGGTTTAAGTACACTTGATTTGATTTGGTAACAGCAGAGGCTTATGTTAGATAGAAACATGAACAGAACTGCCTGAAAAACAAGAAGAGGCCGGTTGCTGTATTAGCACGAGAAAGCCAAAACATAACATTATTAATGAAAATATTTAAAATAAAAAGAAATAATATTATTGAATTTTCTTTCTTGAAAGTAGAGTTCTATATAAAGATATAACACTTAAATCTGTTGTTTTACATATAATCCATCTCCTATTTTTTTAAAATACCTTTTTGCTTTGAGGTACCTTCCCTGGCTATGAATTATGAGAGTGTCTTTTTTAACTGTGTAGCTTTCAGTAAAATCCATTATCAGTTCTTTGTTTGAATTCAGTTCACATCATCTTCTCATAGGCTATAAAGAGACTCAATCTGTTCCAGAACAGTAATCACAATCCATTAAACTCTGTTCCCTGTGGTCTTTGTTCCCTGTTACATGTGATACTGTAATTGTGTGTGTGTGAGGGGAAAAAGAAATATTCAAGTGCCTTGCAAAATTGCCACAAAGATTTACCAGTCCAGGTAAAACATACACTTGCCTTTCTTTAGAGTGATGATAATTTCCCCGGAAAATTTGGACATGTTTCCCTTGCCCAACTGAAAAACCAGAAAAGCACCACCAGCTCCCCCAGTCAAAAAAACCCCGCCTCAGAGGAGTAGATTTTCACAAAACTGTATCTGGAAATAGTATTCCTCTATTAACTCTTTAGTGTTCTTGATCACTAACTTAATCTGCATGCTGCGAAGAAAAGACAGAAAAATAAAAGCACCTTTCATTTCAACTTCAGAGATAATGGAGTTCATGATCTAAAAGATTGTCTCCGTAGATTGAAGGCCTGATATTTTTCTGCCAGATCAAACCTGTTTTGGTCTACTCTAACTCCACTGATTTTCATGAGGCAGATTATAAATCTGGTGTAAGATCATAAGCCTATTGACAGATTTAAGTTAAATAATAAATACGATAATAAAGCATGATAGATTAAAGCTGCAGGTTTTCAATGTGTTTTAAGTATAGAGGGTTGAAGTGCCTCAAAAATGGATGTCATCTGAGCAGACCGACCACAGCAATTGAGACAGCTGCAAAAGAAGTAGAATTCTAGTATTTTTCCATTCTCTTTCTCCTGTTAACAGGAATCTCGGAGCAGTGGAGTGTACTGTGGATAGCTTCAGAGAAGCTAGGATATTTCACTTTTTATATAGCTATGTAAGATAAATCTGTTCAAATGATGCATACTGAAAGAATGAGTTTCATCAAAAATGTTGATCTGATTAGCATTTTAGCCTCAGCTCATTCATATATTTGACTTGAAACAAGTTAGTTTGGTTTCAATGAGCTGCTCACATACCCTTCAAATCTTTTTTTGTTTTGTTCTAACAATACTGATGCGTTCTCTAGTTAATAGCCTCAACCCTTACAGTCTCAGAGCTATAACTATGTCAAAAACTTGCATGGTGTGGCTTGAGGTCTTTGGTCTTTCCTGTAGGCTGCCTTTTCCTCAATATGCTGGACACTGAATCAATGCAATGTCATTACAACCGGCTTTAATTTCTTCTCAATATTCAAGGGAAAATACTTTTGGTGGAAAAATGATTGGAGCAAGTTTCAAGAGAGAGCTCTGATGATGAATGGCAAAATGCAGGTCAAGAGCACCCCCTGGGTGTCCTTTTCCTGCCTGATTTTCTGGGATTGAAGGAAGCATAATAGGTACCTTTCAAGGCACCATGGACTCCGTGGAATTAGTATTGTAGTCCCTTTTGAGGAGTATTGGCTATTACAGAATGTAAAGGAGCTTCTGAAGATAACGTATTGGGAGTTGCCATAGGTATTTCTCTTTCTATAATATCAAGCATAATCAAAGTATTTACCTCTTCTTTTCTTCCCCAAATAAATGGTGTTTTCTAAAAAGAATGAATACCTGCCAACAATCTATTATTACCGAGGAACCACACAGAAACATGCAGTGTGTATGCATGGAGGGAAGAGAGAAATCTGGTGAAGAAATATATTTCCATTTTTGGTATTCAATTTATGATTCTGTAACAAAAGAAAGAAGTCTATTTTATAAAAATATTTTGACAGTCTTCTTTTAAATGTAAGCTTTGATTTCAGGGCGTTCATTTTGCAGCATGATTTGACTGTGAAATAAACATAGCAATTATCTGGTCTGTTCTTCCTATTTTGTATAACAAATTTGTTTAATTGGAAATTGGACAGCAACTTGAAACCAGTTATACTTGGTGTGTGTTTAGGTGAAACAGAAAAGATCCTTAGTGCCATGGTCTAGTAACCACGGTGGTGTTGGATCAATGGTTGGACTTGATGATCTTGAAGGTCTTTTCCAGCCCAGTTGATTCTATGATTCTATGATTCTATGGAAACAAATGTATGCTAAAGAGTGGACAGTTGTACTATGTTCTATGTTCATTTATTGGTGCTGGGTTTGTAGTTTATGAAAGCCAAGGGACATGGGGGTTTATGTCTTGTTAGAAAATATGATTCAGATAGGTGTATATTAGGGTAATGAATAGGAGATTGAACATGGTCAGTGACCAAAATATCAGCTCAAAGTGCTTCCATAAGCCATATGAACATGGTCTTAGACTATTATAGATGTGAAATATTTCATACTATTTTCTTATACAGTGTCCTGGTTTTGGTCAGGATAGGGTAATTTTCTGCAGTAGCTGTGAGGGGGTGGGGCCTGGAGCCATGTAGGTGTGTTCAGGTTGGTTATTCTATACCACTCACGATTGCCAGGAATGGGGGGAGGAAGTAATGGATTCTGTCTTCTGAGAAGGACGGGGTGTGCCTTGCCTTTGGGAAGGAAAGGGTGGTGCACAGAGGGTCCATCCCCTGTTTTGTTCATTGTCTCGGGGTCTGTGATGCTGTGTTGGTTGGAGAGCAATTTTTGAATGTAAATCACCCTCTTTTTATACACTTTTGTTATTAATATTGTTGCTGTTATTGTTCATTTTCTTATCTCATTGCTGTTTCCAGTAAATTGTTTTTATTTCAACCCATAATCTCTGCCTTTTGTATCTCCCACTGGAGCGGGGAGGGGAGCGAGTGTGTGTGTGGCGGGGCACTAAACTAAGCTGTGCTGCTCCTAAATGATGACATACAGTTAATGAAGTTTGGTCCTAAACAAAGAAGAAATTATGTAGTGTATATAAGTTATGTGAATTAACAATTTTTTCCTTTTAAATGTGTAATATATGTAATATATTTGTGATGTAGCATCTGTATGAATACCACATGTAACAAACTGAATAAAATTAGTTCTCATGTAATTTCCATAGAGATTAGTTTCTGATTTCAGTTGAGTTTAGATATGAGCCTTTGATAACTACATATGTATTAAATATGGTTTTGTAGTTTGTAATTTCAGAGAAGTAGGGAAGACTGCATGTATATATCTGCATTGGATATTCAATACTGCTTTTGAAATTTAATATAAGTAGTATTCCTTTGTAAAATTGCAAGAGAGCCTTCCTGACATATGTAGTTCCAGAAATAACAGGACAAATACAAAGTTAACATTTCTATTTCTTTCTGTCCTAGAGGTAAATAACACTGACATCTTGGGATCAAAACTCCTTTGAAAAACATGGTTTCATTTTGTTATTTAATACACAAAATGCATAAGAAAAATGGATAATTTAAGAGGAAAGGATAATTAATGGAGTATTTATTTTAAAAAGTAAAGTTCTGGAAAGCATCTCAATTAAAATTAATTATTTATATATATGTGTATTAATAGTAGCTGTAGTACAATAAAGCTTGAATTATAAGTGGCATTTCTTATAACACTACCATATTACAGCATATAATTTAGTTCAATCAACCGACTTACACATGTTTTAGCTTGTAATACTGTATGCCATTTTGCATGCACTAAGTAAACTGACTATGATAGGCACATAGTGAAATGTTCCATGTGTGAAGAACTGAATCTAGTTCCTACGATATAGCTCCTATTCATTTAGTGTTTTCAATATAGGATTTGGGAATAGTACTGTTACCTTTAACTAAATTTGCCCACCATTTCCTATGTTGCTTATAATTGCCTCAAATTTGATTGTTTGGTCTGAAGGTTTTTTTTTAGGTTGTTTACTATAGTTTTATATGTGCTTTCAGCCTTAGGCATAAAGTCCCTTTTTTCCTCCGTGCTTAAACTAAGAGTAAATGGAAGTTCTTTAACTGACATTCTTGTGTCTTTTGGGAAGGTATAGAAATGTTCAAGAGGAGCGGCCTTCTAGTCAAGAATGCACTCATTTTGTTTGTACAACCTTCTGTTTATATAAATCCATGAAGGATTCTAACTGGCATATGTACAAGCCTTTAAGTATTAATCAAGTCAAATTGCATGCTTCAATATCACACAGCTTCTAGTGCTGACAAAGCCATGCATGAGATGTTTGGGTGGAGCATTTAAATCTGCTGCAAAGTCTGTGAGATGCTCCTGCCTGTCCTTCAGCAGGTTGAAGCTGTGCGTTGGAACTGCTGTTCTTCACCTTTTCCTTAGCCATGTGTGGGAACCTGTGCAGCACCAAGGAACTAAGACATAAGAAGTAGACCAGATATCATGAACTGGGACTAGGACAAGGACTTGCTGAAGGGAACAATGCCAAAAGGTCCAGATTTAGAGGAATGGGTGGAAAAATATACATCCATTGAAGAATACATATTTATCTTGTGAAATAATGGTGAAAGATTCTATTCCTATGCTTTCAGAACACCTTTTTAAAACACACTGAGGCCCTCAAGGGAAAAGCCATAAGAAAAATTAGGCCAACTTTACAGTAAGTAAGGATTTCCCTTAAAATATGAAATCTCCAAATAGCTACTACTTAAGCATTCAGGGTAGTCCTTGTTTCTCTAGTACCTGAAGTCAGATCCACAGAATGTGTCAGAAGCAGCAGTTTTGTTTTTATTGGCAATATGCCACTCTTATTTTGGAATTGTAAAGATAAACATGATTTAGTATAAATTGCAAATAAACTGTTAATTTGAACCTCCAATCTTTTCTTTCTTTCTCTCTCTATTGCCCTCTTCACTTCTCACTTATTTTTGGTTGGAAATCAAAAGAAGGGACCAGAATGCTAAAAGGTTTTCTCCAGCAGTGTGTGTATGTACTTATGTGTGTTATGAAAGCCTGTGCTGATTGCAACAGCAGGAGCCAGCTTCAGGGTACAAAAGCTGTTTTCTCTCCCTGCCATTTCCTGTTCAGGAATTAATCTTGCAAGTGTGTGTATACATGCACACACACACACACACATACACACACACGCTTTGAAGCATAATGGGCCCTGGGATTCACTTCATAAATGTGTTCCCTATAGTTCTGTGAGAGGTAATCTAAGTTGTAATGATCTTTTTTGCTCCTGCAATTTTTATTTTTAATAATCTGCAGATTTTGTGTTTCAGGAAACCTATAAAATGTTTGGGGTTTTTGGTTTCTTTGTTTTTGTTCTATTTTTTGTTTGTTTGTTTTTCTTTTTCTTTTTTTTTACCTAAAACATAATTTATTCTAATAAGCAAATCATCACTTTTTCACAGAAAGGAGATGTATCTATTCTTCCTTTCTTTTTTTAACGAAGTTTTTATTTTGATAGCCCAGAATGAGAAAGCTGAGATAGAAGTGCCATGAATCAGCCCACTGGTTATCAGGAAAAAACTGGAGAGCAACATAAAAATGAAACTTTAGAGATGTGAATTATATCACTTGTGGCAGTGTCCAAATCAAGTGAACAGTCAAAATTTCCATCTTGAAAGGCTATGTATAAAAACTTGCAGGCACGCCAATTATGCCAATGAAACTACAGCCGTGTTGACATTTTAAACACAAATTTTAAATTTGTGCTTCTTCAGTTAATGTAATGGTGGAAAATATTATGTTAGTAGAAAACATTCAACATTTATTGACATTAAGATAAGGAACTGAATGCCTGTTACATAGGAATTACAGTTCAACGTGCTTTTTTGTTCTAAGTCTTGTTACACTGGAGAAGAGTAACAATGAATTCTTCCTTTGTAGTTACAGGATTAGTTAAAATACAAATATGATGGGCAGCAATTGAGAAAAATAGACAGTAGTAACTGAAGTACCTTATAATCCAAATTCTGGGCAGGATAATAGTTTATTGGTTCAGGTTTTGCTTCTCAATGCCAACGTATGTGAACCTTTTCTGGAAAACTTAACATTTCGACTTCCTCTAAAGCATTTGAGAGAGATTTCTTGAAGCTCTGAACTGTAACATATAGTACTTCTTATGTGTTTCCTGTGTTACTGAAACTCTGACATTCCTTTCTTGCTTTAAATGACAGATGAAAACGTGTGGTGAAATTACAGTATTCAAGGTTCTGTTGCTTTCAGCTTTTCATGGGTTATTACTGGTGTTTGAAATCCATCCACAAACTGATTTTTATTTTGTGAAATGCAGTCCTGTAATGCAACTTATATATATATGTATGTATATATAATTCTAATATTAGTGTGGAGAAATGAAGCTTTGCAGTGAGGTTGTGTGGAATTAACTTGTTAGTTGGGTTTTGGATGAAGTTGTCAGCCACTCTTCAGTCAAATTAAAATTATAACCAAGTGTCTTGTATCTCTCCTATAAGCAGTTGTTGAAAACAAAATTTCTTCTCGAGTGTCATTTGTCTTTGCACAATTGGCTTTGTCAGCTTCTGCATTGTATGAAGCCAACTAAGTGATGATTTCTTGGCTGAAGCAATTAAATGAATTGCAAAATGAATGTTTATAAACTTTTTTTTTTTTTTTCCAGCATGCTCACATATGCCTGTCTGTGTTCAGTCTTCCATCTGATAAGAATTTGAATGCACAAATGAGAAGAATTGAAAGGAGGACATACTGAGGTTCTGCACTTGTAAAAATGCATCTCATGTTGTCCATCAAGTTAATTTCTGCCTCCCCTGTAATCACCTGCCTTAAGTGCAAATTTGCAAAAATTATAATAATGCAAATTATTTGTATCACTAACTTTAGAAAGAACTTGAATGAATCCTTATGTCATGCTGAGGAAGTTTACTTCAAACATATGAGATTTTTGGGTCTATGCTGATGAGTTTTTCCAGTTTTATATTTTTCTGCTGTAATTTAGGTTTAGAATTGTCCACTCAAAATATTTTAGTGGCATACCCGTCATACAGTTTTGCCATCCAGATTGGGGAAGACTGGAACTAAGTTAGAATTCAATGGTTGCTGGTACATTTAATGAAATAAAAAGGTGAGAACTGGGCTGCAGATTAAAGAGGCAGTTCTAGAGAGTCAATACTGCTGTTCCTCAAAAGAAAGAAAGATTCAGAAGTGTTATTTATGGCTACTGGAAGGGATCATTTTCCTTCTTGACTTTCCTCTGGTGATAATTGCTAATTCCTCTCTCAATGGTCATAGCAGTAGTAAATATATTTTAGGGTTCAGATCAACTATGACAATTTTACTGCCTCTTCTTAACTTGTCAACTTGAAACTTTGTTTATGACTAGCATGAGCCCTGTGTTTAAGTCTAGCACCTAAGGTGTTTTTTTTAAAGTTGGTTAGTATACATGTTTTGAATGGGTCTTACCTCATTTTTAACTGAATCATTTGTTGCAGATTGTGCAGTATATACATGAATATAAAAAATATGTCCTACTTGGAAAGTGCCATTACCTGTTCAGCTAATTGTTTTGAGACCACGGCATGCAGAGGGCTTATTTTGCCCTGAGGCCCCCTTTAAAGAAAAAGTAACATATGCAGGGTCAAAAAATATCCATGTAATGATGTGCCTAAAAGCAAAAAAGAATATGTACTTGTTGAAGTACTTCGGTTGTGATCTGGTTCTCTGCTGCTATCTGGTTCTGACCTTTTCAAACTTGTCTCTCTGTTGATATGGACATTAGTTGTCCAATTCTCAGTATTCTTCTTTGTACCGTGTGTCAAGGTGCACCAATATTAGACTGGTCATATCCATTAGTATGTGTTAGTTTTCAGAAACATTTCATAGTATTCATAGTGTAGCTTTGGTAGAATTAGGGTCAAACTTTAGTGTTTGGACTGAGAATTCTTTGGCATGTCCAAATTTTAAAAAACGGACTTTTCTTCTGCCTTTTTAGTGTTTTCTAAATTTTCATGGGCCATTTTTCAGACATGCTGGATGAGCTCTTTGGACAGGATATATCTAAGATAAAAATTGGTTTACACAGTCCCAAAATTTGAAATATTCAGAATAAGTATGGCTTTCCATGGATTATCACAATATCTCACTGAAAAGAACTAAAATACTTACCTAATGCATAGGTAATGCATATTTTTTCCCTCCCTTGGGGAAGTTCTGCCTATCTTGAAGAGTAACAGGGAAAAGATCATCACTGTAAAATATATTACTTACTTGAAAGTTAGCAAATGTATTATAACTATCATATTTTTTAACTTATCCTTCTACTGAGTAGTGAGAAAAGATTCCTGTCATAGAAGAGAAACCTACTTTGTGTGACATATTCTATTTTAACAGGTCCACATTTTTGTTTGCTCTAGATTTCTTCTCCTGATGATTTTTGTTCATTACATATTAAGGCCAAGTAAAATTTGGGCTGCCTTTTTTTCCTCCAACTCTTTGTGTCTAACCTCAATAATAATAAAATAAGAAGTCTGGAATTTAATTTTTCTGGATCACTATGAAAACATAAATCCTTACCAATTGGGCAAAGATGCAAAATGCTTGCAAATCTGCAGAAAAAACCCCACCAAAACCTGTTGGTAAATCTACTAGGAAAAAAAAAAGACATATAAAACGCTGGAAGGTTTTCCAGATCTCCTAGCAAGTATGTATTTCTCCTGTCTATGTCCCTCTGCAAATTGTCTAGCTATAATTTTTTTCCCAGTTTATAAGCAGTATCGCATATTGTACTTTGATTTTCTTTCTACCAAGCAAATGTATTGTTTGTTTCGTGGTCGTGTTACTTGTGTTGATTTGAAGTGTATTTATATAGTCTATAGATGTAAAACAAGTTAACCTGAGCCAATCTGAGGCTTAGGCTTTCAGGGACACATAAACTGAGAAACTGCATTTTAAAATTGGGAGTGAAATACTTCACTCAAAGGAAAGAATGCAGCAAACCAAATTCATCCTTCTTATGACATAAATGAAATAAATGAAGTTCTGTCATGAAAGAATTTGGATCAACTTGTAATGGAAGTCACAAGACTCCCTCTCACCCTCTCCTATTTCAGAAATATTCATATGTAATGGGAACTATGAAATGTCAAAGCAAATAAGCTTTTAATTTAGCCCATATCAATACTGGACATTTTAAGATAAAGCAATCATGATACACTCTCCATCATATTTTTCAAGTTACCTGTTCACAAAACCTCTAGAGGAAGGCTAAATTTCGTCAAAAAAGATGGATTTCTTCAATGTTTATGTTTTTATAGTATTCTTTGGAGAGAAGTATTCTTGTACTGTGCATTTGAAGATGACATTGTGTTCTGTCCCTGGCATTCCAGCACTCTGACCTGAGCCTGAATCTCCTAGTACCATGTAATGGCAGAGGTTCTATTTTCCTGATTTCCTGTTACCAGATAGTATATGGTCCAGTTCTCTTCCAGCCAGCCCTTCCTTGCAGTCCCCCTTTCATCGTAAGGACAGGAAGAATCTGACAAGTGACACGTGCTGGAATCTTGTCCCAGTGAGGATTGAGGCTGCAGAAGACTAAATGCAGACCAGCAGCAGTCGGGAATGCTTACATGTTCTATTTGATATAGTCTATTATGCAGTAAGAGATAATACTTTTGCATTATTCATAGTCCCATTCAACATACTTGCTATTCCATTTTTTGTTATCATAGTTCTGTATTGTATTATTCATTATTTTGAAACTAATATTCTTTTTCATGCTGTTGAGCAAATAAATAACATCCTATTATTAAATTATCTGGAAGAATGTTCTGTACGTTTAAAGATGGCACTCCTCACATTTAATTTCTGTAAACAAAGGGGTGTATGCCTTGCAAAGAGACACTTTATAGCCTTATTCCTCTGTATTATGTTGCATTTTAGATGACTGATTGACCTTTAAACAGTGTGATGTTAACAAAGCTGGAGAAGGGAAGAGGTACGTCTGATAATCAGGACTGCTCATTAAAGGATTGATCTGCTGCTAGTAGAAAAATGTATATTGACCACTTGTAAGGAATCTATTTTTGTCTTCCTGCTGAATCTGTTCTTACCATTTACACTCCAGTCCTGCAAGTTATTTAAAAGAAGATCATGTGTGGGCTGAGTTTTATGCTTCTAGTACTAATGGTGTAATAAATTTGGTTGAGTTTGGCTTGGATGCAGAGGGAACTGAAGGCGACCTTAAGAAAGGCCCGTGTTTTTAGACAGAAAGTGGACAACAGATCTGATTATACATCTACTTCTGCATGCAGTAGAACAAAACTAGTTCATATTAGAGAAGAAATTGGGAAATGTTTGTTTGTTTGTTTTTAACAGGCTTGTAAATAAAACTCACCATTCTCCTCTTCTGCACGACTGTGAGAGGTTCAACAGAGTTTTCACTCAGAAAACTGTTTTTGATGAGATCTAACTGCTACTATTTTTTTACGGAGCTTTCTCTGAATGTTTTTATCAGATATTGAAGATAGTCAACCTTTTTCAGGTTTTGGAGAGTTTAATGTTCTTACAAGATCTTCCTCTTACTCATATAGAATCTTTCTGTGAAACTGTGATATTTTAATTATATAATGTATTCCCTTCTCTGCATATGTGAAGATCCTCACTCTTAGATTAATCTAGTCATATATCTACTTTCCAGTTCTACTTCTGCAGGGTTCTTCAGTGTTCCAAGATTTGCAAAATAAGCCAGAGAAGGGAAATGAGGGAGAAATTAATTGGATGAAACCTCTAGTTGCTTTATATGTTGGAGAAATCCCAAGCTCCATCTGGGAGTATTAGCCATCAGCTGCCTATCGATAAAATGGATTCTCTGCAAGTCAAGTGAAATAAACTCTAAGTCAGAGACCTAATGCTCTGAAAAGACTTAGTGCTCAATTTGTCTTCAGTCCTAGGTCCAGTGTGGTAAGAGCTTAATGTGGAACACCAATAATGCCTTTTTCCTTACAAATATGGTGTTTGGAAACTTAGAAGAGAAAAGCAGGGAAGACACTTTTCAGGATCTTTTGTTTAATTTTTTTCTCCAGTTCACCACCTGGGCTCAGAACATAAGACTGACTCTGCAACAGCTGCTATTGATTCACATGGCTAGCTCAGCACTAATTAGAATAAAATACTTTCTCAGCAGCGGTAAATCTGTAATAACTTAAAAAAGCAGAGAATGAACACATTTCCTTTTGTTTGCTCCTGCTCTGGCTTTTTTTTTTAAGGCTCTTTGTACACCTTCTGAATTCTTCCACTATTTAAAGAAATGCTTAAAAAAATTATTCTACTGGTCATTTCATAGCAACAGCTGTTACCCAGATATTTTCTGTTGGGAATAAATCTCTGCCTCACTATGAATTAACACTATGCTTCTGTAAATCTAAGAAATGCAATTTTATGCAATTCATCTGTAAAAAACTCAGGCCCAATGTTTTTTATTTTAAAGCTATTTTAATACTTGAAAGAAAGTCTTTCTTACTACGTTTGAATTGGCAACTTACTGGTTACAGAAAAACAACAAACACAGTAGCCATGTGTTTATCATAATGAAGCTGTTACATATCTTGGTGAAACTAACTCTCAGAAGAATCTCCTGAAATGCTCCTAGTCACAACCTAACCAGCAAAAAATGCAAATGTCTAGGTTCAAGGCAACACTTGTCATCCTCTCTCTGTTGTAACTATTTCTGCTGAGGAGCATCATTTTGACTTCTTCAGGGTAGCCAGAATTATCTGTAAAACCAAATAATCTTGGAAATTATACAGAAGTTGAACGTGAGTTGTGCTGATGAGGCATTCCAAGGCATGGACTGTGTCCCACTTTGATTTGTATATGTATCATTTGTACTTAATAGCTATAATAAGGAGCTGACCATGAAGCACTGCTACTAAAGAGAAGGAATGAAAATTCTTTTGCACAGTATGGAAGATTTAAAATAGGGTTATTTATTTTAAATTTCTGAAGTGGACTGTAATCTCAAAAATTGTAAAAAAAAACCTGGTACGACGTTTTGTGCATGACGCACTAGTAGTTTATTTATTTTGTTAATCCATTTCTACTCTTAGGCCCTCTGGTCACTGGTTACAGACTAACCTTTATTATTTATTTACATCCTTTGAACATGAAGCCACTGTTAATTCTGCTACCTTTCCTTTATATTCTTCCCTCCCTTGGATCTAGTCCTATTCTATGTAAGAAAAAGCACACCGGTGTTCATTTATTGTCATTCACTTTCCTGAACTTGTCAAGGGCTCGAGCAAAATTTTGAGATACCTCTGTTTTTGATGACAAGATGATTATTAAAATGACTGTAGTTGTTCAATTTCATGATTTATGATGACTAAATTAAAAACTGGCAATTAAACTGGTTATTTTTCAGATCTACTTTTAAGGATTAACCTTCTGTAGACTACTTTTACATTTTTACTGTGCTGAACGAAGCATGTAGGATAGGTCACCGTATATGCAAATGATGCATTCTGATAGTTCCAGAAAAACATAATGACTAGTAAATAGGTAACCCTAAATAATTAGCTATTAGCAATTAATTCAGAAGCCCAGCAAAAAGTAATGCTTCATTATGTAGTTGAACTTCCCCTCTCCCCACATCCTCATGATTTGATCTATTAGCCTCAGAAGGCTTATTTATTATAGTATTCCCAACACTCAGGCAAGTAGATTTTAGTTGCTTTCAGATTATATTGTTTGAAACAACATATGGGTGCAAGAAGATGCCTGTTCCCTTTGCCTGACCTAAGCAACTGATTAGCAGTTTGTGGAGTCCCGGAAAGCAGTTTTTCTTTTCACCTGGGAAGAAAATGGATTTTCTGTGCAAACAGTATTTTGTGTTGGAGCAAATTTTCTGTTCCTCCTCTAAGCAGATCCCATACTCCTGGCCTTTCTCTAATTTCTTGCACAGTATCCTTCTGGACAAAATGTCCAGCACACAGATGGATAAACATGTCGTGTGATGGGTCAGCAACTGAAGATCTGTCACTGGTAGGGTTCCACAGGGCTCCATCTTAGGCCCTGTGCTCTTCAGCATCTTCATAAATGGCTGGAAGGGATACTAAATTGGGTGGAGCTGTTGATTTTTTCAAAGACAGAGAGGCCAGCTGGGGCAGGGCAACCCCAGATGTATGGACAGACTTGGAAATAAGAGGCTGGAGAGCAGCCCCAGAGAAAGGGACCTGGGGGTCCTGATCAAAGGCAAGTTGAATATGAGTCAGCAGTGCCCTGGCAGCCAGGAGGGCCAACCGTGTCCTGGGGGGCATCAGGCAAAGCATCGCCAGCCGGTCAAGGGAGGGGATTGTCCCTCTCTGGGACAGGCTTACCTTGAATATTGTGTGAAGTTTTGGGCACCACGATATAAGGAAGATATTGAGCTCTTGGAAAGTGTCCCAAGGAGGGCAACGAAGATGGTGAAGGGCCTTGAGGGAAAGCCATATGAGGAGCAGCTGAGGTCACTTGTTCTGTTCAGCCTGGAGAAGAGGAGACTGAGGGGAGACCTCATTGCAGTCTACAATTTCCTCATGAGGGCAAGAGGAAGGGCATGCACTGATCTCTTCTCTGTGGTGATCAGTGACAGGACCTGAGGGAATGGCCTGAAGTTCTGTCAGAGGAGGTTTAGGCTAAAGATTAGCAAAATGTTCTTCACCCAGAGGGTGGTTGAGCAGTGAAACAGGCTCCCCGGGGACATAGTCACAGTACCAAGCCTGACTGAGTTCAAGAAGCGTTTTGTGATGTTCTCAGGCACATGGTGGGATTGTTGGGGTTGGCCATGTGCAGGGCTAAGAGTTGGACTCGATCCTTGTGCATCCCTTCTAGCTAGGCATATTCTGTGATTCTGTGGATGAAAACCAAGAATGAAGTCCATGTTCTAAAGACAAGCAAAAGTTGATGTTCTCATTTGTTTATATTTCTGATTATTTAATCGTATTTGTTGTTTTGTGGGTTTGCTGTGGTACAGAAGAAAGTGTATGCCTTCTTTTCCTTCAACCAAGTAACTAATAAGCTAACTATTTTTACATGTCTTTTTGGTCTAGACAAGAGAAATCTTTTTGGGAAAACAGAGGAAAAAGACAACACAATAAAATTAAATGTTTTTACTAAATTTAAAATTCTGTTTCAGAGTGTCTGTTTGCTGCTTACAGACAGAAGCATGCCATCTGAGTATATATTCAAGTACTTTTGTCATCACTGCAGCAGAGGAATCAGTTCTTTTTATCCCAGTCATATTGATAAAATTGCAGCTATAAGGTTTCCAGACTTTTTTTTTTTAATTTGATTTTGAAAGTAAACATCCCCTAATCACATGGTTCTTTTAGACAAAAAGATCATAAAGAAATTTAAGAAGTCATCGAAGTTAATGGCAGAATTCTTACTAACTTAGTTTAGGCTTCAATTCTGTCATGTATTCAGAAAGTTACCAAGGATCACCTTTGGGAAAGTGTTGTGTTTCACTTATTAGAAGTCCAGAAAAAATAACCATGGCACCTGGTTCTCTAATTTACCATGTATAGACTGAAGATAACGTGCATGCAGAGCCTCAGTGAAGTTAACAGTGTTTTGTGCTGGCACAACAATCTGCCCATCTTCTATAATTGCAGGATCAAGACAATGACTTGTAAATTACAACATTGATGGGCCAAACTGAAATGCTAATTCTACCTTCTGAAACTCTAGGGTAACCCAGTCTTGTCTTTACCCAGACAACTGTGCAAGAGATGTTCGTCCAGCCTAACTGGTAGTGATATTTTAGAGGTAAGTGGCTATATATTTGGAAGCATTCTCACTGCATTGTGTGACTGCTCTGAGATATCCTTAGATTTCAAACTTACTGCAGTTATTTAACCCAATCAGTGTATGTAGGATATAATTGCTTTCTCTCCTGTAGGAGGTAGCACAGGAAAGAATTGGCATAATTCAGCACTTCTCTCTTCTGTAATGACAGCCTGTCATTTCCTGTACTCTGCTAGGGATTATGAATAGACAATGTATGTAGGCTGAACATAGTTGCTTGGTAACCACATTTTTTACTTTCTTAAATGTAATGACCTCTCTTCAGAAAACATCAATTAGATTAATTTCTTTTGATTTTGAAGTGATAAATTTGCCTTTAACTCCTCTGAGTATTCCAAAAAATAGAAGGGAGGCTATTTATTTTTCGGACTTTTTAAGATAAGTAATTTAATAAATGTTATTGTGGTCATCATTCTAATCACATTTTTTTTTCCACTCAAGGAGAGATTATATATAGCATACATTAAACTTTGGAATTATTATATGCTGGATCATTTTTGTGATACGGGAATGAAATGTTTGCAAATTTGAAAGCCTTCTATTTAAAATCAGGTTTGTTCACCACCTGGATATTATGACTGCAAAGCCATAGAGAGATTTGCAGCCTACTATAAATGTTAAGGAAAGACGCCAGGTTAAAAAACATGGAAGTAAACTCTGAAAACTGTGAGAAAGAATTGCTTAAGTTGATATATTAAGAGCCCTAAGATGTTAAAAGCCTTAAGATTAATTACTTCCAAAGTATAGAAGGACTCGGGGGCTGTGGTCCAAAGTGGCAATGCTCATGCTATTGCAACCAACTGGGAATAAGGCAGGTCAACCAGAGCAGTGAGAAAGGTTCCTTAGCTGCCTCCTAAGGTGAAAACCAGAAGACCAACCGTCTCAAGTGTATGTATACCAATGTACACAGCCAGGGGAACAAACACAAGTAACAAGAGCTCTGCACCTAGTAGAAAGTCATAGAAATAACTGAAACATGGTAGGACAACTCACCTGACTGGAGGATCATGATGGATGGCTATAGGATGTTTCATAAAGACAGGCAGGGAAGAAGAGGAGGAGGAGTTGCAATCTGTGTATTTTACGTATTGAATGTATAGAAGTCACTTGTGGTGGTTGTGGAAGCTTGAACGAATGCCTCTGGGTCAAAATCAGAGGGGTCACCTCCAAGTGGAAATCTTACAGTAGGAGTCTGCTGCCCACTTCCAAATGAAGACGACGAGACCACTGCAATATTAGGGCCACTTAAGCAAGACTCATCAACAGAACCTGATTCTTATGGGTGACTTCAACTACCCAGATATTTGTTGAAATAGCAATAGAGCAGCTCACGTATCACCTATGAAGTTCCTGGCATACGTAGAGGACTGTTTCCTCATACAAATGTTAGATGTGCCAACCATCAGTGAAGAGTTGCTAGACTTGATACTTACAAACCAAGAAAACCTGCTTTATACTATCTGGGTTAGTGATAGCCTTGGCTGCAGCAATCACTGTATTGAGGAGGTTGGAATTCGGCTGGGCATTCAGGTTAGTACTAATGCAAAGGTTTTAGATTTAGAAGAGCAAACCTGAGCTCACTCAGAGCTCAGTTGGGAGAAGTTTCATGGGAAGTTTCCGTGCAGGATGGTGGAGCTTGCAAGTGCTGGGAGTTTTTTGAGAATTCTATCCTGCAAGCATAAAGCCAGTTCATCACCTTTAATGGCAAGGGAAGTAGGTGCAGCAATAGACCCCTTGGCTTAACTGTGAGATCCTGAGTCTGCTCAAAACTGAAAGAAAAACATACCAAAGATGGAAAAGTGGACATTACCAGGGTGTGCAGAGATTCAGTTAGAAAAACAAAAGCTGAGCTCAAATTAAAATTGCCCAGGAATGTCAAAAACCACAAGCAAGTGTTCTTCAGGTGCATAAACAACCAGAAGGAAACCAGAAGGAAAATACTGGCCTGCTGTTGAATAGGAGAGGTGAAACAGTTACCAGCAACTCTGAACAGGCAAAGTCTCTTCTTTCACCTCTGTTTTTATCAGCACTGCTGGGCCCCTGGCCTTAGGAACAGCAGTCCGGGTTGCTGCAAACCTGCCATCAGAGGTGAAAGAGTTGGTGTGTGAGCCACCACAGGAACTTGGTCTCTACAAATCAATGGGCTCTGACTGTATCTACCCTAGGGCATTACAAGAGATGGCTAACATCATTGTGAGGCCACTCTCCATAGTCTTTGAGACGTTGTAGAGAATGGAGGATGTCCCAAAGACTGGAAGAACATTATTGTCACCCTCATCAACAAGTTTTTAAAGAAGGATCCAGGAAATTATAGGCCCATCACTCTTACGTCAGTCCCTAGGAAAGTTATAGAACAAATCCTCCTGGAGGCTACCACAAGGCAGATGAAGCATGTGAGTAGGAAAAGCCAGGATGGATTTGCCTTTGGTAAATCCACTTGTATAACATGATCACCTGCTATGTCAAAGTAACCTGCTTAGCTGATGTGGGATGGACATCGTCTACCTGGATTTCTTCAAGGCTTTCGATACAGTTTCCCACAGCTTCTTCCTAGAGAAACTATTGTGTTATGGTATGGGCAAGGGGTCAGTGTGGCATGTGAGCAATTGGCTGACAAGCAGCACCCAGGGTTGCTTGTAATATCTCCTTTTCAAACTGACAACCTGTCACAATTGGGGTCAATATTGTGCCCAATTCTATTTAATATCTTCAGAAGTGATCTGGAAGATGGGATAAAGAGTTCCCTGACAAAGTTTTCTGATGATACCAAACTGAGTGGAGAGGTGGACACTTGGGAAGGGAAACCCACTGTGCAGGAAGACCTGGATAGGCTAGAAGAGTGGGCTATCAAGAGCCTTATGAAGCTCAACAAGGAGAAGTGTAAGGTCTTTCCTCTGGAAAAGCATAATCCAGGAGTACAGCATGGGCTGGGATCTACCCTTTTGGGGAGCAGCTATGTGGGAAGGAACTGGGAGTCCTGGCGGATAAAGCTTGGTGTGAGGGACTGTGTGCTCCTGTGGTACAGCAAGGTGACAGGATGCTGGGTGGCATGAAGAGCATCACCAGCAGAGATGAAGAAATCATTATCCCACTCTAATTAGTGCTTTTCAGGAGTCACCTGGAATACTGTGTTCAGTTTTGGTCCCCGCTGTACAAATAATATGTGGACAGGCTGGAGATGGTCACAAAAATGATCAAAGGCCTGGGAAGCCTGCCATGTGAGGAACAGCTGATAGAACTGGGTTTGTTCAGCCTCGAGAAAGGAAGACTTGGGGGAGACCTTATCCCCATGTTCCAGGACTTAAAGGGTGGCTGGAGAGAAGATGGAGACTCCCTTTTTACAAGGACTCATGTAAAAAGACATGATGGGTACAAGTTACTCCTGGAGAGATTGCAACTGGACACAAGAGGAATATTTTTCAAAATAACAACAGTCAGCCATTGGAATAAACTCCCCAGGGAAGTGATGGATTCCCCAAAATTGAACGCTTTTAAGATTGAGCCAGACAGAGGGTGCTGGGCCATCTTGTTGAGGCCGTGCTTTTGCCAAGAATGGTTGGACCAGATGATCCTTCAGGTCCCCTTCCAACCTGATATTATATGAATCTATAAATTCTTCTGGTTATGAAATTAATTCTGTCCTGCACACAAAACATAGGGGAGTAAACTCTGGGACATGCAGCACAATAATTTTAGGAGGAAATAAAAATATGGAAAACAGACTTCAGTAAAACTCTAACAGTTTGCATCCATGAAGGACTGAACTCAAAATATTTTGAGAGTATTCTTGGTGATGTTAATAGCAGTAGAAATCTTTTCAGGTTTGTTTTTTTATTATTGATATCAGTGCAAATGAACTTTCAACATAGAATTTTGCTAAGTAAGCTGTAGCTAGAAATAAAATGCTAAAATTGAAATATTTTGCCCTTATAAAAACCTAGATTTATACCCAGTGCTTACATCTTTTCCAATGACTCATTTGGGGTGCTTATACATTTAACAGAAAGAATCCTATTATTTTATTAAATAGCTTCATTGTAGTCTGGACCATGGAATTTATAACATTTCAGAAAAGTATTGTGAATGAAAATAAGCCTTTGTCAGAGACTGTTTTGCTGCCCTTTGCTTCTGGATACTTATAGTTTGAATACTTCTTCAACGTTTCTGTTGTTGTAAGCCTATTACCTTCCTGATGTTAAGTGCTTCTACCCACAAATCAGCTGATGAAATCTTAAAAGATGAAAGGAAGGTGAAATTTTATGTCATCTACAAACTGTAAGACACATTTGCAGACAATTTTAATCTACTTTTACTACCGTTAAGAGTTACCATTAAGGACTGCAAAAATGGGCATTTTGAAAGAAGGTGACAGTTATCTCTACTATTTTAGTATTGGTCATGATCCATCAATGAGTGTTCAGCTTTCAAAAGATTTCTGCAGACCATCACAGAAGATCATTATTTTAAAAACTGCATTTTTCTCGTGGGTATAAATTAAGGACGGGTGGGGCTTTGTTAGGAGACAGAGAAAAGAGTTGCCTTGAAATGGCTGTATCTGTTTGTGCCATGCACAGAGTAAAGTTAGGAGCCGTTTCTAAAATAGATAATACCAGGACATGTGCTACCAAATGTTCCTAGGAAATTCAGAACTGTATACTGCAAAAATCACCTGTGGTTAATCAGCTGTCCCTCATGAATTATGCGTTCTGTGGCAAGAAAGAGTATTTCAACCCAGGTAGACTGAAGATTCAAAACTTCTGAATTGAAAAGTGCTTATCAAAAAGTGCATATGAGTTCTGCAGAATGTGTTTCAAGTAATTTTTTCTGATCTCTGGAATACTAGCTCACAGAGATCACCTGGGTGGACTTCGCAATTCTACCAAAACACAGTGTTGGTTGTGAAAATGGTAATGTGATGGACTAGGAACTTACAGAAGGTTGTCAGGATTGTATGTCATAATATATTGTCTATTCAGTGCTACTTTTTTACATGGGGGTTATATGTCTGAATGCCTTTGAGGACCTTGACCATGAACAATCTGTATTATATACAGCACTGTATATGGGTGGCTTCTTCTTTTGGTTAGTCACAGAATTCCTTTTTGTTATTTAGAAGAAGCTTTGTGATCTACTTTGCATCTTGAAAGCACCTGATTCTTTGAGTGCCTATGGGAGATTCAGTAGAAATCATTAATAACTTTCAAAAATGTGTCCTTGGTTTGTGAGCTGATATTTTGTGTCATAGCTTTTTATGTTTGTAATTTACTATGATGTGGAGAACAAAATATTGTATCCTGTGTTCTTGTTTTTGTTGTGAAAGCAATGAGAGAAGAATGGTTGAACTTGTTTTTATCTTTATGTATTCTCATTATGAAGCCATTGAAGTTATTTTTCAAGTAGATGTTCTCGGGGATCCTCTGGCTCTCACACTGATGTTGGAGGAGCACTCAGTGATGGAATGAAATTTCTGCTTAGAATGGGAATACTTTCTCAAAAATCACACCTCAAATGTGAATTATATGCTTCCATCATAAGCTGTTTCTCCTTGAGGAGTGACAAGAAACCAGCAATGATTTTTAGCAGTAATTGTGTTAAAGATATTCACGCCCCAAGCAGACAACAGCTCTCCTGTAATTAACCACATAAGAAAGAGGAGCATTTTGGTATCACCCCTCCTTCCCCCCACATCTTTAGCTGTAATGCTCTAGCTTTGGAGTTTTTTGGTTTTGTTCCTGGCAGATGATATGTGTATCCTGAAAATATATTAAAAAAAAAAAAAGAGTGGAGAAAGTTACAGCTAATCGGCGCTGCCTGTCAAGATTACATTGTACAGAGCAGAAGAATAGTACGTATAATTAAACCTCCCTGCCTTTATGGTTTCTATTTCCGCCTACAGAGATCTCTAGGGCAATTTTTCATATAATCACAAATATAATCAGCTTCCAACAGGGTTTTATTTCTGCAATGTCCTCCCAACCCCTACAGAGGCAGTGCTTCTACAACAGAACCAATAGCCTTAAAAATTCCTTTGTAGAGAATAAGAAACCAACTTCTAAATAAACCTTATCATGAAGAAGCTAAAGACTTCAAATGGCGAAATGCAGGAGTTTGACTTCATAAACTGCATAATCCATGTCTCCATCTTTCTAAATACAGGAATTTTTATTATTCCTTCCCTCCCACTGTTCTATTTGCTTCCTCTTTTACCTATGCGCTGAGAGATAGAAAATACAGAAAAATATATTATGTCTGTTCAAAAACATTTCATTAAGCATTTTGTGTGAAATTTGCAATGAATGCTTGAAGAAAAATTAAAAATCTCCATTAGAAATAGTGAGTATTTTCATTTTAAAGATACCAATCATGATTTTTACCTGTAACCCTGTTCCTAAAATCAACCACAACCACAGAATCACCCTTGAGGGCAGAGCACTGGCTACTTTCTCTTCAGCTGGGTTAGTGCCATTGAACTGCTCTCTCATTCATAAACCTGTAGTGATTTCAGTTGCATTCCTACGTACAAGTACATAGAAGCTAGTTTATTATAGGACTCAAAGGTAACCATATAGCACAATCGTATTATTATAAAAAAAGTCACAGAATTAACTGTAAATACTTCCATGTTGATTTGTGGCAATGGAAGAACATGATATTTCTGAGCACAAATATATTCACCGTGTGTCAGATATTATGAGAATACTTATGAGGAGAAGAGCACATAAATACTCATCCATCTCCAGATGACTTATCAGCAGACCTTAAAATTAAGATGAAGTGTAGAGGGAGAAAATGTACAAATCTTTCACTTCAACTCCAGCTATAGACTGTAGGTGTGGATTAAACCTATGCACAGATATCTAACAATTTCCATATCTCTGAGAAATTTCTGATGGGTTTAGAGACAGAACGAGGAGCTCCTACTTGCTAGTTGTATCTGATTTTCTGTCATCAGCTGGCTGAATTTAGAGCAGTCTCCAGCACTGGGACAAGTCAAAATGGGAGAAAGTTGCAACCCTTGAATGACCCTTATCCTAGTGCACACACCTGACCTTATGGTTGGCAGGGATCTGCTACACTTGGTAGATCAATGTTGCACTGGCTTTACTGGTTTAGCTTTGAGACTGTGAAATATCAGTGAGATAAAGAAAAAAATGAAAGCAGAGAAGAAATTACAAGGGAAAAGATAATGTAAGAGAAATGCTATGCAATGTGGAACGCTTTCAGATCCCCAAATTAACCCTTTTTGATATTAAGCCTATTTTCTCATCTCATTCATCATGGTTGCATTTTTTTTAACATTCAGTTTTTACAGTAGCTACAGTTATATCCCTTAAAGCTTATTTGCTTTAAAAGTTTTTAACCACAGCTTTTAATTAAAAAAAAATTTCTAGTAATTTTGCATTGGAAAACTAAATCACACCTGTTTTCTGTTCTCATACAGTAACAAAATATGCAAATACTAGATATTATCATTATAATTTGGATGTATTTATTTTCCTACCTGGTACGTTGGATAGGTCATTCTCGAGGGCTTATTCATTACTCTTCAATACTTCTCTGCAAACATATGCTACTTTTTATTTCTCACATCTCTGATTTTATTAGCCATTCCATTAACAAATTTAACATTCATCTTGTGTTATTTAAAATGTGCAAAATTCGTCACTGAATATTACTGAAATCTTTAAAGAATAGAATCACATTTTTCTTTCAAAAGCTTCTCTGCAACGATGCTCAATGATTTTGTACTGTTCAATATTTTTATTGTTCAAAATACACTTGATTGGAAGTGTTGAGACTTAGGAATGGTATTCCCCAATTTAGTGTTCCCATTTAAACACTCCAAAACAGGTGGCACTCACTCACTCCTGCCTCCCATTCTTCCTCCCCGCTGTGGCAGGCTGGAGAAGAGAACTGGAGGGACAAAAGGTAAAGATCATGTGTTGAGATAAGTAACAGCAATGAGATAAAAAAGTATCAGTATCAGCAGTAATATGAATCGCAAAGTGTACAAGAGAGACCAACAATTCTCATGTGAATGATTACCTTGAGGAGACTCATGACAATACCCAATCCCTTCCTCCCGCCCCCACAAAATGACTTGAAGTTGTATAGCCGTGTCCCTCCTGGCTACTGCAAAAAATTAACCCTGTCCTGGCAGAAACCAGGACAGGAAAGAAGTCAAAATACAGTAGAACATTGTAGGGGTTGTCCTGGAAAGGTATATATTGTGTCTGCATGGTGTAATCCCTTCTTTGGGATTCTTATTTCCCTGGCAAATAAGAAACATAAAGGAAGCAGACCAGAAACTGGAAAGAACAGAAATGATAGAATATGTCTTAATCTCTCCCTTCACTCTGTTTCCTCCTGAATCCGAAAAATCAGTCCGAGAAACTGCTCAGAGACTTTTTTATCTTTAAGCAGCAAGGTATTTGTTTATTCAACATTGGGAGCAAGCCAGCTCACGCTGGACAAACTTGCTTGACTTGCAAGTGCAAAACTAAGCCATTTTATATACTTTAGATACATGGTTACATCATTTATTATACATATTAATAAGTAGGCTAGTCTCTGGGCCGAGTCTTTCCAGACATGCGCAGTCTTCTACTGTGGGGGTCTTCTGCTCATCCCTCTGGTGGTCGCCATGGACGTCTTCCTCAATTTGACCTCTTCAGTTAGGTGACCTGAATTCTTCAAGCTTGCAAAATCCTGGCTCTGGGCCTTCTAGATCTTATTCAAATGTCTAGTTCACCTAATTTATTACTGTGTGCGTACTACTCCTATTCTTTCTATAATAAGGCCTGTGGTCCAGTGAGCAGAACAGAACATGATATTAACCAGTGCTCCTAAAATGTTCTTCTAGCAAAACAGGTATTGAGGTTTCTTAGCAGGCCAAGATATCTTAGTTAACTCTTTTAGGCCTGGCTCCTGTTTCACTCCAAAAGTAAAATCAAACACAGCAGCCAGCTGTGGTGCCAATGGTAATGTGGTTACTGGATGGGACTCAACACTGAAGAGACCTGGAATGGAAAAGGCACAATTGCTTGTTCTGCAACTTAAGAGAGATAATGACCAAAATCCTTGACCCGTCTGTTATTTAAGGAAAAGCAAGCATATTTGAGGCCTGTAGCAGACCAGGTGGAAGCTATGTGTGTGCTGTATGTGGCTAAATGATTTAGATGTTATGTCTATCTAAACACTCCGTGACTGAAACTGTATCACAATGACTGGCCAGGTCTTTGTGCCTTGCAGAACGCACATGGCCACACAGTTATGTTGTGCAGCCTCTTTGTTTCTTCATTTGTCAACAAATTAATGATACACTGAACAATGCTTTAACATTTTATATATTTTTATGGCTTACAGATCTGGGATGGAAGAGAAGCAGTTTAATAGATTAGAACTAGGACTAAACTGTGGAGATTCTCCAAATGAGAAAGGCACTGGCAGAAATTATTGCTTTTGTGAGGGGCATCACATAGAGAAAAAGAGTGACAGAAGCTGGCAAATATTAAAGAATAAGAAGAGACATCTTCTCATATATAGTACCTGTTAGTAGTGTCTAACTCAAAAAACAATTGGAGAAGAGGATGAATTATTGGTATTTGTAGTTTGCATACAAATATAATTTCTTTTATGCTATTGTGCACTTTGCTTTCTTTAAATGTCTTGAATAGTGCTTTTGAGAACAGTTCTCCCTTTCACTCCTATTAGCTGTTTGTAAATTTATAATCCCTCCATTATTCCTTTAAATTGTCTCATAAAGGAGCAAAACTAAATGTGGATTTAGTACACCAAATCATTCTACATTAACTCCTAATCTTAGTGCATAATTTAGGAAGATATTTTTTGTAATCCTTTAAGATATTAAAGATGATCACAGGTAAGTATGCATGTGCATGTATGCACATATATATGTGTATGTTGTTAATATGTTGAATAACCAATAGATATCTGGTTGATTTGTGCTCCTTGTACATTCATGATTAATGGGCCAGATTTGGACAATATTAAAATGCAAAAAGCTAATTTGAAAAGTCAAATAGTATAGTGCCAGTAGTGTGAAGTTTTACAGTACCAAGACTAGCTTCTTGAGTGTTTGCTGTGATGTCATTACACTGCTTCTCAGCGAGTACTGTGGACATATACTTTGTTCAGGAATTAAGTAGATACCCTATTCTTAATACAGAAGTGCATTTTTCTTGTTAGTTCACAAGGGCAATTGCTATTGTTATTACTGTTAAATATCATCATTCTGTAGCTGTGTGGACTTGTCTGTAATTCATCATTACATTCATACATTATTGTTATAAGTAAAAAAGACTCATGGAACTGTGGAAATAGCATTGTAGAATAAATGCTCTTTCTCAGACTTGCTGTTACTCCTTCGCTTATATAAGGAACCCACAGTTTCTGATAAGCCTGGGAAAAAGCCATATTTGGATCTCAGTTTCTGTAAGTTCTGCCTTAACCTGAAAATCATAGGCATGTTTCCCTCATTTCAAGATGTCTAACACATAAAATAATTCATGTAATTCTAGTAAAGTGCAGTGAAACTGATATGATACAGAAAAATTATCTATATTTTACATAATATACCATATTATATTTTATTATATATAGTAACATATATTATGGCTAGGCTTCGCGAACGAAGATTTGGGAAGGGCTCTACCCACGTTTCTTGCAAGCGCATTGGTGGCTAAAAAGGCCAATATGAGAAAGGCATGTCTGGTTGCTAAAGGCACAGCAGAAAGACTCCTTAGGTGGTATATTCTGCAGGGCACGATTCTTTCTGCATTGTCTTTTCTCCTCAAGAGTGATCCTGCGTGCTTTCTCAAAAGCATCAGCAGCGTTATAAATGGTGTGTCTCCAGGCCTCCCGATTGGAGGCCAGAGTAGACCAGTTCTGTTGATCAATACGGCCAAGGCTGAAATGACGTTTCAGGGAGTCCTTGTATCTTTTCTTCGGGGCTCCTCTCTTGCAGCAGCCATTGGCAAGTTCACCATAAAGCAAGATCTTAGGGAGGCGGTGGTCCTTCATCCAGGAGACGTGCCCTGCCCAACACAGCTGTGTTCTCAGTAGCATGGCCTCAATATTTGTGATTGCTGCCTGTTCAAGAACAGATGTATTGGTCACATAGTCTGACCAGTGGATGTTTAGGATTGTACGGAGACAGCGTTGATGGAAGCGTTCTAGGAGACGCAGGTGGTGGCGGTAGATGACCCATGATTCGGAACCATATAAAAGAGTAGACAGCACTATGGCTCTGTAAACACTGATCTTGGTACTTTTCTTCAAGTGTTTATTACGCCATACTCTTTTATGGAGTTTTCTAAAAGCACTATATGCCTTTGCTAACCTGTTGTCTATCTCCCCGTCAATCTTACCATCTGAGGAGATGAGGCTGCCTAGGTAATTAAACTGCTGGACTGATTTGAGTTCTGATTGGCCAATGGTGATGTGGGGATGATGGAGGACTTCCTGAGGTGCAGGTTGTTGGAGAACTTCTGTCTTCTTTAAGCTGACTTCCAGCCCAAAGAGCTCAGCAGCATCTGCAAAGCAGGATGTTAAATGCTGCAGGGCTGCTTCTGTGTGGGCAACAAGGGCAGCGTCATCGGCGTAAAGCAGCTCCCGGACAAGATGATTTAAGGTCTTGGTGTGGGCCTTCAGTCGCCTTAGGTTGAATAGGCTTCCATCAGTACGATATCGAATGTAGATACCGTCCTGATCATCGAGGTCTGCCGTGGCCCTTTGGGGCATCATGCTGAAAAAGACTGTGAATAGGGTAGGAGCGAGAACGCAGCCTTGTTTCACACCATTCTTTATTAGAAAGGGTTCAGAAAGTGTGTTGCCATATCTGACTTGGCCGTGCTGATCCTCATGAAGTGAGATGATCATTTTAAGGAACTTGGGGGGACAACCTAAACGTTCCAAAATCTGCCAAAGACCTTTTCTGCTCACAGTATCGAAAGCCTTGGTGAGGTCGACAAAGGTTACATAGAGACCTTTGTTCTGTTCCCTACACTTCTCTTGCAGTTGGCTGAGAACAAATATCATGTCTGTGGTACTCCTGTTGGCTCTGAAACCACACTGACTTTCAGGTAGAATTCCTTCTGCTATAGCGGGTATTAGTCTGTTCAAAAGTGTTCTTGCCAGGATTTTGCCAGCAATAGAGAGCAGAGTAATACCACGGTAATTTGAGCAGTCTGATTTAGCATCTTTCTTCTTATTCAAGGTGATGATGACTGCATCACGAAGGTCTGATGGTAGTTGGCCTAGTTCCCAACAGCGCACCACAAGCTCATGAAATTTAGCATGGAGTGCAAGGCCCCCATGTTTCCAGACTTCAGGTGGAATTCCATAAACCCCAGCTGCCTTGCCGATTTTCACCTGCTATATGGCCTTGAGGGTTTCTCCCAAAGTGGGGGCAGTATCCAATTCGTATTTCACCGGTTGTTGTGTGATGGACTGAATTACTGAGTCTTGGACTACACGGTTGGTACTGAAAAGAGTCTGAAAGTGTTCAGACCATCTATTCAGAATGGAGGTTTAATCTGTCAGAAGCGTTTGACCATCTGCACTGAGTAGTGGGCTTTGGACTTGGTATGTGGGCCCGTATGCTGTTTTCAGGGCCTCATAGAATCCTTTGTGATCCCCTGTATCTGCACATAGTTGAGTTTTTGCAGCTAGATCGGTCCACCACTTGTTCTGGATGTCACGGAGTTTCTGTTGGAGCTTGCTGCATGCAAGACGAAAGGCTATTTTTCTTGCGTGACAGGATGGCAGCGCAAGGTGTGCTTGGTGGGCGATTCTCTTCTTCCTCAACAAGTCCTGGATTTCTTGATTGTTTTCATCAAACCAGTCCTTGTTCTTCTTGAGGGAGAACCCTAAGGATTCTTGAGGGCATTGCAGGATGCTGCTTTTAATATGCTGCCAAATTGTTTCAGGAGAGGAATCTGCAGAATCTGTGGAATGGTTTTCGAGCCTAGTTTGAAGGTTTGCCTGGAATCTTTCTCTTACTATGGCTGATTGGAGATCGTTAACTTGGAGTCTTCTCCTTGGGATACTGCCCCTTTTGGGTTTGAATTTGAGATTGAAGTTGAGTTTACAGCGCACAAGCCGATGGTCTGTTTGGCATTCTGCGCTGGGCATCACACGGGTATGGAGGACATCGCGGACATCTCTCCGTTGCACCAAGACATAATCAATGAGGTGCCAATGCTTAGACCTGGGGTGCATCCGGGTTGTGTTCAGACTATTTTTATGCTGAAAGATAGTATTAGTGATGGTAAACTGTTGCTCCGCACAGAATTCTAGCAGAAGTCGACCATTATCGTTGCAGTTTCCAACACCATGCTTGCCTAATATTCCTTTCCACGCTTCAAAATTCCTACCTACTCTGGCGTTGAAATCACCAAGGATAATGATCTTATCATCTGCGGGCACCTTTTGGGTAAGGCAGCGCAGGTCAGTGTAAAATTTATCTTTTTCAGCAGGGTCAGCTTGGAGAGTTGGGGCATATATACTAAAGATGACAATGTGTTGTTTGTTGTTTAGTGGGAGGCGTAGGGAGATAATGCGGTCAGAGTGACCTGTCGGCAGATTTTCGAGTTTAGGAAGAATAGAGTTTTTGATCATGAAACCGACTCCTGAGAGATGTTTTTCAGTTCTGGGCTTACCTGACCAAAAGCGTGTGTAACTGGCACCATGTTCTCTGAGGCTGCCTTCCTCGTGAATGCGAACTTCACTGACAGCAGCAATGTCGATGTTGAGACGGGCCAGTTCATGGGCAATTAGGGCAGAACGTCGCTCAGGACGTCTGCTGTCCACAGAATCAAGCATGGTTCTGATGTTCCAACATGCTAGAGTTAATTTGGGTACACCTTTGGAGGCAGGTGCATGCCTTTGTCTTTTGCTCTTTGTGCGACCGCATTGGAAGAAGATGCCCGTTGGTCTGCGGTTAACCAACCGGGTGAAGGTGGAGATGAGCTTTGGTTAGGCCACCTTTTCTAGGCCCCTCTCCGAGTGGAGCAAGCAGTGCTCTCCTTGAAAAGGCTGCTTGGTCATTCAGGGTGCTGCCCCAAGAGAGTCTCATCTCCGGTCAGTCTCAAATGACCAATATCCTGAACCACCTGTGTGCAGGGTTGGGTCTGCGGCTCCCAGTGCACCTTTCACCTGCTGTTTCAACCCTCGCCCGTCGCTACAGGACTTTTTGCATGTGGGTAAAGCCTTCAAGCCTGCGCAATGGATTTTTAGGTGAGATGCAGTATGCGCGGAACTGAACCCACCCTTTAATCCTAAGGTTCATCTGCCAGGGCCGAGCAAGCTTGGACGGTGGCAGCGAGGTCCTCAGGACATAGGTTTAATTAGAGTGACCTTCTCTTAGATGGATGGCCTTACGGGGCTAAGCGAGCTCCATCTGCCTAGGTTTGGGATTAGAGTTGTCCTTCTCCTAGGATGACTGCCAGAAGGGTAACGAGCTCATCCTGCCCAAGAATGTAGTTTATCTGGTCCTATGGTTTTGACCTGTCTGGCATGGGCGACCCTACCGAAGGCACGAACCATCGCCAGCATAGCTCGCAACCACAGAGGGGTAGACAGGCTATGTACCTATTAGAACGATTTGGGCAAGTCTTTCATTTCCTACTTTACTATCACCTATCTATATGCAATCTCAAGGAGATACCCAGGAACAACCCTTTGACCTATCCACCCTTTTAGGACATGACAGAGCAAAGCAAATATATCCAGAACATGTCGAACTTGGGCAGAAGCCGCAGGTGAGCCAAAAACAAACAGACAAACTAAACAAACCAACCGTTCTGGCCCCCGGACCCATCCAAGGCTGGGGTGTCTTACAAGGCCCCAGCCTAGCCGGGACCCCCATCAAACTAAAGGAACCCCACTATCCACCCTGACCTTATCCTTCCTCCACCGTGTTACCGCATATCTTCAGGGGCACTGCTCACCTGTGGCACTTCATACAGGATTGTCCTGCTCTCCTCCCCCCCCCCCCGTCCCCTGTCCCCCCCCTTCCCTTCCCCTCCCCTCCCCCCTGAATACCCGCCTCCTCCCCTCCCCACTATCCTCCCCCCTCCGCCCCCCACCCACCTCCTC